>NC_088207.1:39314356-39627094 GCF_037126465.1 Ornithodoros turicata
TCTATCACTCTGCTTATGCAGTTGCCACTCCGAGAGGCAAGCAAATTCGCACCTCTTGTCCTCAAGTGTCAAAACGTTGCTACAAAAATGACTGACATATTAATGCGCGTGGACGGTATATAATTCCAGTATGGGTGTCATCTCCACTTTATGACGCAGTGACACTGCGATCGTTCTTGAGCTTAAAGGGAAAGTTCGCTCCGCATCGCAATTGAAAAATATATATATATATATATATATATAAGTGAAAAAAAAATAGCCTAGGCTCTTTGGCTGCACGTTGAACATATGTTTATAAGTCCCAAACGTCGCCACACCAGCATTGGACAGCTGTTTCGGCCTTATTGGGCCTTCATCAGCAATGCGTAGGTGGGCTACGTTTGAGCGAGTGGCATATAGTGGCATAGTGGGTAATATATATATATATATATATATACGACTGGTAGGAGCGCCTGACTCCAAACCACTCTCCTGCGAGCCCTTTCCATAAAAACAGACGAAATTCCCGGGAGTCCGCGGTGAGGAGCCACAAGGACAATCTGCTCGTCAGCTCGTGTGACGTGTCTGTGACGGTTTCGTGACGTTTCGCTAAAATTGTCACGCGTGTATCCTCTCACACAAATCCTTCTCGTGTGTTCTCTGCAGCAGGACGTTGGACTTTTTCACAACTGCTTATGCGCATGCGCTGCGGCGCCGATAACCTTTGGTGCGCCGGATAAGGATATCTCCGCGTTCAAAAGACGAGTTCAGAAAATCCCAGAGTGCTTAGCGTCGCTTTGAACTGTGGGTGTTTACTAATACGAAAGAAACGGGTGGCCTCCAAACTGTACCGATTTCTCCCCTACCGGTCCATTGTCCACGACGTGTCAAGGTCAGCGAAAGCGGAATGTGAAGGATTATTATTCGTTCCCCCGCCCAGCAAGCGCCCAGGATGCAACGCCTGCGCAAAGAGCACTGGGATTTTCTGAAGTCGTCTATTATGGCGCTGGATGGGACGACAGAAGTGGGGACAAGTGGGGTCACCGCGCGAACTCGTAGGCTCCACTCCAACACCGGGTTTTGGTCCTTTATGCTACCCACGTGGGTTTGTTTTGGCAAGCGCCGAGGGTGGTTCGCTGGAGACCCGCTAGGATACGACTCGTGGAGGAATCGCGTCGCGGCAGGAGCGACTGGAGCAAATCATCCACAGTTGAGATGCCTCGTGAAAGGGAACGCCCCGGCGTCGTCACACCGACGACACAGATACGTCTCTCGGCGCGGGAATTTCAAGGCGTATGATTTATAACGACGATAAGAAATTATAGCGCTCAAGTCGACGAAACGTGAAGCTGGGATTTCGTAACTCAGGCAATGTACTACCAGGGGAAACATAAATATACAAAATGATGCTGGGAAAGGGAACTATACCTTTTATGACATTTTAGCACCGTACTGGACAATAGACAGTTTTAGTATACCCATGCGTACGCCCTTGCGTACGTAAGGGATCGCGTTGATGGTTCTGCGCACGCCCATACCAGAAAAAGAGGTTTGCACAGTGCGCAGAACCACCAATGCTATCCTTCACGTACGCAAGGGCGATAGCGTACGTACTGTACTTTAATCTGACAGGAATGTTTTTCTCTCTCTCTCCGTAAGAGAAAGGTAGAGGGGCGTTGTTTATCCCATTCCATACTAATGTTACTGCTATAACACGCGAACGTCATTAAGTTAGCACATGCGCATGCGCTTGCGTATCGAATAACGTTAACCTCAGTACCGCAGAGACAGACGTTTTTCCAAGATGCTGTTTTTCCTGCAGTTCATCCGGTGCTTACTTTTGCAAGCATTCTCTCGTACTCCACTGAGCAGAAACAAAACGGAAAGTGTGCTTACTTAACGAAAAATCATCCATTCCTTTAAACAACCAGGCTCACCCTACCGCACACTCATATCGAGCGAGATACTGAAGATGCAAGACACTGGAAAGCTTCACTGGATGCAGCACCGCTGGTGGAACCCAAAGAGACATTGTGGTCATAGAGATGGCGACGACGATGGAGATGACGATGACGATGGCGAAGACGACAACAGCTGGGAAGGCAAAGTGGAGATACGCCCTCTCAATGGCGACGACATGGCGGGGGCCTTTGCTTTCCTCTACATTGGTCTCATCGTTGCCTCCTTATTGGCGGTTGGAGAACTCTTCTACGTCTTTAGCACGAGGGCGAAAAGGGAGACGGTGAGTTATCGCAGCCATTTCGTGAGAAATGGCCCGGAATGGTTGCCAATATTATTGGGTTTCCATGGAAGGATCCATCATAGCATACACGTCATCATTAACGAAAGGAACGACAGACATCACAACGATGAACATGTCAAAGAAATGTCAATGCATGACGATGACCATTAGGTGACCTCTTTCTCTTTCCAGCATCTCAACTCCATCGCTGTGTCCGATCACATTAAACAGGCTGGGTTCGTCTGGAAGCGGTCCATGGACCTCAGCGACATGCGCATGTAAAATGGTCATAGCGAGCTGTAATATTTAATTTACTACAATAAAATTAATATATCGTGATCTGTAATTTACGAAGCACTATCATTCTTTGCGTTACAGCTACGGGACCTATCTACGAGGGGTGTTCAAGTCAAACCGGGACTTTTCATTTTTCGCAAAAGTAAAATGAACTTGCAGGCGAGAAATTAGTTTTATTTTTCAATGTAATCTCGAGCTGCACTAATGCACTTGTCCCAGCGTTTCACGAGGGCTTGGATGCCAGCAGTGTAGAAATCCTAACCGGCGCGTAGCAGCCATGATCGGACAGCATTCTTGACCTCGTCGTCGCAGCTGAAGTGGCGGCCCTCAAGGAACGCCTTCAGTGACCCGAAGAGATGGAAATCGCTGGGGGCGAAGTCTGGACTGTAAGGGGGATGTGGGAGCAACTCCCAGCCAAGTTTCGTTAAGGTGCGTGTCGTGAGGTACGCGGTATGCGGGCGTGCATTGTACTGTAAAAGGAGGACTCCTTTGGTGATGAGGCAAGGCCGCTTCTGCTTTAGCGCCTTATGCACATCCCTGAGAACCTGGCAGTAATATGCACTATTGATGGTGGTACCACTGGGCAGAAAATCAACATGAACAACGCCAGCCTTGTCCCAGAAAACCGTGAAAAAACGTTGGATGTTCTCAGGAACTCTGACACTGGGCTCTGAGCCGCCCCGGCCGGGATCGTCCTGCACTGATGTACGGCCGTCTCGGAACAGTTTACACCACTCAAACGCTTTGCTGCGGGTAAGTGCATCGTGGCCATACTGAGGCTGAAGTCTTCTGTGAATTTCAGATGACTTTACGCCTTCATTCACGAGAAACCTCATGACAATTCGCTGTTCGATGTGCGCGCTCACCTCGTTGTCGGCCATCTTGTCCAGCACGTGCCTTCCGTTTTGCACAAACTTTGGACCACCACGTGGTGAACGCGGAGGCCTGTCGCGTGTGAAAATGACGAAAAAGAAGTAGCGCGAGCCATTGTACACTCAGGAGACAGAGTCCCGGTTTGACTTGAACACCCCTCGTATATAGTGGAAGGGCATATTACCTGTCCCTTTGCTTTCCGTTCATTATTGCTTGCGCGGCCTGGATCCGAGAAACGTCCTACTACACCAGAACGTTCGTTAAAGAATATTTGCGAACACTACCACTACCGACCACTATTCTGAAAGCTCACACAAAGCAGAGCAGGTCTCCTCTTTTCATCGCACCCATTCAAAAACTTCTCCACCTTACCATCGTTGGGTAACTGAAATCGTACTGGTCTTCTTGACGGTATGCCGTGGCACGAATTAACAGTCACCGTGAGTCCTTAAATGTTGGCATGAAGTCTTCAGTTTCTTCTGATACGAACAGCAACAATTTATGTCCTGTCCGGATTCTTTAGAGGCCGCTCTGACTGCATTCTGTCGCGGTAAACCTCCCATGCTGAGCGCTGCATTGTGTCGAGAGTTGTTGAAATCACTAGCCGGCTTCTGATAACGTTTCGACAGTTCCCATTTTAGTATTTCCAAGTTATTTCGTTCTTGAACGTTTGTGTTTTGATTCCCTGGTGGCAGTAAAATTGGGATAACGAATGCTGCCGACACCATTGGTATAGGGGTGTAAGCACTAACTCAGAGGACCCTCCTCCTGCTGCACGACTCATAGCAGAATGTAAACTGCCGTTAAAAGATTTGCAGGTCCCGAAGCCACCAAGATTGCCCACATGATTTGCCACCAAGTATTTCACATATTTAGTCGCAGATATTATGGCGAAAAACACATTCATCGGATAAATAAAATTTGTAAAAGCGCAGGATTATATACTACAATTAACGTTATATCTCAAATTTGGTCATGCCATAGTATAGTACAGTATATTATGCAATAATCAGTAGTGGAGGTGCGGGTTGGTGACCAGTCTCATACGATTATAGGCAGCCGTCGGAGCAGCTGGTCTGTGGTTGTAGAGGTTTTCGCCTCAACGGATTGCCTTGCCAACCTCAAAGAACATGTAATCCTAGAAGCAATGGAAACAGAAAATTATGCACCAATGAAACATTATACGCAATAGGCGACTTGCATGTATCCCAAGAGGCAGTGCGAACACGCACGGTGCACTCTGGGAGTTAGGGATCTGAGACATTACAATGTTACACATTACTCTTCCGCCGACTCCAGACTCTCCCTCCCTCTCCTTCCATTTGTACCTCCACTTTACAGCTATCGATGCAAAAAATCACTCTATCCCACGTTCCAGCTCTTGCGTCACCGGCGGCGGCGACGGCGGCGAGGCTTATGTGCTCGGCGGCGGCGCATTGCGGCATTGCTTTGCTGTCCGCGCACACAACTCTCTGCATATTCTCTGTGCTCTGTGCGGACGAGCAGAACTCTGCAGTTTTTGTTTGCTTGTTTGTTCTCTTTTATTTTCTTTTTATCTGCTTTTTTTTTTCAAGTTGATTGCACTGAAGAGATTTGCAGTTCTGCACAGGTTTACCGCATCTGCATTCTAGTTCGACTCAAATACGTCAACGTGAAAGCACCGACATCCAAACAAGGCAAGCTCGCGTGTAATCATGCTGTGCGATGTACAACACTACAGTACAGCACAGTGGACCTCTAGTGAACATGTTAATAGTGGACTTCTGAATAGCGAACATGTGAATAGTGAACTTGCGAGTAGAGCACATGAGAAGTTTTTTGGGGGGGGCTAGGGGGGGGGGTGAGAATTTATGTTAGGAGTAGGAGAACAAGTCGGGAGACGAGTACAATTTCTCCTCTTTTTTTCCCCTTACAAACAACCAAACCACAAACAAACAGCAAATTTTTAGCATAGGAAAGAACCAACGTACAGAACAATTAAACATTTCTTATAAATTCACGCCAAATATCAAATGTCATGTAATCGAAACTAAATTATACGAAAGAATAATCCACAGACGATATGGCTTAGCCTATAGCATGTGATATGCGAAAGAACGTATTTCCCATGCGTATTTCTCGCAGACACTCGTAAGGTGCACAACAGATGGCGGCACAAGTTTCAATACTGGAAGTTTCCGTAGTATCAGTATTTCAGTTGCGCGTACAGTGCTACTGAGCGAACGGCCACGTTTGTCGAGTGTAATCTAAGAACTTCGAGAAGTACGAGGAGGGACTTACAATGAGCATGGCGCAACCAAGCAAGCACGCCTTCACATGGACATCCATGTCCATGGGAAAGCTTATGCCGTAGTTGTCAGCATTTGTGAAAGCCTCTTTCGCTAGCCCTGCCCATTGCTTGCAGATTTGTCCTACCTCTTCGCCAGTCATAGTGGTTATCTGCGCAAACGAAATGTGTACGTCAGGAGAGGCTTCCGCGCAACACCGTTAAAGCGACACAGTTTGCCAAGGAAGTTGTTGCACCACGAATAAACAGCAACGGCGTGGATACCGGATGCAATCAAATGGCATTTCTAGTAGGGGATTGTGAAGGAGACTGTTCGGAATCCGTAGCCCTTAATGCAGCAGCGGTGGGGCTTGGACACCTACGGTCGAAACACATGAGTAGTCGAAAGGTCTCGTTATTTACACTGATGTGTATCTACACCACAGACGCTCTCGAACAACGAGGGGCATCAGAGAAAACATAATGGAAATTACTTGGTCGATTTGGCGTGGCTAACTTATCGCACTGTCCTCGTAGAGTGGTAGTGGTAACGCTATCACGTTTCTTTAGGACGGGGTAGCGACACTTCGTTGCCCAAGCTGTGTATAGCACGTCATTCCGTGGATCAATTCTACGCACCTTAAATCTGACTTCGCAGCAGCAAGGACAACTCATAGTGCAGCATGGTCCCAATATATGAAGCAATGGTTTGCCAGACTGGTCGCAGACGTTGAACCAAGGGTATATGACCGACCAATTCTGGTTCACAAAGCCGATCGTCACTCCTGGTGGTGCTTGGACCTCGACTTTCTGCAAGAAATAAGACGAAAATTGAGAGTAATGTATACGTGTACGACACCAGCGCACGACAATAGAGAGTATTAGCTGAAATGTGTCTACGTCTCGTTTTGGGCTACGGTTCAGCTTAGTGCCTAGAGCGGTGCGGAGGCCAGAGCGCTTTAGCGAAACGTCTACCCCGTCCGCACCAGCGGAGATCGTGCCATCGCGGCTGAAGTGATCTTCCGGTGAATATACACAAGAAATACGGAAAAGAACCATCATCTCCGAACATCGGCCGGCGTGTTATCCACACTAGAAAGGTGACTGTGTCGCCCCCTATGGGTGGGGGAGCTCTAAACGTAGAAATGTTACCTTCGGAAATCATTTGTCGTGTTATACCACTCTGCAGTTGAAAGGATATCAGTATTTTATGTGTGGCCCACAGTGGTAAAGTCTTTTGTCGTGTCTGGTGTACCAATTACATACGTTATGTAACGCATTCTTTGAGACATCTTGTATATCGAATGCGCTAAAAAAAAAAAGAAAAAAGAACACAGACTGCCTCAAACTGTGAAGGTCCGAATAAGTGAAACTTGGGGAAAGCACGATGCCTTACCTGAAGGCAGCAAAACCATATACAGGACGTGCAACGCAGTGGTCGGATGAAGCGCATCACTTCACGATTACTGATGTCGAATACGTGCATCTGGAAGCACCGCGACGATCCGCAGCACTGGCGGGCTAGACACTCGCTCTCTGAAAGGATATAATAATTACAGTCACTCGAAGCACAGGGTACCGTTGTTCTATAAAGACTTGATGTCTTAGAGGAGCGCTGAGGGCACCAACGAGTGGGACGGCGACTAACTTGTGGAAGAACCCTTTCGCATATACTACAAATGGTCGTGCCCCAAATGAACTGCAAGAATCTCGATTGGTGTCGCAACCTCTGCCCACGGCAGGTTGAGTCTGATGATCTTAGGCTAAAGAACGAAGTCCTAGAGGCCCTTTAGCATGGCAAATATAGCCATGTCAAACGTTACTGAGCGGCGTGGCAGCACGAAATTAGTTACCTGAAGAGTAGCATATCGTCAGCATCGACAATGAGGAAGATAGCGCAAGCGCGTGACCTATAGCAACCTAGGCGATCCCGTCGAATAAACCAGTTGTTGTTGTCACTCGGGCTGTTCACTTCATCCCTCTCGGGCTCCTACATATGTGGTGACCCGAACGTGGCCCCGCTCCTACATATTTGGTGACCCGGAACACCCGCCGATGTTCGGCACGAGCCCGCCTTCTGATCAGCCTTCCGCTACCCTCCCACCTCCTGGTATGGCCAGCTCTTCCTCAGTGCCATCCGTGGCAATCGTCGCCGTGCGGCTTCCCCCTTTCTGAACCTTCAACCCGAAGATCTGGTTTTTGCAAGCGGAAGCACAATTTCAGCTGGCAGGTATTACCACTCAGGCGACGCAGTACCGGCACATTGTCGCTGTTCTGCCTCCAGACATCGCCTTGGAGGTAGGCGACATTCTATCCAGCCCACGGGCTGACAGCCCATACGAACACCTCAGTTCGGTAAACAATTCGGCCTCTTCAACCATCCCAAATTTTGCAACAGTTTCATCGGCATGGTGCTGAGCACCCCATCCTGGAAGCCTCTCAACCCAACGACGCCCTGCGTTCAAGCAACGACCAGACCATTCGGCTGCGACTCGACTCCTTCGAACCGTCTCATCCACACGCCACGAACTGGTCACATTTCCAAAGGCTTCTTCTGCTCGGCAAGACCACAGCTGTACTGCAGACGCCGTATTGTGAAGCACATCCCTCCGGCACACACACGCGCCTCACAGCTTCATCAACCATCACTTCTACCCGATGTTCACAGCACCCCGGCGCTCCTTCACTGCCGGCCGCGACACTCGAGCCTCGCGTTCACCTGCCGGTCGCGGCAGTCGACGCCACGGCACGTTTCAGCCGGCGCCTCGGCATCTCATCACCGCTGCGCAGCCTCACTCCCTGGGACCCTACGAGCTCTCGCTCCCGTGCCGGTTGCGGCACCCCAGACCACGACTCCAGCGCCCTACCACGACGATGTGAACGCTCATTTCTCGCAAACATAATCTCGGCCGCTCCCGCCACACGCATCGACCTCTGCCTGCAACGTGTGCTGTGCCGGGCCATGGACATGTCCAGCAGCGCGCGTCATCCACGGTCGCTCTTGCTCTCTCCCTGCGGTGTGGACGTGGTTCATCGGTTCGTCGTTCTTCTTTCTCACCACTCCGCGTCTGAGGGGGGAGCACTGTAGCGGGCCGTGGACAACGACGATGACGACCACGCGGCTGGAGCACCGGCTCATTTCCACTGGCGCGGCCATGGAGATTGGCCACGGTCATCGCCTCTCCGTGGCATACCATCATGGCCGGTCGGGACGCATGTAGAGGGGAGCTGACGTCAGCGTTTTGCCAGCCTCCCCTGCTGACAGTTTTCGGAAACCCCTGTTTCGCCTGCTGGCAGTCAATTACACTGGCATACCGGGCTACCAACAGAAGTCCCTTTCGCTAAATCTGGGCCTCCGGCGATCCTTTCGCTCAGTTTTTCTTGTGGCAGCCGTTAAAGACGCCATTCTTTAGGCAGGCTTCCTGCATCACTTTCGACTGACTGTGGACGTTTAACGCCGCCTCCTGCGCGACTCTACCACGTCTCTCGCCGTTGCAGCGATACCTGCTTCTCCTCGTTTGCCGCTCTTTGGCTCGGCTCTAGCCCACCTAAAGTCTCCCTTCCCCGAGCTGCTTGACCAATTCCCTTCCCCCACACTCTCTCCGGACTGGACGCGACCCGTGCAGCACGACGTGGTCCACTATATCCAAACCACGGGACCGCCTGTATCAGCGAAGACACGGCCGCTGCCTCCGGAGAAGCTGTGCATCGCCAAGCAAGAATTTGAGCACATGCTCTCAATCGGTATCGCTCGCCCTTCTTCCAGTAGTTGGTCTTCAGCGCTCCATATGGTCCCCAAGAAGACGGGCGACCGGAGACCATGTGGTGACTACCGCGCACTCTACCTAGCTACTGTGCCAGACCAATATCCTCTGCCCAGACTCCACGACTTTGCCGCTAATCTGCACGGGAAGAAGTTCTTTTCCAAGATAGATCTAATGAAGGCATATCATCAAATCCCCGTTGCATCACAAGATATCCCTAAGACGGCTATCACCACCTCATTTGGTCTTTTTGAATTTCGTCGTATGCCGTTTGGATTGCGGAACGCCGCTCAAACGTTTCAAAGATTTATCGACAGCGTCCTTCGCGGCCTTCATTTTACCTTTGCCTACATCAACGACATTTTGGTTGCCAACTCGTCTCTTGAAGAGCATCTCGCGCACTTGCGTCTCGTTTTCACCCGCCTGGCAGACCACGGTATTGTCATGAACATAAATGCGAGTTCGGGCAATTGTCGCTGGAATTCCTCGGCCACATGGTCTCGAGTGACGGCATCGCGCCTCTTCCCGCCAAGGTCGAAGCGATCGTGAAATACCCGGAGCCCCAATCTTTCCGCCAGCTCAGACGTTTCCTCGGGCTCATCAATTTTTATAGACGTTTTATTCCGCACTGCGCCCACATACTACGCCCGCTGGAGGAACTCCTCCGCTGCGCCGGCCACGGTGCAAGTACTCTGCCAAGGACCGAACCAGCCCGCCAGGCTTTCCAGGGCATCAAGACCAGTCTTTCTAACGCAACACTCCTTCACCACCCTAAGCACGGAGCCCAAACAGTCCTAATGGTCGACGCCTCATGAGTTGCAGTCGGCGCTGTTCTCCAGCAGAAAATCGATGACGTCTGGTGCCCCATAGCGTTTTACTCGAAGGCCCTCAAACCGGCAGAGGTCAAATACAGCACCTTCGGAAGAGAGCTCCTGGCAGCGTACCTGGCCGTACGCCATTTTCGTTTCTTTCTCGAAGGCAGGAAGTTCACTCTCTTAACCGACCACAAGCCCCTGACTTTTGCCTTTCGATCTGCAAGCACCCGCTACTCCCCGCGGGAAACGCGCCATCTAGCTTTCCTTTTGGAGTTCTGCACCAACATCGTGCATGTGAAGGGCTCAGACAATAGTCCCGCTGACGCACTCAGCCGCATCGACGCCATACACAGCCCGACTTGTTCCTCCAAGGATATTGCTCGAGAGCAGCATGCGGACGTCGAGCTCCAAAGCCTCCGGCAGTCTTCCTCCTCTCTATGCTTTGAAGATTTCGAAATTCCCGGTTCCTCCCTTTGTATCACGTGCGACACATCTACAGGCCGACAACGACCATTAGTGCCCTTGTCACTCAGAGGAACTGTCTTCGAGTCGTTGCACCGCCTCTCGCACCCAGGAATTCGCGCCTCACAAAAGCTCGTTGCTGAGCGTTTCGTATGGCCCAAAATGCACGCGGACATACGAGCCTGTGTTGCTTCCTGTCTTGCTTGCCAGACCACCAAAGTCTTTCGCCACACCACTGCTCCCGTAGGACGCTTCGCCCCTCCCGACGCACGTTTCGACGTGGTGCACTTGGACATTGTCGGGCCGCTGTCACCTTGTCAAGGGTTTCGCTACCTACTGACGGCGGTTGACCGCTTCACGAGATGGCCTAAGTCACACCAATCCCTGACGCCTCAGCGCGAACAGTCGCTTCCACCTTCCTTTCATCGTGGATCTTTCGGTCTGGTGTCCTATCTAAAATAGTCACCGACAGAGGCCGTCAATTCGAAGCGCACCTTTTCGCCGCCTTGGCGACGCTCCTGGGAACCTCTCGCAGTCGCACAACCGCCTACCACACTGCTTGCACCGGCCTTGTAGAACGGTTGCACAGGCAACTCAAGGCAGCCATCATGGCGCACGCAGACCCTTCCAACTGGGTTGACATCGTCCCCATTGTCCTCCTCGGGATCCGTTCTGCCGTCAAGCAAGACCTCTCGTGCAGCAGTGCTGAGCTTGTATTTGGCACCACGCTTCGACTCCCGAGCGAAATCTTCCATCCGTCAGCTCAGCCCTCCACAGCCGCGCCCGAATACATTGATCGCCTGCGCCATACCTTCGCTCAGATTCGTCCCACGGATACCCGTGTACCCTCCAACCGCCCGCATCACGTTCCCCACGAATTGGCCACGGCGTCTCACGTGTATCTTCGAACGGATGCCACGCAGAAATCCCTTCACCCTCCATATTCCGGTCCGTACCTAGTCTTGTCCCGTTCACCCAAGCATTTCACCATCTCGGTAAACGGCCGTAAGAACACAGTCAGCATTGACCGCCTGAAGCCCGCCCACGTCGACAACGAGCGCCTCGCTCCTACTGTCTTTCCCTTGACGACGGCTTCTCCGCCGAAGACCAAACACGTTCGTTGGTCGGACGTCTCTTCGCCGTCTCTTGAGGGGGGACTATGTAGCATATCGTCAGCATCGACAATGAGGAAGATAGCGCAAGCGCGTGACCTAGAGCAACCTAGGCGATCCCGTCGAATAAACCAGTTGTTGTTGTCACTCGGGCTGTTCACTTCATCCCTCTCGGGCTCCTACATATTTGGTGACCCGAACGTGGCCCGGCTCCTACATAAGCAAGCAGTTCGGAGAACTTTCTAACAGAAATGGATTTTTGGGACGTATTTGCTGTAATTTAAAGGTCTCTGATCATGTGCTGTAGGGGACACGGTTGTCTTCAAGCAACACTCCGTGGTTTATCGCATCTCAAACCTCCAGGTGTTGCAAGACTGTTTCTTTCGAGCAATAAACACGTGCTGCACCTGATGGTCCACCTTCAAATACAATATTGGCACAACACTTTCAAGCGCAACATAGGTAATACGGGACGGCGAAGTACTAACAGGCGATTTTAGCTAACCGTGTCCCCAACAGTACTCTATGTAGTGGCTAATAGTATAGTTACCTTCCAGAAGGCTGTAGACGAATTGACCCATGGAGTTCTTCGCTGTGTACTTGTTGACAGTCTCGTACGGCAAAACAGGAACTGGGAAAGAATGACCCATTGTAGCGTCTGTTGCGTGGTGTGTACGTTACCGTGCATTCTCGAAAAGTGCCCAGAATTAGTTTGAGATTTTTTTTTTTTTTTTTCTAGCAAGAATTGTAGATGTCGCACAAATATAAACGGCATTTAATTCACGCGATGATTCACAGTCTCATAGAGATTACCGTATTTACTCGCGTATTTGGCGCCATCGCATAATTTGCGCACCCCTAGTTTAGCACTAAAAATGACAAGAAAACCAAAGATCGCGTAATTTGCGCACTCCCGTTTTCGCGCGCGGATATCTGACACGCGCGTCCCAAGCGACCGTGGCGATTGCTTTTCGCAACTGCCTCAGTGCTACAGAAGTTATTGCGGTACCATTAAATTACGCTAGACGGTCTTTCGAACATACAATGAATTCTAGTAAATGGGAAGTTAATGTAACAAACCAAATCACATCTATAAATGTGTCCATGGCATCCATACCACGGCTGAATGTCCTATTTGGTTCATTGCGTGTATTGGGCGTACCTGACTGGATCTCTGCATATTGTTGACAGTAGTTTCCCACAAGCACGAATACTTTGGTATTTTCTCTAATTAATTCAGATCAACTATGGAGTTCCTGTAAAGTGGCACTGCGGACTAAAAAAATTACATCTATTTTATTTCGTATTAGGATTCGCGATGGAATGGAACGGACTTCAACAGTGACTTATCCAGACCCTCCTACATCCCCCCTGTGTACCCCCTACAGGGGATGCCCTTGCGATTTTAGCTTTAGACACATGTCGGTAATGATATGTTAAGCTGTAATGATGTAACTATATTAATGACCCCCCTCCCAGTTTTTTTCCAACGCCCCCCCATGCTTGGGATTCTGGATAAACCACTGCGAATCAGACTGCCTGTTCTCCAAATGTCCAACATTTTTGGGAAATTGCTCGAAGTCTCTGTTGCAATCGACTATGTTAGTGTGCTTAGTGCAAGAGTTGTAGTGTTGTTAGGGGCTTTGTGTCATTTTGTAATGTCCACTAGTCATGCTTTGACTACTAGATGGCAGTTAGCATTATGAATAAATAAATAAATAAATAAGTCAACTTTACTAAAAGACTCACTAACGCAAGTACGAACGCCGTCACTGAACATTCCGTGCTTCCAGGAATTTTCGAAAGAACCCGCGAAACTTTATAGTTTCTGTTTCGGATTCTCCAGATCCGGATTCGGATCTCTTCGGATTTCGGATTTCTGTTTCGGAGCAAGTAACGTCACCGGAAGCTCTTACCCAGCAAACCATCAATATCCCACATACCTCCCAAATTGGTCTCATACGTCACAGATGTGACGCGTATCCTCATTACGTCCGCTGTATATCTACCATGAGACGTCACATATATCCCCCAGTGGATATTCTGTGGATATACTACGAATATCACTACAATGACATTTCTTTACATTACAATAAAGATTTCTTGTGGCAATAGCAGCGATTTTCAGCATTCTCAGAATGCGCGACAATTTCATTTTTTGGTCCCTGATTACGATGGTCCCTGAAAAGGACGCGACCTTCGGTCCTACTTTTCTTTCTGTAGGAGGCAGCGAACAAGTGCCCGTTCGTGGAACCCAGCCATCTCCTTCCGATTTGTTTCGGTTTCAGTGTGTCTACCAACGTCATGATGACGTTTCTTTGGTAGAGGTCTATTCGAACGCTTTGCATCTTACTCCGTGTGGGCGCACAATGGCTCAGCTTCATTTCAATGGCAGCGGTTCTTACTTCCTGAATAAAATACTGTGATTGATTGAATATCACGTATTATGGCAAAAATGCCATGAAGGAACCGGAGAGAAAGCAAGAAAATGTGTGCACCTGAATGAAAAGCGAATTAAAAGTAACTTGGAACTTAACTTAACTTACTTTGGCAAAGTTACCTGAAAAAGGAACGAGTTCCTCTGAAAGTTACCACGGCGTAAAAGTACCGAGTTAAGTTACAAGTTACCAAAAAAAGGAACTTAGTTACAGTAACGAGTTCACGACCTACTTAATAAGAGAGCGACCAGGTCACTTTCCCAAATCCCTATGGAGCGGCTGTCCGCGGAACCTCCTCGCAATTTCCTCCTCTCACAGGTGAAACGCCCGCTTGGCGCGCTGCCCACATTCCCTAAAACAGGGGGACTCCGCATTGGGACATGTGACGAGACGGTGTTCGTATTGACTCGTGTACATCTTTTCGACGTCCATATTGATTTGTAGTGTACAACATCGACTCCTGTGCTCGTTTTGTCGGGGTATACTTTACATAGACGCCGTTTATTTTGTTTTCTCGTGCGATGACATATTGGTACACAGTACAGGGTACATCATTTGATACCACGCCGTCCTTGAAAAGCAAGTTCCCCCATACCTGGGAGAACTTGGGAGGTACCCGGATTCGAGTCCCGGAGCTGTATGTGCAGTGTGGATTTTTTCGTGGGTTTTCATCAGACACTTTTAGACATATCTCCGCACAATTCCCTTGAAGTTGCCCCAGGACGCGTTTTCCTCCAGGGCTTTAGTCGTGACGTTGCCCACATCTGTGAGGCAGATAACAGTGAAACCTTTCACCACCCCCACCCCCATATCGCTGTAAAAAACCAATCAACTCATTGGCGATCCAGCAGTGGAGACAATCATGCTCTGGCACGTGGAAGTGCGCGCAGGGACTGAAACCGAGGCGAAACCGAAGACGACTTGGAACCCAAATTTCTTCCATATCCACATCTGCAATCCACCATTCGCAACTAACCAAAGCCGCAACCTGAACCGAATTATGTGATTTCGGTTACCGGTTCATAAGAATATGCTCACGCGTGAACACGATCAGCTTGGGATGCGATATATATTTCTTTACAACTCTGATTAGTGGCGTTGAACGTGCTTCTGCGACATCCACGCAGCCAGCAGATACATCCTACAGAAAACCGAAAAAGTACCGGTTCAACTGCTTGGTTACCGGTAACCACAAGCATTAAAACGGCGAGCCTCCTACCTGTAACCGCTTTCAGAGTTCTGACACTGAACCGTAATCAAACCGATATCCGCTTCGGTTCCAGTCCTTCAGTGATAGACTAAGTCCCGGTTTCACCATCACCAATTAGCATTTGAACCGAGAACAACGGTGTCTTAACTTGAATTTAACACTTAACTATGCTACACTAAAGGAAGTTACTGTCACTGGAATATTCATCAGATCACGCAACGCTGGATCTTAGTCCAAAGTTAACCACTGTTGGTAAAAAAGGGCCATAGGTTAAGAGCAGTTCCTGCTGCTCTTCCTGTGGCGATACGCTCCTGTATGCCGTTATTTATATTTAAGATTAATTTAAAGTTGGTGCCATCACGCACTGAACAAGTGCGTCTGTATGTACACACTCGGTATCTCCAAAGTGAATTGTTGTAGGAAATCTCTTCTACATGCTCAAAAAGAAAAGGAAGAAATGTTAGTAATATGTTAAGGGGCAAAGTAAAAGTGACCGCAGCTGAATTGCAAGGTTTTGGAGAAATATCTCAGATGGATGACAGCACACTTTTTCGCTTTTCACGCGAGGAAGCATCTTGCCTTGCAAAAAGGCACTACGGAATAAACTATGCTCATGAGAACTGAGGTCTTCGTGGCGGTTTGGTGCGTAAAGACTACGATATGTTTGGCAAAAAAAAAAAAAAGAAGGCACAAATATCTGACGCGGATGCGAAGAAGTCCGTAGAAAGCTACCGCATAAGCACTACAACCCCCATTGAAGTAGGGAATGTCGGCAGCGCCACCAATGCTCCTGCGGCAAACATGTGAAACAAAAAAGCCGGCGCTGGAAGGGGGGTCAAGTGAACTGGTCGTTCTCTTATTAAGTAGGTCGTGAACGAGTTACTTGTAACGAGTTACCTCGAACTCTGCGTATCGCACCATAGTCAATAAACAAAGGAAAAAAAAACGTATTTTACTTTTTCCACGGGAATTCGCCATCACCATCGACATTCTGCAACCGCCGTTTCATCAAACAGGCGAGGCGTGTCGTCGTAGCGGATCGCAAAATCAGTAAAAATAAATAAATATATATATATATAAATAAAACCTCAATAAAAATAAAAAAGCTGCAAAATACAATAATAATAATACGTCCTGTGTATGTCCTCTATATGTCCAAATATCTCTGAGAGACATTCCTGGAACCTCCCCTGGATCAGCAAATGCGGAAGAAATGCGGGTCCTGTCTGTCTGTCCCAGAGACGTCAACGGGCTATTCAGCCTAGTCCCTGGGATATCCCAAAATCCCAAGTGGGATATTGTGTGGATGTTTCTGAGACACATCTGGTTTATTGGGTGAGTCTGTCCCCTAGCAACTGTGCGCGTCTCCCCTCTCCGTTCCACGTTGGACATGACGTTGGACGTCTTCCAGCGGCTGTGGTGCGGAGTCGGAAATCGACCTTCTGGGAGCAATGTTGCAGGACGCCTTGGTAAATTGGACACCTCATGTCATCATACTTCTCAAAGCGAGAAATTAATTTCCACCCATGATGCTACTACGAGGTTATCCTTTCCAAGCAAAAACCACGAATTTCTATTTATTTTTATTGCCCCACCTAACCACCCGCCTGCGTGTCTGAATTAAAGCTCCCTCTCGCGTTTTCTGAACGAACGAACTCCGCATCCACGGTGACGCAGAGGCATGCCAGGAGCGGACTTGGTTCAGGTTCAGAAAGCGCTGCAGGGCACGTGTGGGTGGTCACGCGGTTCAAAAATTCTGTAGCGTGGCTTACTCAGTTCCACAAATTCGACTTTCTGTTGCACAATTAATTGATCGATGACTGCCAGGTACTCGAGTCCAGGTGCACATCCTTCTATTGGCTGGCGTGGGCCTTTTGCTACATTCCCGGAGACCGATGGTTGCCTGCTGCGAGATCTCCTCGGGGATCCAGGGGTCGATGGAGATTTGGGAGAGTGACCTTGAGTGGAAATTAATGGGGAGTGACTCACGCACAATGATGTGAAAACCAAAATATAACCTTCATGAGGGTCCTAAAACGTGGTAACACATACAACTTTGATAGCCCCGTTTTCGTAACACGTTAGGCCAGCCCAGCAATTTGACAGTAGAAGGACGTGTGACTAAATAGACATAGCAGTTTCCAGGAATTTCATAACACGACAGAAAGCGTAAAGGAAATAAAAATAATAATAATAATGATGATGATGGTGGATTTTTTGGCACAAAAGCAACAAAGGCCAAAGGAAATTACGACAGAACTTAGAGGGGCACTAAAGTGTAAAAATTTCTTTCCTGGCGGAATGGAAGACGTTACAACAATAGAAAGAGAAAAGGATTCACTCGTTGCGTCCCTTGTAAGCTATGCGCGAAGGAAAGCCATCTCAAAAAATTTCAGTTCCGAACGCGTTGTGAAAGCAGGTCACTCAACTTGATGATTAACACATGAAATCTAACTTGCGTGATTGTGTCGTTCACGTTTGTAGCCTGCATCGGCCAATTCTCGTTTAGCTCGATGATTGGTAAGTTGACCAAAAATTGCGGTGGTTTTATGAAATTGCTTGGCTCTGTTGGTTTGTGCAACAGCCAATGGATGTTCAACGCCTGATGCCGCGGCGTGCCGGCGACGGCATATTGCGATAGATTTCACTGGATTGTGTCTGACAATGTATCGTCAAGAACACTCCTCCAGCTGAATGTTGCTGGTCGAAGTAACGGGAAGCGTGAACTGAAGCAGCGCTTCGTGCTGCGCTGTGGTTGTACTTATTGACGCCAACAACAGAACAACAGTAACAATCATCATGATGACGAATCCCATACAAAGCACAGACACGGAGAGAACAGCGTTCAACTGGCACCTGAAGTTCATTTTCATGATCCACCTACTACGGAAGGTCGCGGGAGAGAAAAGCGAGCTCGAGCGGGGACAGGTTGACCGATTTTTGGCTAACGTTGTTCGGGGAGTTCAATGAGGAATGCCTCCACAATCTCAACGCTCCGGCTTACGGCGTGGTTCCGAGTGAAAAATAGCCGACGACGTTCCTCTAAACCAACCAGCGGTACCCCTTTCCTGACGTCAAAATGACGTGGGCGTCTCGTCGGCTCGTTCCGGGCCTTGCCACCGTTGCGCACTGTCGAATCGAAAACCGAATTCTGCGATATTTGTGCAACTGTTGATTGAATTTCTTCGCATGGTGCATTTTAATAGGCAGGATAACCGCTTGGTTTAAAAAAAATGGTAGTGCTTGAGGTGCTTTCCGAGCTCCTTTTAATTACATGAGGCATATGCTGTTATATTGCCTCAGTGTGACGTATTCCGGTCTTTCGCGTTGCATGATCTCGAAAACCTTCCGTAAAACGTTCCTTCCATCTGCCAACGCCCTTGACTTTTGCCTTTGTGAAGGGATAATAGGCTCGTGGGGTAGCCCAAGTCCGAAGGGCTAATTTGGGAGTACGGATTTTCGAAAAAAGTGACAGGGCAGGGTACCGATTTTGTAGGGAACCTGTTTAGAGAAAGCCGAGTTGCTGCTGGCCGCTAACAGACTAGATAAGGATGGTGGCGCCCCGTAGTAGCGGCTGTTTCGACGTGATAGGGAAGGGAAATAATGGGACCGTAGCCTTAAATCACGAACCGATGAATCGCTTTCCTTTTGTGTCGTTGTCAAGGCAATGGCATCTTTAAATCAGCGAAGAGAAAAGTTTTTACTTTGTTCTTTCTAAGAGTGAAGCCTCGCGTCGGGGGTCGAAAAGAGTGCAGTTCGCAATTGTCGTCTCCACACTTAGTCCTATTTACATGAACACATAATCTGTGAAAGGCCAAACAGAATTGTTATGGAACACCTCGACTACACTGAACAACCATAGTCCAAGCACAAGCAAACTGTAGGCGAACCGTGCGCGTAGAACTCTTACCATTGTGCCCTCCTGTCATCCTGCTATTCTTCTTCTTCTTCTTCCACCACTAGGAACAGTGGCTATTCTTCTTCTTCTTCTTCCACCACAGTGGCTATTGCTTTGAAACACTCTTCTTCTCCTTCTCCTTCTTCTTCTTCTTCATGGTACAGACTCGTGAAGCTCGTGTTGTTGTTATTGCTTTCTCTAGCTCTATTTCTTCTTCGTGGTGTGTTATACGTTACGGTAACTATATGGGGCTTTGTACAGGGTTCGCCAAGATAAATTTTGGGGTTTGTAATGAATACAAAACAAATAAAAACAGTGTCGGGAAGCTAAAGTAGATGCGTAGAGGACGTATTATGCATGCAACTTGGCCCGTTACTCTGTCGCTAAATCGTGAAAATTAAAAAAACCGCCGCTGCCTTAACATTTCCAATCGGCTATATCTGTGTTTGAGCTCCTTCCATCAGATGGCGACACGGTCGAACGCGGCGTTGCAAACTCCGCGCAGTAGTCCTCTGCATTCAGTTCCACGTGTTCACTAGTTTCGATATCGTCCGCAATACCGCGTTCGACCGTTTCGCCATGTGAGGAGCTGAAACACAGGTATAACGGATTGGAAATACAGGTATTGCCATCTTTTTTTAATATCCACGATTTACCCACACACAAACGGGCCAAGTGACAGTATCGATATAAAATTTTGGTGCATAATACGTCCTCTAACACCTACTTCAGCTTCCTGACACAGGTTTTATTTTGTTTTATCTCCGTTACAAACCCCAAAGTGTATCTTGGCGACCCCTGTACAACGCAAGGATCTTCTGTGGTCTTGCATATGCGAGATACCGAGTGCAGGACGATATGAAGCAAGCATGTTCATATGTAGATTCCCCCAAGTAAGTGTATTCTTCTTCTTCCTCACTCACTCACTCACTCACTCATTCATATGACAAGACACGGCTATGCCGTGTATTTAATACACCATAATAGCAACGATTCACAATTCAGCAGCTACGTAAAGCTAAAAACGATATATCAATCAGTAAGGTTTGCCTATCAATCAAAACACATTATACAAAGAGTTACTATATATCTCTGCAGAGCCACACAGTGCCAATATAAGAAATATATATAGTAAGGGATTTACAGCAAAAATACCAAAATGCAGGTTGGTTGCTACAGCTCTACCCATAGGCCCTCAAGTCGTGATAGAAATCCCAGCAAGATGTCACAGTCAACATTCTCCTGAGAAAGGCCGTTCCAGACCCTAACTGCTAATGCGAAAAATGAACGTTTAAGGCAGTTGGATTTGGAGAGATACTGGATAAAAGGTTTGTTTTGCTTAACGCGTGTGCTTCCGCTAACGCAGTATGTACAGTATACAGGGTGTCCCAGCTAAAAGCGAACATATTTTTTTAAAAATATATGTATATATTACTTTTTCCGAGCTAGATGAAATCAATTTCAATATAGCATATGCTGAAGGGCACTCCTTAGGAGGGCATTAGCAAACTCCTAATGCAACGTCTCAATTAACTTTCAATAATTAACTTTTTAATTATAAAAGCTACGAATTTGTCCCAATGAGAGCATCTGGTCCCTTCGGCCACCCGATACCGTAGCCGTTTTCAGAACAAAAATCTACCCGATAGAGCTTTCGCAAAAAATTCGTGAAGGAACACGCTTTCTTCTTTATTTTTTCATTGCGCATCTCCAGAGACGCGTCTTCGCTCCACTCCCAATGTGAGAGGGTGAAGGAGCACAGTGCCTCAAGGAGCACAGTGATATTTATGGCACGTGACCCGGGTCAGCTCTGACATTTCAACACCCTGTAGCAGGTCGAAGGAAAAGCGAAATCGTACGGGAAGATATCCCAGGAAGATGATTGGTCCAAAATTACTATAAAATATAGTGATCGGGGTCTTCCACTTTCACTCATTTCTATTTTCTTTCTCTCCCATGGAAAGAGAAAGGGGTAGAGGTAACACTACGCACACCACAAAACAGACTACTTTTTGTTCCTTTATTTCTCGTGGCCAGGTGCACCGCATTGCTGACGGTCAGATGCAGCGTAGTGTCGTTCATTTAACTGAACAGATAAATGCTTTGAAGGGACAACAGTGCAAGGAATCTGGAATAAGGGGATCGTTAAACATTATTCGTTTTCACGTCACCTTTCACGTCATAAGGAATATAGAAAGAAGTTGAAAAAAGCATAGCTGCTGGCCAGACTTACTGATCTATGGATGTGCTGTCGTGTTCTGCGGCGTATCATTGCCCTTATCCGTACCACGAACTGAAACACACAAATGACATTGGATGAGATAAGAGGCGTTTGACCACGGTGCTCCCACCTAGGAAATTCTGAGAAAGAGTAGTGAGTAACGAATGGGCCCTTGCTGGCTGGAAAGCGGTCCGCAATGCGTTCACGAGATCCAGAGCCGTTTATTAGTAGAGTTTGGCCATTGGGAGGAGCCTGTATCAAAGCGCGCCATTTGACGTCACACGATGGGCGGTGCCAAGACCAGTGGCACCATTTTGGATCAGAGTTATCGCATTGAAACCTCATATTCCGCCATTTCGAAGCAGGGGCACAGCCTTGAAATCCCTCCGTGCCGCCGTGGCTCGCCTTTCAACCCGGTCAAGTGGGCGGAGCGATCACAGCTCTGACGTAACGGCGGCTTCCCACCTCTGGGCGGCAAAAGATCAGAGAATGGCCAAACTCTCATCACAAACGGCTCTGACGAGATCTCGCATTGTGCGCCACATTGAGTCTCTCACTGAGATGTTCTTCAACGTAACCACCAAATAATCGGAGGCTGCGTGGACTGCATCCGGAAAATATGCCGCTGCAGTGGTTCTTGCGGATGAAGACATCTTTACAGCGAGAAGGCGAAACGGCAAAAGGCGCACAATCCCCCAAAGCCGGTAGTACACGGCCGACGATACGGAGCGAGCTCTCATTGGTCTCTTCAAAGGATTTGTCCAATCATCGCGCGGGAGATCTTTTGAGGAGACCAATCCGAGACCTCTCTGCATTGTCGCGTGAGGATGAGAGGGGGAGAGAGAGAGAAAGCGCAGACATTTTTGCATTTTAGTGCCCCTTTAAGACGCCTTAAAGAAGGATCGACTCACCAACGCGAGAAATGACAACAACGGCAAGGACAAGTACTAGGGCAAGGGTGAACCCAAGTAGTGCGTAGCTGAACTTTGAATGGTAAGCCTCGTTCGACATTTCTCGTTCAACTTCCAGCCTAGTGAGAAAAAGAAAAGACAACGGCATATCACTCCCGTTTTTAAGCACATAGTGGTGGCACGCCCTCGTAATATACAGCAGGATAATGCTCGGTATATAAGTGCACAGATTTTCTGGCCGTTTTCTGTGGGGAGAAGCTGCGCACAGTCGCAACGAAAGGCTCTACATGAGGAGGGGGGCGGGGCAATCTCTCCGGTAGTTTCGATACCAAGCCATGTCGAAGGCAGGGGCGGATCTAGAGCGGGGGGGGTCAAGCTGTCCTGACCCCCACCCCAATTTCTGTCTACACGTAGTGTTTAATTGACCTAGATCGTGTATCTACCATGCTGGCCAAAGCTGGACCCCAGTGGCAGAAAAATCCTGGATCCGCCCCTGGTCGAAGGTCGTGTGTATGGTAAACGTCCTGACGTCTCGGAACGTCGCAGTCCTCGGTACTCTGCTGACGTCGCCAATGTGGTCACTCTGTTCAGTCGCAAGAAGGCCAGCAATGTACCTATCTATGACCAGTGGTGGATCAAAAAACGTCCAGATGTTCCGATCCTTCCTCAATTTCTGATGTCAGTCACATAGAGCTTCAGTCCCCCCCCCCTCCCCCGTTAACATAAAAATATTGGATCTGTCTCTGCCTATGACGTCATCTCGCACTTTTCAGCGGCTCTTCAGGCGAGAAGAGAGTGAAGCTATTTCTCGCGACTTGTTGAGAAAGCGACCCGCCTTACACTTGCTTGCCTAAGCTGGTTTGCGTATACTGTTCAGCCTCTTCGATTGGCTGACCTCCAGCCTTGTGTGATCCAGGTGTGACGTCCACGATCTCTAGACGAATAACTTCTTCTGGAGCAGTCAGAACATCTGAACCGACCTGCTCATCCTGCGTCTTTTCCTCCTTTTTCTTTCCTTTCTCCCCTTTCTTTTTCTTCTTGCCTTTCTTGTCCTTCTTCGATAACAGGTTATGAAAGGGGAAGTGTGGACCAAACAAACTGAAACACAAAATTATAATAATGTGCAGGCATACAGCCATTTGTAGACTACCATGAAAATACTCTAAAAAGTGTCACAGGAAGATATTTTGGTGTAGGAAACTGTGTTCTTTTTTTTTTTTTTTTATCGTGTGCATCTGTCCCACGTTGTCTTGCATTTGCCATTAGTGTCTGATTGACCACCATCGACAGCGACAGGTGTTGTAGCATAAAAGCATCGTAACCTCAGATCTGCTCATGCGCACCCTCTTCCACGATGGACGTTAAAAGGACGGTCGCATCCGTTTCAATCGATTTCGAATGTATTCTAGTGTCATTTTATTCCTCCTGGACACTGGCCACGGTATCGAAAATCCCAGGCGAAAGAGTCGGGTAGTTTTTTGCTGTTATTCGACTAAATACATGACAACAAGAGCAGACGCCGGATGTTGAGAATACGCCGAAATTCCTTCTCTGGAAAAGCGAGAACCACCACCTAGGAACCAATGTGGGCGAGACCTTGAGGAAAGCATAGAGTTAACGTAGGAAGACTCTAGAGAACGTACTTGACGCGCGCCGTCAATGCGATTCTCCTATCCCCGAGCGTGACCGCCCGGGCGCAGCCATCCGTTGATCATGGACAGTGTTAGTGGACGAATTTCTGCCCCTAAGCACAGCGGAGCTGCTCCGTTTGTTGCCAACCCTGCGCAGTCACGTGGGATAACAAACGGGGAAACGGGCCGGTGGAAGGAACGATCGACGTCCAGCGAAGGAAGCGAGGCAAACCGTGTAATTGCGTTGAGTACGTACGGACCTTTTGGATGCGTGCAGAACTGAGTAGTGCTGTTTGTATCGCAAAATAAACATTGCCATATCAAGCGTAAATCATATTTTATCTGGGAGATTACCTGCGACGCCGTCAACCCTTTACTTTCCACCGACACGGATGTACGACAGCGCCTTTACACCTCTGCTTATGCGTTCCGCCTTCTCACTCCTCCGCTTAGGAAGTGACGTCACGCCGCTGGAGCACTTTTCGTGCCGAACGTAGTGGCATCGGTTTCATAGATGAGTTCCCGGATGCGACCGTACTTTTTAAAAAAGGTGTCCCCACTGGACACGTTGAAGAATCCACAAGCATCAAAATTACACACATAGTCCAATCACTGTAAAGTAGACGCGCCCAGAATTATTTGTAACTACAACACCCTTCGTACACGTAGCACTAATACACTGAGCATGTGCTTCCCTTTGCTGAAGTTGAATAAATAACTCACTCCTCAAACTGTGGAACTTGCATCATTAGTTGAAACTGTTGCGCGCCGTTGTCTTCCTCCTCTCCTTCGTCTCCAACCGGGAATCCGTTATTTATCCTTGTTCCCGACGTAGACAGCCCAGGACCGCTACCCTGCAAGGCCATGTTGGTACCTCCCGCGTTGGCGGCCAGGTTGATGCGCGTATTCAGAACGGCTTCCGTGTTCTTCTTGTTCGCCGTACCGTCGCTGTCATCATCACTGCTGAGACCGTCGGATGAGCTCTCCTCAATTATCCAAACTACGCGTCTCTGTTTCTTCCGTTTCTTCGGCGCGGGCTGAACAACAGGGTTCTGGGGCGAGCTTCCCACTGCAGCGTTCGCTGCGGGAATTGTAGTGGGAGTAGCTGAGTCCGTTACAGCCGCTGCAGCCACCCCAGGAGTTGCACTAGGAGCCGGAGGCGTTGTTGGTGATGCTGCAACTGGTCCCTGGGGTGGTAGGGCCGGTGGTGGTGGAACCGATGACGCCGGCGGTGGCGCTGGAGGTCTGGGTAGTCTCGCAGCTTCTAACGCGGCCTTAGCCGCGGCAACAGTCATTTTATAAGCTGCAACGAGTCAGTTTATTCTTTTCATTTTTCGCTCCTTGCGTATATAACAAGGTTTTCAAGATAAAACGTGGTCATGAATGACAGTTGGCCTTTAGTATGGTTCATGGTAATTATTCTAGAGTGGCTAGAGAGTGGCATAACTTCAACTGAAGCTGAAGTGAACTGAAGTTTAATACCAATTCCCCTTACCTTCAAAACGAGCACTGGGAGGGGGCAGATGTTCCTTCCGCTGCCATTTTTTCGGTTGATGGCGATGGCGATCATCACGACAACGCGGATATTTGCGAATTTTTTTACCTCAGTAATGCGCATCGCAAAAAGAAGTGAGTAAAGTGGAACTAGTTTCACACAGCAATGATTAGCCTGCCAGGTGAAAAGAAAAGTCTACGAAGGCACAAGGTCGGCGCGGTTATAACCGGAAAGAAATGTAAAAGGGGCAAACGTGCTCAACATGGGCAGCTAGGATCAATTTCTTTTGCTATGGTTTGTTCCCTGGAGTGCAACAGAACACGCTTGGTCTCTTTGTGTGCGCTAATCTGAGTTATTCTTCTAATGTTCACCATAAACTGGAATGTTCCACGTTTAAATGCATGTTTTGCCTTTATAATGAAAGGCATTTTTAGTGTTAGACTTACAGCAAAGCAGTGGTGATGGTGGTGGTGGTGGTAATGGTGAAAGGGCTCGCCGTTGTCGGCCTCACAGAGGTGGGCAACGTCACGATTGACGCCCTGGGGAATGTGCGTCCTGGGCTGACTACTAAGGTAACTGTGGCAGCATATGTCTAAAAGCAGATACTTTCTTATCATAAAGAGTCCCATCGAGCGAATAATCATAGCGCTATCGACGGACATAACAAACAACAACTTTATTTGTGACCTTGGAGAGTGGGGAGTTTCATCGCCACAGGCGATACTCTACCCCATTGCTGGATGGAATGGGGGGAATAAAATAACGAGCCCCTTCACAATAACGATCGAAGTCCGATGGTGTCCAGAAATGTCAGAAGAGCTTTGAGCGCAGAGCGTTGCTGGGCTGGAGTGGGCCAGGACACGACATCTTGCCTAATCGACGGACATCGACGGACAATCTTGACATCGACGGACATCTTGCCTAATAAACTGCCCAATAGTTACGAAAGATGCCATCGCAAAAGTCACATTCGTTGCACGTCCTCGGGTTTTCCACGGCATTAATTGCGACTTTCGAGCTATAAGAAAATACTTTGTCGACAGGGCTATTGCCATCGTCACGTGCCTCGACCGTCATCATCACGTGAAAGTCGGTGCTGAATGTCGCGCGAGGGAGTTTCGTTCTTCCCGTTTGTTTTTATGCGTATATAGTGTCAGAAATAGCAACGCTATGCAGAAGGCGAAATGCTACATTTCGGCATTGGTCAAGCGCGCTTCTGTTGTGCCAGAATGGCCTCCAGAAGTAGAAGTGACTGAAGATGAGGTTTTCTGCATCTACGGTTACGGTCCCTACCAGAAAGAGCTTTTTCATTTCGGATTCTTAGCGGCGGTAGCGCTCGCTTGCAACCATCTGCTCAGCGTCGTCATAGCTCCTGACGTGGTCCACAGGTACGTCAGCACTATCCATGACCGTAGGAAAGGCCCAGTACTAGAACGCAGTGCAGTCAGTGACAGGAATGGGTTACTACGTGTGCGATGGACGGCTCGGATGTAGTTCCGTATACGAACTTGCCAGTCTGCTTAGTGTGCCGTTTTGCTCAAGTCTGCTTGTCCTTAAAAAAAAAGAGTAAAAGCATAAGTAAAAATGAAAGAAGTACATACCAAATCGATGTATGGAAGCATTACAAAAAGGAGCGCCCTCGATCATTTGGTACACCCCTTTCTGTGACACTGAACAAATTAAGCACGTCAGGGAGCAGAAAACCTGAGCCAAACGAGGTGTGGATGGAGGCTGCCATCTTGTGAAACGAGGAGCAGAACACTGAAAAAAATGACACAACTGAAGCTTTCTAAAGATTTATTATGTGCGTATGTATTTTAAATATTTAATATATTTAATATGTACAAGATTTCGTAAAACGCGGAGGAGTAGATTATGTGTTAATCAACGGAGAGGATCGGTATGCCACGATCTGTAATTTTTTTTATTCCGTGTTAACGCCGCGAAGCAACTGTGGCTATGAGCGACGTACAGATGTGGACAGACGGAGAGAGGACAGCAGGTAGGAGTTGGGGACAGAGTGTTAATTAGTATGCGTCCCGGGCCGACTTCAGGGGGAACTGTGCGGACATTCGTCTGGATAGTCTTCGGGAGACCCAGACCTGAGAAGACGTTTAAAGATAAATATTTGGTAATAATACAGAAGGTGAGCTGAAGCACAGGAAGGCAAAGCTTTTTAACATCGAACAGTAAAAGAAATTCGAGAATTAAGCGAAACAAAAGAGGGAAAAAAGGTAATTCCTGCACGGGCACAAGGGCCGGCGCCGATTTTACGAGGGGTGTTAAAGTCAAACCGGTACTTTCTGTCTCCTGGGTGTACAAATTGCTCGCGCTACTTCTTTTTCGTCATTTTCACACGCGACAGGCCTTCGCGTTCACGACGTGGTGGTCCAAAGTTTGTGCAAAACGGAAGACACGTGCTGGACACGATGGCCGACAACGAGGTGAGCACGCACATCGAACAGGGAATTGTCATGAAGTTTCTCGTGAATGAAGGCGTAAAGTCATCTGAAATTCACAGAAGACTTCAGGCACAGTATGGCCACGATACACTTAGCCGCAGCAAAGCGTTTGAGTGGTGCAAACGGTTCTGAGACGGCCGTACATCAGTGCAGGACGATCCCGGCCGACGGCTCAGAGCCTGTTCCTGAGAACATCTAACTTGTGGAGCGCGTGATCCTGAAGGACCGACGGATAACATGTCTCGAACTGGCTCGAAAGACGGACCTTCCTGTGGGAACGTTGAACGCTATCATTCATGAACACCTCCAGTTTCGGAAAGTCAGTGCCCGTTGGGTCCCGAGGCAGTTCTCCGTGTTTGACCGGCAGAGAAGACTGGAAATCTCCCAAGAGCTATGGTACCGTTTCGACACTGAAGGACAGCCGTTCCTTGATCGGATCATCACGTGCGATGAAACGTGGGTGCACCATTTCACTCCTGAGTCTAAACGTGCATCAAAACAGTGGAAGCATACAGGCTCGCCAGCTCCCAAGAAGTTCCGAAGCACCCCGTCTGCGAGTAAGGTCATGACCACGGTTTTCTGGGACAAGGCTGGCGTTGTCCATGTTGATATTCTGCCCAGTGGTACCACCATCAATAGTGCATATTACTGCCAGGTTCTCAGGGATGTGCATAAGGCGCTGAAGCAAAAGCGGCCGGGCCTCATCACCAAAGGAGCCCTCATCCTACAGGACAATGCACGCCCGCATACAGCGCATCTCACGATACGCACCTTACACGAACTTGTCTGGGAGTTGCTGCCACATCCCTCTTACAGTCCAGACCTCGCCCCCAGCGATTTCCATCTCTTCGGGCCACTGAAGGCGTTCCTTGGGGGGTCGCCACTTCAGCTGCGACGACGAGGTCAAGAATGCGGTCCGATCATGGCTGCTACGCGCCGGTAAGGATTTCTACGCTGCTGGCATCCAAGCCTTCGTGAAACGCTGGGACTAGTGCATTAGCGCAGCTGGTGATTACGTTGAAATATAAAACTAATTTCTCGCCTGTAAGTTCATTTTACTTTTGCGAAAAATGAAAAGTCCCGGTTTGACTTGAACACCCCTCGTAGTTGCCCATATAGTCTTTGTAGACGTACGCGGCCTGCGTATGAAATTTCTCGCAGGGTAAGAATTCACACCATTACCAACGCAGATGCATCAGCCCTCAGAGTGCGACAAACCTAAGCCTGGACGACTGGCTACATGCATCTGGAGAGAACAGTAGCAGCGTCGACGAATGCAACATTTATATCGGGCCTGACAACGCGACGGGTAACTTTTCCATCGTCGCATGTAACCACTGGGAATACCCCAGCCATAGACCAAAGACTGTTGTGGACCAGGTACGAAGAGCGCAAAATATCTCTTGTACCACACGCGTCTACCATAATAATTATAGTGGATGTGTTTCTTTATAGTGGGACTTGGTGTGTTCGCAGGGCTGGCTGGTGTCGCTGAGTGCATCCGTTTATATGTTGGGAAGCTTGCTAGGCCTTATCATTTTCGGCAATATTAGTGACAGGTAACAGTCCTTGACTGTTTCTCTCTTTCCGCTCCGATAACGACACATGCTAAAGGAACGACACGGGTAAAATGCTCTTTGCGTGACCCCGTATACTGCAACAGCCATCGCATGCAGCATATAGCGTGAGAATTTTAGGAAGAGGTCTAGCGGCGTATCACCGTCCGGGTATCCCCGTTAATGGCGGCGAAGTGTGATTTTGTAGAAGCCTGTGCTTTCTGCTCTCGGGAAAGCGCGTTCCTTACAAGGCCTTCACCTTTGCGTACCGTTAAAGAACGGGTATATGGAACAGTCGCAACGTGATAATGATTAACATGGTTTGGCGCATAATCGCCGAAGCACCCATCCAAGAATTATCAACGCCAGGTGTAGTGCACTTTGCACTTCTGAAACGCATGAGTCATGGTCCTGTTCCCTCTGCCACTATAGGACCATTGAATCCTTGCCGCGTTACCCTAACGTTTATGGGCAAGAGGAATGCTGTTACCTATAACATGTGTTATAATGTCTCCGCCTCGCCTATATACGTGTGTCAGATTCTGAGTCTGAGACAGAAGCGTTAAAATCAGCAGTACAACGAACTAACAAATGTGGTACTATAATACGAAGTTTTATCCTCATTAAGGTTTGTGTGAGATGTGCCCCTAAGCCATGGTGTCTAACCGGAACTGAACCGCTCTTTTTTTCCGGAACCGGAATCGAGCCGAGCTACTTTCTTTTTTTTTTTTTTTTTTTTCATCTCGGAAAGTACTGGTCCGAACCCATTCGGCAAACGGTTCAGCGTTTGTTTATTCATTTATTTTTCGTACGCTTGGACACGGGTGATATGAAAAGTGAGAAGGACACCCTAGTCGAAGGCTAAAACTGCCTCATGTGCTGCAGTGTTATCGAAAATGGTGTGGTACACTATTCTCGTAATCCGTTCGGTCATGCGCTTTGTGTCTGTGTTTGGGACAGGACCCTGATGTGAGCCGCGTTTTTTTTTGTTTTTTTTTTCTTGCAACAGCGTACATTATACGAATAGCAGTGAGTAAAGTGGGTAGGTCACACTCAAGTCATCATGCATGTTAATGTGCCCGTGGAAAAGCTTGAATGCTGTTCAGTACCCTCCAGAGTACCAGAGAATATTGGTACTACTTGTACTGCAGTTCCGCTGAACTGTTATGAACCCGAACAAAGTGGTTCGAACCGTTATTTCTACGCTCCGGAGCTGAAACGGAACCGAACCAAAGTCCCTGAACCTGAACGGAACCCCTAAAATTTTTCTGTTCGACACCCCACCCTAAACGACATTGTCGCAGTGGCTACTTCGATAAACTCGAAGAGGAAACTTCGTATTTTTGCATGCCACGACGTCTGTCACATGTAGGCGTTTTCTTGCACGTTTCCTGCAGAATTGGACGACGCCCCGTCATCATACTTGCAACCATACTCGTGGTGATCGCAGGCATAGGAGTGCTTGCGGCGTCCTCTTTCAAAGCATTTCTGATATTCCGAATGCTAGTCGGCGCAGGTGCAATCATTGTGTACGAAACGGTGCTTGTACTCAGTAAGTTTCTGTTCAACTATTCAGCGTGTTGTCGAATGTGTATTTGTCGTAGTGACCAGGATTCCAAGCGAATGTCTACTTTCGAAATATGTACGACCTACACTGTTAAAATAGAACTTCACCGCATAGCACGTTCCTAGTCAACCGCCATTCAGAATATCATCATTGTGTGTAATGATTTGTTCAAAGCAGGGGGAGGAGCCTATCTGGGACATGCATAATGTGTCCCAGATAGGCGCCTCCTCCCATTTTCAGCAAATAAGGAAACAGAATGATATCATTCGGAATGATAATTGGCTAGGAGCGTGCTATGTGGTGAAGTTCTGTTTTAACAGCTTATTTGGGAACAGAATGAATACTGGTAATATATTGGTACTCTGTGCAGCTGTCGAAACTGTGGACCCCAGCTATAGGTGCTACACCTGCTTGGGGTACCACATCGGATGGGGATTCGGCTGTGTATACCTTGGAATTGTGGGATGGTTGTTGCATGGTTGGCTGTACATCCAAGGCTTCGTCATGGTACCCAGCGTTGCCCTCCTCCGTGGTCTTGCGTATGAATGCTTTCTTTTTTTTTATTATTATTATTAAGAGTGAAGGTGCCTTGTATCAGCTTGTGAAATCTCAAGGCATCGAGAGATTTGAGGCAAAAGTCTTTAATGGCGTTGAGATGTTCAGTGTTTTTTGAACATAGGCAGCAGCACGAAGAAACAGCAAGAACCGCTAACGCAACGTCACGTGCATCCGTGCAATGAAAATTTACGCGTAGATCTTGCATCTGAACCTTCTATGGGCTAAATTATACGATTAGCTGCAACGCTGTGGAAATACACCCAATATTTTCAGAGAACCTACTTCCTGCAGGTCGCTTCCAGAATCACCGAGATGGCTGATGGCGACCGGACGTTTCGACGAGGCTGAACTGGCTGTCTCATACGCCATCAAGAAAAATCTGCCGCAGGAGATGGCAGCTCAGAAAATGTGGCAGAAGCTCAGGAGGGATTTAGAATCAGTACGCCTTTTCCTCTGTCTTTCGACACCAATCATCCTGAGCCGCACTCTCGTTTGTTTGAAGGCCTACGACAAGAGCGCGCCCTATAAGACAGCCTCGGCATTCGACCTGCTGAGGACGCCGAAGTTGAGGAGCAGAACACTTATCCTCTTCTACACGTGGTAAGAAACGTCCAGATAAGTGAATTCCGAAATATTGTCTCACAAAATTAATTTTCTCATCGCAGGTTTGCAATATCGTTCACCTATTATGCTATTTCTTTGAACGTCGGCCGCCTGGCAGGGAACGTGTACGTCAGCTTTCTCCTGAGTGCTTCCGTTGAGGTTCCCGCATACTTATCCACCTTGGTCGTACTCTCTATGTACAAACGCAAGACCACCCAATCTGCCACGTTGCTCTGCAGCGCGTTCGCGTGTGCTGGGGCCGCTTTATTGCGTGAAGGTAACCTGCACTCCTGCAGCACACTAGTGCGGTGCTAGACAGCAGTTCTCAGAACACGAAGTGGCGTCACTGGATTACTCCCATCTCATCTCAAGTATAATCATTAAAACCTCCAGGGACCTTAGCAGTTCCACCAGCACCATGAACTGCTGGCACGTGCCTCCTTCTCTCCGACTTTGCGATATCGTCGAGGGAGAGAGTAACCCCGCTCTCCCGTTCCACGAACTTTTGTCCAGCACTGCAGAATCGATAAGGATAGTTACATTCGACTCAGCAATTAACGCAAACCACACGCCGTCGTTCGGCCATAGGACAAAGCCATCAGCCATAATCCCTATGGATGAAAAGAACTGAAAAAGCAACCACGATAGTGGTTGCTTAGACTGGGACTTAGCCCGTATTTGTTTTTCTTGACCCTTGGACATCTTGAGTTGTATTTGTCTTGCGTTTTCACTTGGTTTTTTGCGTCCTCCTCCTAATTTCTCTCGTACTTGCGTGTACTTGAGTAGCCCGTCCCCCCTTTGTCTGGACTCATATATCCACATTTTTATTTTCCGATCAATCAATCAGGGTATTGAAATGAATGCAAAATCGTGGGGGGCAAATCACGTGTGGATATACTAGGACTGGCTCGACAGAGCTTTGCATATCATCTATCCATCGACTGACTGACTGACTGACTGACGAACTTTTTTGCACAACAATGCAAGAATTGAGTAGTACATATCGAGGAAACACCCATGGCTTATGGCGGAGACTGGGTGTGAAAAAGCCCAGTAAGCTGTAGTGGAGCTATGGAGCCTCTTTTGATTTCAGACAAGTCGTGGATGGCCATTTCGTTCACCCTATTGGGCAAGTTCATGATAGCGGCCGCGTTCAGTGTGGTGTCCGTCTACTCCCTGGAGATCTTCCCCACAGTGCTACGCAACGTCGGCATGTGCTACAGTGCCATCTTCGCTAAGGCGGCGGCAGCCATCGCGCCCTTTGTAAAGGAGCTCGTACGTGTCATCTTTCCCCACGCGTCACATTATGCCTGTACATCCTGGTGTTGAATCAGTTATATTTCAGGGTGAAGCGACTCAAGATAGAGTACCGTACGTCCTTTACGTTGTTCTATGTGGGTTGAGCGGACTTCTGGTTCTGCTCCTGCCAGAGACGAAGCTGGCCGTTCTTCCAGACACAGTAAAGGAAGCCGAAGTTTCTGAAGCTCAGTAAGAAATTGGTGTACTGTTTCAAAGGAAACGAAACTGAACTTAGGGCACCTCGAGGTCAGTCAAGGCCGTGCATGTGAAACCGCCCTAAAAAAGTCGGGAACGCGCGAGTTGGAGTTCTGAATAGTGATGGGCAAAGCACCTCAAAATTGTACTTCAAGTACAGCACAAAGGTACCACATTACAAAGGCACTTAAAGTAAAGTACAAAATCATTCGCAAAGTACTTAAGTACTTTACAAATTTAGGTACTATCGCTGAACATTTCGACATTTGGTTGTCATAAAATGTGAGGTAGTTTTGTTTCGACTGTTATCTTTAGAAAGCTTTTAGCTAGCATTTTTGCGAAGTTAGAAAGCATAGATAGCTTGCAGCTGACTCATTAATATGAACCGAAACAAATTATCTTACGACCAAGCTTTGTGTTGATATAGCCAACAGTAGACCAATTAAAATGTATTTTAATTAAAGTACAAGTACTGAGAAATGTACTTAAGATAGTAAGTACTTCCCGCTCGGTGCCCGCTGTAAAACGACGCAACACCATTGAACAACATACACATTTAATATACACTAATATTGTTACTTATCGACTGAGTCCATGTTGGTGCAAGGGGCAATGTTTCTCTCATATGTAATTCATGCGCATCAACGTACCTATCGTTTCACTGAAATACGGCAGTCATCGATAGAGTCACTAAATATGGGGCTGAGTAGCGACAATGTGCTAACTGAGCCACGCCGGCGAGCGACCCCGCCGTCTTGGGTCAGGCGCGGCTGCGTCGCCTAGCAATAGGACGCCAATGCCCCCTTCTCCGGTAGAGAACAACGCGCTGTCCAGCCTTGGGTCACTAAATAAGCTTAGCTTCAGAGTGTCGACACTGAGAAGGAGCGCCATCTTGTTTCCGCACCACACCGGTACCATCCCAAGCTGAGGATCAAAGAGAACTAACATAATGCTCGCTGTGGGACAGAGAAGTGTGTATGACTATTGTGCGAGGCCGTCAACCTTGATGAGCTGCTTGCAGGAGAAAGGAACAGTCCACCCGCGTATACGATAGATGGCATCGTTCGCTAAAATGCGCCTGAAGTGCGCGTGGCTACCGTGGCACGGAAACAAGATAGCGCCATAGCGCATGCTCGCTCTTGGAACTCAGTGTCGATACTCTGAAGCGAAGCTTATCTAGTGACTCTAGTCGCGACAGCTCGCAACCCAGGAAACGGGTTTGGCGTGGAGGTGACTAAACATGGACGGCCAGTTCTCCGAAGGACAAAGCACGTGACACGATCGGCCCAATCGCCGGCGCCGAACGGCGGTACCGGCGCGGAAAAGGAATGCGATACTCTGTACCGCTATCTAGTGACTCTAGTCGTCGAAAAAGCCAGACAGCGGCGGGATTATTCATTTCAATTGTCCATGTTCTTGGGCGCCCTGAGGCTCTTGTTGTGTTCGTCTGTTGTGCGCTTCCGCCTCAGAACAGTTACTTTCGTAGACATTACTTAGTTACATCGTGTTCAGTTAGGGACCTTTCACTGAAAATGAGGATAATGGCAACGACAAAGTTGCTTTTGCAAGAGGGATATCAACAGGGCTGGCCAGGCAGCTTAGGATCTGGGTCATAACCGTCAGGGAAATGCCACGTCATGTTCGCTATAGTTTGTATCATTTCGGCCCTACGTCTACACTCCTAACAAAGCGGTGTACTGTAACTCCATTTTGGGGAGTACACCCTTGTCACATATGTCACCGATCACCCTTTGGAGTGTACAATTACTGCTCTCCATCAGAGGTGGGCAAATGCCCTCACGATCTTTGCCCTCACCTCAATTTTCATCCCAGATGTTTTTCCTCACCTCACTTCACCTCAACCTCCTTCTAAAATTTTCCTCACCTCACCTCAATTTGTTTCTGAAAGATGTTCCTCAACTCACCTCATCTCAACATTTTCCAGAAGACTTTTTCCTCACCTCACCTCAGCCTTCATTCTAAAGTATCTTCCTGACCTCACCTTACCTCACCCTTCCTTCTAAAATATATTCACCTCATCTCACTTCAACCTACTTCTTATAATTTTTGGCCTAGTCTCACCTTAACCTGTTTCTGTAAAACGCTTTCACTTCACAATTGCTCTTTCAATTAGGAGTGGTGTCGCTCATAGCCACAGATGCTACGCGGCGCTAACACGGAGTCAAAAAGGATTAGGAGCGGGTGGGTGTACCGTTGTAGTTGGCTTTTTACTGCTTCGTTTGTTGATTCCTCACAACAAGTTACAAGTACCCACAACTAAGATTACCTTGCTTGGTTCGTCCTTGTTGCAACAAATATCCACTACAAGTAGAATCAGCAAAAAATTGGACGTACGGTACATGGGTAGAGAAGTTTCACAAACCGAGCGATTTTGAGTTGTTTGTTTTTCATACTGGCAAAACAGGAATGGCGTTTATCGAGTATCTCGATCTCAAGCGAGAATAAGAATGGAGCTGTGGAAATCGTTTTCGGGATGGTATATGCAGCTGTACTTCGAATTACTTGTACATTTTATATATTATTAATATATTATATAAATATTATCTAAATAGCAGACGTATTCATCTGTAGCTGGAATTCGGTGACCTTTTCTTCAAGCCCCTTGTTTCGAAGCAATCAGGTAGACGTGCTGTACAGATTTCTAATGACTTATGTGGTGTTGATCTAACCACTTGAAGCACACGGAACAATATTGACTTGTTCATGTGTCTCACATCATGTATGTGACTGAACCTGAGATTGATTCTATTGAAATCTAAGCTAAATACATAAAGCACACACAAGCTATATTCACTTGTATACGTGTATCTGATCTGACACGTCTATCATGTATCTGACTCAACTGAAAGTCTCAAACTAACGGGCTTACAGCGAACACGTTTTAGTGTAGAGAGCCTAATGCTTACAGTACAAAAACATTTCTGCTACCTTGGTAATAGAAACAGCTCGCTCTCGGTGCCCTTTTAAGCGATCGCGCAATTGAAAATAGCCGCTCTACATCTCCTCAACCACCCACTCAAACATTTTTCGTCACCTCACCTCAATCTCAATTTCAAATTTTTCCTCTCCTCACCTCACCTCAACGTGCGTGAGGAAAGGGTGAGGGTGAATTACTCCTCGTGAGGATGCCCACCTCTGCTGTCCATTACCCCCGTTAAGGAGTCTCCTCACTCCCTTAACGGACGAGACTCCTCAACGAGGGTAATGGGGAGTAATTGTACACACCAAAGGGAGTGATATATGTGGCAAGGGTGTACACTCCAAAGAGGAGTCTACACACCTGTCTTTTTGTGTCTTTTGTTAAACGGTGAAGGTTGTGCTAAAATTAGCATTTCTCCATAAAAAACTGTGCTGTCGATGGTATTCATTTGTTTATACTGGTGCAATTTCAGGCTTAAACGCTACTATGGAACGGCACAGTCATATCAACAGCTTGAGGCGACGCTCCTGAACTGATTTCCTGCAGCTGCGGACAGCGCGAATAAGGCCAGCAATATGTGCCGATACATGGCTTTCCTCGTTCTTTGTATTTCCTCATGGATTAACTAATAACGGAAATGGCAGTGCCGAAGTCACAAATGAATAAATGTACTGCATCTGTCATTACGTGTTGACAGAGCCTCGTGACATTACAACCCTGACTTCCGTATTGTCATGTGTATGTCATATGTGTGCACGTCTGCCGTGTGGATTCTAGATTTGTAATCGTGATCCTCCAGGAGAGTTGCACACACTTAATTAGCCATACACTGAATTAGACGCGTTGTAATAATTGGTGTGCAAAGGAATTTATTCCCTATTTGTTCCCTCGCCATTATTCATTACAAGATTGCGTTCAGGTGTTGTTGCTCCCCAGCCCCGTTTTGGAAAAGATAGCTGGCTTCTAGCTTGACCCAAACCGCACATACCCTTGTATGTACGTACGTGCACGTACCCTTGTAGATTGTATCAACGAGGTGTGGCATAGGCACAGTGGCGTTACTGACGGCGATAGACACAATGGTTGACTACGTGTTCCATGCTACATATTAGCTTCGCGGTAGCATTTGCGTGGGGAAGTTACTCTGCTCTTGTGAATCTTTGCAACATTAACTTAAGTTCCAAAATTATATTCTGTCGGAAGTCACTGCACGACTGCTATGCAAGTGGCGGCAAGGAATCTGATGGTCGGTGGCTGGTTGTGCTATTCACACTATCCAGCTGTTCGATCCGCCGGTTTCTTCTAGTTGAAACAACTATACTTAGAATGTGCAGCATAGCATATCCGTCTATTTGCTTCGCAGCTTATCACGGTTAGCTCCGTCTCAAACCTCTCGTCAGCTCGCCGTCGCATCGTCAGCTCCTGTCTCAAGCCTTTGCTTATAGAGAAGACACGTCTTGCAGCGGCGTTGATCACGTGGCTGTGTCTCGGAAGGGGCGTGTTCGCGTCACATCGATAACACAACTATAGATACGGTGACCGCTCCCCCGTGTTTGTGGGTGTGTGCACAACCACCCACAAGTTCTCTCACGGGCAGATGCTCATCACGTGGAGGTTCAAAAGCTTTCAATAAATATTACCACAGCGATCAACAAACAAGATTAAGTGATTTCAGGCTAGTCGGCTGAAGGATGCAGCACTCGGGCAGCATATTTAAACATCAAATGTACTGAAGCACGTTATGCGTGTCGGATACTTTCAATATGTCTTCGTGTTGATAAAAGTGTTACACTGATCAAGCACCTGAGCATAAAGAAACGCTGCTGTAGGCAAAACCAAGGGTGATGAGGTCACAGCAAAGGCATTTCGTGTAACGTTTGTTTCAAGTGTGTTACATATTCCAGCAAATATAAGTACCTGGGTCCACACAAATGGCTTGCAAACTATGGGGCCGTGTCTCCTCAATGAGCGCACAATAATATATCACGAATTCCCAAAGGCATTGGTGCTCACTTGGCGAAATTTCGTCGAGCAAACGGTTGTCTTTTTTCTTTTTTTCTCCCCGTCTTGGGTAATATTTTTTTTTTCATTTACAACCATTTACTGCGCTTAAAATATTCTTTGCTGTTATACAGGTATTCTCTCCTCCTTTCTCCCTCATCGATATCGACGACAAACATGTACAGGGACGACGTTGTCACTTAATTAAGGAAGATGCGGGCTTCCCCACGTTGTACGCTATACAGGGTGCACTGCAGCAATACAAAATACAGAATAGAAGGCAGTAAAACAGGAATAAAAGTATTATTATGCCCTCTCTTGTCGTGGTACTGCATAAAAAAAAGCTCGCCGTTGTCGGCGCAGAAGTGGGCAACGTCACGACTAACACTCCGACATATGCCTGACAGCGTCTGAGGAAAGACCCCCGACAGCACAGCCGGCACCGCGGGATTCGAACCACAGTACCCCGCAGTCTCGACGTGACATGGACAGCGCGCTGCCAGTTTTCTCCGCTTCTATTTTTTTTTTAATTTCGTGGTAGCGCCGCGAAGCAACTGCGGCTATGAGCGGCGTACAGACGTGGACAGATGGAGAGAGGACAGCAGGAAGGAGTGGGGGGACGGGGGGTTAGTGTGCGTCCTGGGCCGACTTCGGAAAACCCAGGGAAAACCTCAGACAGCACAGCCGGTGACAGGATTCGAACCCGTGTCACCTCCCAGTCTCGGCGTGGAAAGCGATCATCTTAACCACTATGCCACGGGAGCTGGTCCCGCTTCTATTACTCTTTTTGCTGTGAAACTTTCAATGCAGGTTCACGTTATGCGAAGAACCATCTTTAACGTTTATCTGGAATAACGTGTGATGACCTGTCTCATCCCCTCAACGATTTCCATTCTTTTTTAATACGCAATACTCAGCCACGCCAGCTGGTCACTCTCTTGTTAGCCAATGAGAGCTGGTATATTTTTGAAATAAATAAAATGAATTTGAAAGACGTTTCAGCATAATTCCAAAGTATCACCCTTTTTTTAGCACCCTAACTCAGATATGTGCGTACTTGAGTATATCTCTTTATAGGCGTCCCCGTGTCGCTCAATACTTTTTCCTGCGGAATATTCGTACCAAAGCTTAGATTTTCCTGAGCGTGATCCGGTGTGCCCTGGACAGTTTTCGTGAGTACGATGCCCTGCTATTTCAGTCCAATCTTTCCTTTTCTTATCTCGAGTCAGCATGCTCAGCAGGCCTGTTGCGCCCTTGTTTATCTATCTGTCACCTTATCTACGAGAGCCCTTGCCTGGCATTCCAAAGTGAAACCAATTTCTTTTTTAACGATGCGAAACTTCATGTGAGAAATACGAGAAGTTCAAATTTAGGTGTCAGGTTTAGGAGTCACTCACCACTCGGCAATTTTATCATAACCCCTCCCCCCAAATAGATATTTTTGCTATAAAAGGAAAAAAAAAAACACGCAATTATTATCGGAAAGTGCCAGGATGTCGCTATTCAACCTCGTCACCATGCACATCATCGTTCTTAACTGAGAGTCCTGCCAACCGCCTCTGTGAAGGAGCTTGATTTTGTTGTTGTTGGTTGATTTTCTTTTACTATGCCAGCATCCGTGCGTCGATGTCTGAAGCGAGGGATCTCACGTGTCTCATGTATTTTCATGTTATCTCAAGTAATCAAAACCGAACTTCGCCTCCGTCTAATTTACATTATTGTACGATCGCATGCATGCGCTGATCTAGCGCCAAGAGGGGGAAAACAAGATTAGATTTCACTCGCGTGAGAATCAGCGCCACAAAAGCAAACAGAAGTGTTGACGGAGGGATATCGAGACAATCAACATCAACGGTGAACAACATTAGAAGGCGATAAAATGCCGTAGATATTAGATGCTCTATATACAGTAAGAGGTCGCCATAATCCACGCAAAGAATACACACGAAAGGCACAATAAGACAATAAATACATTTAAAAAGCAACGCCAAGAAGCACCCTGGAATGCGTAAAAAAATAAGCGCCTCCCGGTCGAGGTGAAGTAAATAGGAAAGACATGGGAAGTCTCATGTTTCATATATCCGGGAAACAATTTTAAGCTTTACGTTGGTTCTCAACCTGTCATTCACAAGTGGTGACGCAATTCAACTAATGACACCGTCTCTGCCCATAAGAGATATAAAAACTCATCTTGCTGAGTCAAGCTGAGCTCGACAGCAGGCACCTTACCAATGTCACGAAATAATGTAGCATATTAAAACTTAAGAGCAGCGTAGAGAGGAGATTTGATGTGTTCTCGCCTTCACATAGCTGTTAAATTTAAAAATGGCGCGCAGTGACACTTTGTCAGTCTGGCAGCACACCGACACACGAAGTTGAACACAGACCAAACGCCGGGAGACATAATATTGTGCTTATAAAAATACGCGCACTTCACATACCACGGCAACAAAACAATACGGGCGTCATCACCGTCTGATGACGCACAATGACGCTGATGAGTACGTGTACTATAAATACACGGTACACATGGCAAAGTACACTTTCGTGAGCAGAAAAAAAACAGAAAAAGGCTACGTCGTATGGATCCCGAGTTGAAACCGCTTATCTGCTTGTGTGCCAAACTCGGGGCTGAACCGAACCAAAAATGCTGCAAAAATGTCGAGGTTTCCATTACAGGAACCCGTTCGACACCCGGCAGACGGTGTTTTAATGCCGGGCACTCGTCGCTTTCTGGTCGGAATCGTTTGAGGCGACGAGGCAGACAACCATATTTAAACGACCCGTTCATTCACGCAGCATACGCAGCGTAGGCCGCATGAAGGTCTCAACGATTGCTCCCAGCTCCACCCAGAAAGAGTGCTTCGCCACACGTGAGAAACTGTTCCGGGGCTTCTCTGAAGCCGGCCTCCGACGAAGGAATGACTATGCTCTCCATCGTCATTATCACGTCACTCGTTTACGCCGACGTCCGTACTCCACGGCCGCTGTGCGCGCCTCGTTGTTCTGCGAGAAAGCGAGGGTGTTCCCCCTTCGAGATTTATCAGTCAGATCGGAAGGGAATCCATTGTTTGCATGCTGAGTTGTTCGTCAACAACGTGTCCCACGATACAGAGGCCGGGTGCGCCTATAAGAGGGCCAGCTCTATACAACCAGACAACAGCCGCTCCAGTTTCGCTCGTCTCCGTTCGCCTCTGTAGTCGTCAGTCAAGGATGAGGAGGTAAGCCGGATGGGGGTTGCAAAAGCGTCTCGCGTGAGTGGGTAAATTAACATATCCGAACGTAGGGAGACGTGGTCCCGAGGAATATGGATAATATCTTCATTCGCATCTAACGACATCTGACTAGGGAAGTTGTGTACGAAAAACGAACATTCGCAATTCTACTCAGGATGATGCACGTGAAATATTGTTGTTTTGCGGTGACGTAATGCCAAGTGCCAGAAAGTAATGAAACCAATGCGCTTTTGCCCTGTCATCAACTCATCGTCTTCTCCAAAGGCCTGCATGCTCAAAAAGAGATAGGCAATGATCTGATAAAACAACCGTCGCTTATAGCTGCTTGATTTTGTCCGACACACAAACAATGTGAAAAATTGAAGCAAGGTACATTTTGCGTTGCAAGTAATTAAGGTTGTGCACTCTAAATGTCCCACTTGACAAACATTGTGCATATTCCGCCAAAGCCGAAGTCTGGAAAATGCACATTGTGCTATTCCATGTTTTCCCAACACGTATAGAATTTCACTGCAACTACAAGGAAGGATATATAATTCGCGATGTTCTGTCATGAGAAAAAGCACGTGGCTGGGACGAGTAGCGTGATATGGAACAGGAAGCGTCGTTCGGCGATATCACGTGGTTAAGTCACGCCACCGTGACAGACGCAGCGATTGGTTGGAGCAGCGTTCCACGTGCGACGCTCAGGATGATAATCGCTCTTCTTCGTCGGACGCAGATTGACGCACAACCGCAGGCGGTGTTTCGCCTCCGCTTTTGCGCTGTACGTGTTCTAAATTGGTGGTTTACGACTCATTCACTTCCAAAAAAGTGTAGTGACGTGCAGGATATGATGTGGAAGGATCGTGAATGGAAGAAATAAATGGGACACTGGGTCAGTCTGGCCGCTTTTAGTGTCAAGGTCGGCGACTGCCCTGAAAACTGAAATTACGAGTCTTCGAGGCTTCTCGTGACTTTGTTCTAAAAAAGAAAGTGTCTCGTGCATCGTATTCTCCGCCCGTCTTGTGTTCAAGTGGCTGCGCACGGCTATCGTGTGTATGTCGTCAATTAAGCATTTTGGCGTCTTTCCAGTTCCCTGGAGCCATCGTGGCCCCCATGGCGCACAGCTGTTGCAAAACATCGAGCCCAGTTTCGTCACTTCGTTTTTTGTAGTCCGACATGAACACCAACGCGCTTCTTCTTTCACCTCGACTAGCTATGTGTGGGCAAATAAGCGGTGAAGGTATCATATTTAGGCTACGTCATAACCGAACTACGGCAGTATCAGTTTGTGCAACTCCTCGCGTGTTGAAATCCTCGTCACGAACCCTGATGCAATGAATAGCTTTTGCGAGATAAATCATGGAAGCTGATCCTGCGTAACGACGGAGAGACCGATCCTGCTATCGTTATTAAGTTAAAAAATGTACGTTTTAATGCAATGCAAATGTGAAAACACACATGTTGTGCTGCCGAGCTAACACTAGGAAGCATTTAAAAGCTGCGTAACTACGTCTGAAAATACTATTTAAAAAATAACCGTTCACTACTTACCTAATTCATTGCAATTTACATTGTACAGTACAATGTCATTGGAGGCGTAACTTCTTGTACAGCGTTTCTATTGCGTACATACCAGTACAATTTGAGGGCATATACTTTATGCATATACACAGAGACGTCAAGGTATCACAAAAGATCATCAGAGGCGCTGTTTGGTCGCATAGCGCAGGACGTTTTGATCTCTGTTGATCTGGCTCCTTAGTTACGCGTCCAATAACGTTTTACGACAAATGCGATAATCAATATTAATCTAAGTTCATCCAATTGGTCACAAAAATTAAGAAACATTTATTTCATGTACGAACCCAGCAATTCCATTTCTTGATACATGTTTCTCGTTTCTCTCTCTGTCTCTCATTTCTGCTGTCCCATTTTAATGCACAATGATGGACCCGCTATGATACTTTTTCCGATACAATACTACTGAGAGCGATAACTTCCACAACTTCACGATTTTCGCAAATCCTGACATATATGTATGTGTGTATCTCTGTCTGCTATCAGCATAGGGAGCTAGGCTCTGGTGTCCGATTGTATTGCATGTATACCAGGGAATTGCAGAGTTATACAACAGTGTTGACGCCAGGACAACATTTACTTTTGAAGACAACAGAACTTTCTTGTTTGTTTTTCGTTGACAACGTAACGTCACAGAACGTTAAGCATGCACAAAGACACATATTTATCGAGAGCGCCGAACGCGGCCAAGCAACACAATGTACTGAAAGTCGAGTGCAATAGGGGTGGACGGGTAGGTGGAAGGCCTTGAACAGACTAGCGAAACTGAAGAACATTGATAAGATACCGTCCACCCCTAATGCACTCGACTTTCAGTACATTGTGCTTTTAATTTTAATAATTGGGTGTTTACGTCGCGAGACAACTGAGGTACATTGTGCTGCTTGGAACTTGTGCACCCTTATCAGCTTCCATATCCGGAACAGGTTCAAACTGATGGCCAAGGTTCCTCAATGGAGATCAAATAGACCGAAGCGCCAACGAACACGGCTTTCGCAACTTTGCGATCTTGCCGACAACGATTCAGCAGGCGGTACGCGGCAAAATACAGATTTTGTCCTCCTTCGCCTGTTGTTTCTCTCTTCATTCCATAAAGCGTGCCTTTCAACTCAGAGTACCAGTGGTTAAATGTCCTATGTTCTGCCTTTCCAATTTCCTAACACTAGGAACCGCTCAACAAACCGATCTGTTACTGAAAGCCGGGACAAAAAAAAATGACATCCACCACAATGGATGCTGTTCGTCCTTGATTTGAGTTGGAAAAATAAGAAAGATAAGCTACCGTACTGTCCATACGGTGCGTACGGAACATGAGAAGAAATAGGACTGCGAGGAAGCAGGCAGGCTCGCAATGGTTGTCAATTAGTTGTCACGCATTCACAGAGAACCCGCATATCCCTTGTGTGTGCTTGGTTTTTGCTGTCGTTTTCGTGGTTTATCCGCAGTAACGTATAGGCACCAAAATAAATGTAACATCACCACAGTTTCGTGCGATTGCGGGCAACATCTCCATGGAAAGCCCAAGAACGGCTGTTGCAAAACTCGCAGCCTCGTTAATTGGCGCGAAGCACAGAAGCAAGAAGCGTCTTTACCAGTTGGGGTCTGGGTTAGAACTGTCTTTATTTACAAAGAGAAAAGTCTGTACAAAGAGGGAGAGAACTGAAACTCGATACACGTATGTACAATACACGGCGTTACAGTGAGGAGCGAGCGTGGGGGATCGTCCCGAAACGGTTGGCCATAAATTGTCCACTGTCACTGTCCGCTCCTCCGTTCGCGTTGAGTTCGTGTTCTGTTACATCCTCCCGGCCGGCAAAATGGGGTGTTGAAGTTAACTCCTGCATTCCAATGGATACAGATGTTGTACTGCACGGCGCAACAGGGTTCCACTTGGCAAACGCAGGGTACACGAACGAATATGACCATCCCTTCCAGCATGTGTTTGCAATATTCGTGCGATCTTCCACAAGTGGCGTGGCGATCTGTCGTCGTGCACAATAACCAGGTCATTCTCTCGTAAAATATTTGTTGTTGCTGAACCCTGGTGAGCAGACCGAAGTTGCAGAAGATATTCTTTCCGCCAGCGATCCCAAAACATATCAACGAGTCGCTGACGATGTTTCCATCTTCTCGTTAGATCGGTGCGGGACGAATGTGGCGTTGTCTCCAGTGGTGACTTCGGTAGCGCGGTGATTCTTCTCCCAATGAGGAAATGCGCAGGAGATAGTGCCTGAGGCTCATCCGGACTTGACGGAACGAACGTTAATGGGCGAGAGTTTATTACTCCCTCCACCTCAGTCAGAACAGTCGACATTTCTTCAAAATTTAACGACTGACGTTCAAGGACTTTTCGCAAACATATTTTTTACGCATTTTACCATGCGTTCCCACCAGCCCCCCCACCAAGGGGCTCGTTCCACGATAAATTTCCAGTGGATTTTTTGAGTCGAGCAGAAATCGTAAACCTCTGAAGCTCTCATAGCCTTCCACATTGCTCTCACTTCTTTGGAACCTCTCTGGAATGTCTTGGCGTTGTCAGAGTAGATGGTGGTTGGCATGCCTCTTCGGGATATGAATCTTCGAAATGACATCAGAAAAGACTTCGTTGTGATGTTGGGTACAAGTTCCAGGTGTATAGCGCGGGTGACAGCACATGTAAACAGTGCTATGTACGCCTTTTCGACACCGTCTTTTGTTTTGAGCAAGAGAGGTCCAGCAAAGTCGACACCAACGATCTCAAAAGGCTCACTTCGTTGGATACGCTCTTCGGGAAGCGGTGCGGTGGGTGCTTGTGCCGCTTTCAGTTTCGCTTTTGCACACACCGTGCAGCGACCAATGATCTTGCGAGCCAGTTGCCGTACCTGCGGTACCCAAAATGTCTCTCTGATTTCAGTTAGCGTGTCCTGCACACCTCCGTGAAGCACTCTATGATGAGCAGCTCGAACAATTAGCTTCGTCAAAGGATGTTCTTTTGGAAGCAGAATAGGATGTTTTGTACCTTCTGCCTCTGACGCAAAGTGCAGCCGTCCTTCGAGTCGCAGGAAACCCTTCGTGTCCAGTCGCAATCGAAGTACGTGGGTTTTGGACTGGTTTGACGGTTTCTTATTTTCACGGAGTCGATCAATCTCTTCAAAATACGCATCATGCTGTGCTTGTTTTATCCAGTACTCCTCGGCCTCGTGTAGCTCAGACGTGTCCAAAGGGCCTTGTTTCCTGTCGCTGGCTGCGTTGCGGCAGTTCCATGTAAATCTTCGAATCCATGCGGTGATACGGAGGAGCCTTTGTAGCCGGCTGATTCGTTCGATTTCCAGAAGAGGTGGCGCCTTCTCAGGAACTAGGTGCACAGCCACTGATTTGGTGATACATCGCTCCTCCTCTCCTGTTTCATAAATCGCATGTGACGCCCCGTCATCCGCTTGATGAGTGTCAGGCGAACATTGGAGCTGCGTCGACGCTAGCCATTCCGGACCCTTGTGCCATAGATCACTGTGAGATATGTTGTTGACCGTTGTCCCGCGAGTTAGCAAGTCGGCGGGATTCTGTGTGCCAGGGCAATGTGACCATGTCTTGGTATCCGTGAGAGACTGTATCTCCTGCACCCTGTTGCAGACAAAAGGCTTCCATTTGATCGGTGAACTGTTGATCCAGGCCAGCGTTATAGTAGAATCGCACCAAAACCATGTTTCCGGTTTTAGATTCGTTAAGGCATCTGACGTAAACTTCGCGAGGCGTGCTCCGACGAGTGCCGCCATTAGCTCCAACCTCGGTAGTGACAATTTCTTGATTGGGGCTACTCGGGCTTTGGCGACAAGTAAGGATACACTGACGTTGCCGAAGTAGTCTTCTGCACGTAGATATATGCATGCTCCGTAAGCGAGGGGGCTGGCGTCGGTGAACGTGTGTAGCTGTAGCCGCCTTGGTTGGCCCTCAATTCCACGCATTGCGTAGCGGTCGACAGATACATGCTTGAGCTGTAGCAGCTCACTACACCAGCTGTTCCATTCCTCAGCGATTGCCTGTGGTAGTGGCGAGTCCCACGGCAGCTTATCTTCCCATAGCTTTTGAAACAAAATCTTGTTTCGGATAGTGTAAGGTGACAATATTCCCAATGGGTCGAAGAGTCGAGCAGATGCCTGTAGGACGGCGCGCTTTGTGTTCGCAGAAGATGCGACAACTTCAAGCAGGTTGCATCCCGTGAATTTGAAATTATCGTCGCTTTTATTCCAAGCGAGGCCAAGGACCTTTGTGATCTCGCTGTGGTCGAGCAGTTTGTTGTTCTCTGTCTCGTCGTCGTTGTACCTGTTGAATTTATGATCCAGTGCTGCCGAATTTGAGGCCCATTTTTGTAGTTTCATTCCTGCTGTTCCGAGAAGTTTTGTCGCAGTTTCGTAGATGTGAAGTGCCTCGGAATCACTGTCTGCCCCCGTCAGGAGGTCATCGACGTAGAATGACGTTGCCAATGTCTCTGCAATGCTCTTGTCACAGTCACTGGCTGTATTGAGGTGTTGTCTTAGTGTAGCACTGAGCAGAAACGGACTCGCCGTTGTTCCAAAGGGAACGCGTGTCATCCTCCATTCCTCAATTTGGGGCAGTGGTTTCTCGTTCTCCGGTTTCTCGGTGAACCACAGGAAGCGTAGTGCATTTCTGTCCTCTTCCTGTACTTCAATTTGTAGAAATGCTTTGCGTACGTCAGCGGTAATAGCAACTCGATACGTTCGGAAACGGAGAAGGACTGGCAGCAAATCACAGTTCAGTTTTGGTCCCTTTTCAAGATGGTCGTTAAGTGAAGCTTTCCCAGGTGCGTGCGATGAGGCGTCAAACACTATTCGTAGTCTTGTTGATGTGGCATTCTCTCGCACGACAGCGCGATGGGGCATGTAGTACACCGGTTGTGCTTCGTTTGTTGCAACATCGGGAACCTTTTCTGCGTGTCCGTCCGTTATGTAGTTGCGTATGGCCAAATCATACTCGTCCATGTTGCCTTCTCTGATCAGTTTCTTGGTTAAATTCTTTAATCTTGTAGTGGCCACCTCGCGGTTGTCGGGAAGTTTTTCGTGATGTTCCTTCCATGGGAGTGACACAATGTACCGTTCTTCGTTGCGTCTGAGGCCATCAGTGAAACGTCGCATTACTTCGGCCTCACTTTCGTTTGGAGATTTAGGATCGTCCGTAATGCCGATAGCTTCCAGATCCCAAAATTTTGTTAGGCACGTTTCTGTTGTGTCCACTCTCAGAACACAAACAGCCAGGTTTGCGTTTTGCTCCACGGAAGCTCTTGTGCATACTGGACCTTGGAACGTCCATCCAAGTGCAGTTTCGATGGCTGCCAAGCGGTCGTTCGTCTGCGATTTCCGCACTTGGCCGGTAAGAAGCTTCCACATTTGGTCGGATCCGAGGAGAAAGCTCACACCGTGGATCGTTGGACATGGTGATTGCAAAATCACATCAGCCAGGAAACCTCCGTCGTGGTGGACCTCTTTTACAAACTCGCTCTCCACCGGTGTTTGGGTGAGATCATTGCATATAAACGGTATCACGATGGCGTCAAGCGTTACTTCGGTTGGAGTGTGCTGACTCTTCACGTGCACTCTGACCACATTGTACCTGTTGCCATTCGCAGGTTTGGCGTTGGCAAACGTATTTACACGTAGGGTTATTGTATCAATAACATCTAGCTTGAGCAATTTGGCAAGATCCTCACGAATAAATGTTCTTTGACTGCCGCCATCGATAACTCCGCGGAAGTAGACAGAGCTGTCTTCGTTGACGGCAAATGCCCTAAACGTTTGAAGCATAATTTGGGTTTCGCTTGCAGGTGCGGCCATGTTCGCAGATAGCACTTTAGCTTCGGTGGCATCTTGTTTGCCATTCGGGGAATCATTCTTTCTGGTAGTGGATCTTGTCCAGTTTGGATCGCATAGGGAAGTCGCATGTCTCCCGTTGCAGTTAGCACAAACAATTCCGGAACGACATTCGCGTGATCGGTGGCCGGTTTTTGTGCACCTGAAGCATCGCTGTTCCTTTGCTAACTTCCTTTTGCGTTCTTCTAACGGCATTGCACTGTTACACTTCATTGTCATGTGAGTTCCGGATTTGCAGAAGATACATGCTTCTGTTCTTTTCCCAGTGCCGTTGTAGAGAACATGCGATGATGGTGGACGAGCTTTGTGAGCGTCTTTACTGCGTCCGTAATTACTGTCCTGCCTTTTATCTGTCATGCTGACACCTTCCATGCTCTCGATTTCGATTCTGATGAAGTTGAGGATATTTTTTAGCTCACCGGATGTGTTTCCCTCAGGTTCCGAGGATGTCTCCGTGCTGTCTGAACTACCCCTTGCGTCATACAAAAGAAGTCTCTTCTTTTGGCGTTGATAGTCCAGTGCCAGGTCTGTAGGCAAGCTCGAGAGAAGGATCTCACACATCATCGATGCGTAGCTTTCGCTTGCTACACCCAGCGCCTTCAATCCTCGGACGTGCGTTTGAACATGGTCGTACAGCCTGCGAAGCCCGTACACATCACGTGATGATTTGATGTGCGGGAGTGTTCGAAGCCTTGACAAATGTTCCCTTTCGATGCGTTTTTTGTCACCAAAACGTTCTGTCAGCACCTCGATGGCATCTGTATAACACTCCTCCGTTGCTTGGAGACCAGAAATTGCGGTAGCTGCAGGTCCATCCAGCAAGGAACGTAGGTAATAGAATTTTTCTGATTTGGAGAGTGAGGTGTTATCATGGATTGCTCCTTTAAACTGCTCCCAGAAGGTTCCCCACATTGACAGCTCGCCGCGGAACCTCACCAGTTGCAACTTGGGAAGTCGGATGCCATTGGAGTTTGATTTCTCGTTGACTTGTGGCGACGACTCACTCACTTGAGCAGACGTTGTTGCGACTGGTGTAACAACAAGTGCGGATATCTTGGTTCGTAAGTTAGCCATGGCACTCACTGCGTTGTCTTCGTATTCCAGCGCTGTATCAAGTTCGGATTCGATGTCATCGTCCTTTAGGTACTGTTCGAACTCGTTATTTAGTTGTTTGAGCTCTTCGTTGCTGACCCGCAGTCGTTCTAGAAGACTCTCAAGTAACATCCGATCAGGCGATTCGTTAGCGATAACCGTAGATGCTTCGCCGATGAGTTTCGTCACCTGACGTCTTCTCGATGCACGCTTCTGCTTTGCTCGTTCCATAACTGCAAGATTGCTCGTTGAGGTCCGGAGAAATATATCCCGGGTTTCGGCACCAGAAATGTGTTGCAAAACTCGCAGCCTCGTTAATTGGCGCGAAGCACAGAAGCAAGAAGCGTCTTTACCAGTTGGGGTCTGGGTTAGAACTGTCTTTATTTACAAAGAGAAAAGTCTGTACAAAGAGGGAGAGAACTGAAACTCGATACACGTATGTACAATACACGGCGTTACAGTGAGGAGCGAGCGTGGGGGATCGTCCCGAAACGGTTGGCCATAAATTGTCCACTGTCACTGTCCGCTCCTCCGTTCGCGTTGAGTTCGTGTTCTGTTACAACGGCATTCTAGCCCTCGAACATTCCGCACAGTGATGGTCAATCTAATAAATAAATGGTAATGGTAAATAATAAATAAATGGTAAATGGTAAGTGATGGTATTTCTCTCTCTCTCTCAAGAATGTCACATCAGAATAAGGCCGGTTTCACACGCACGTTTTTCTCGTCCGCGTTTTTCACGGACCCATCGAAACGGACCCATTGCAACTTACGGGACTCGATTGCCCTTAGGCTCTGGTTACATTGAGATATCCGATATGCGTGGTATAACAACAGTTTAATAAAAGGAAATAGAGACCAGACATGCTGGAAGCTAGGCTTCCAGACGAACCAGCCAGAAGGATCACTGAGACTCTGGTCACTCTGACAGATCACTCTCGCGCATCGCCTTCGGTGTCCGGCAACCATCCCACTTCCGCCACGTTAGCGTGGAATGCGCCTAACACAGAGAAAAATGGCATTGTGATATTGAAGACCAAATATCGTTATCGCGTGTAGGGTACAGTAGCCTGAACAAGGATAAAGTAAGCTGTTACTGTTGAAAGATAAACCGCGTGCTTGAGTTCATTATACGGCAACAGGACTTGCATTGTCAGGCCTGGCGATTACGGGACCTACGATGACACTTGGAAGGTAGTGACTCTCTGGGAAACTCCTGTGTTCGCACATCAACCTTGTGCCGCTTCGTTTTGTACGGGCAACGATATACGGAACATATATACACACGGCGCATCATTGGCTTTTAATTCGTTTACTTTAGATGCTTTTTTCTTATTTATTATTTTCCTTTTCGTTGTGCACATATTTTTAAAGCCCTTGAAGGCGGAGGAGGGGAGGAAAGTATAAAATTACCTGAATCTTAGGGCATTGTGCCAAAAGCGAGCGTTAGCTGAACGAGCTTAAACAACAAATGTGCAGCGCACTTCCTGGCTAACAGAATCTGCACCGCTTCCGGTCAAGAGATCCATCGAGTCAGGAGATCCAACTGGTCACGTGACAGGCGAGTCAAAAGATCCAAAGCGTCAAGAGTTCCAACCCGGTCAAGAGATCCAACCGGTCACGTGACAGGCGAGTCAAGAGATCCAACCAGTCAAAGCGTCATACTGGTCAGGATTCCCGACAGAAAAGAAAGTGTATCCCTTACAATGTTCATTGTAGAACGATTGCGCTGTACGTAGTATTAAGTTAGGAAGTAATATGCCCGGTAACAGTGAAGACTTTTCGGTGTTTTCTCTCTTCTTACCACACACGCACACGCACACACACAAAAAAAGTAAGCGAGAAAATCCTGAGGTTGTGCTGTAGGTTACGGCGGCGAGTCCCCCTTTTGCCTTTGCTCGTTCGTACCCTGAGAGTCCATGATCAGACGGTTCGGCCATGTAGAACGTCTGTCCACAACAGCGACTTGGCTCTTCGGCTACGAGCCTTCTGTGATACGAGAAGTGTTTGAATAATCAACGTGTTTGAAACAGCAGCCGGCCCACCCAAGGTTAGTGTACGTAGCCCACGCTAACTGTAGAAATAATCTCTAACACGAAGCGGTGTCAAAAAAAGAAAAAATGACGGCACTCCTATAAATCCTGTGTTACAAAGAGGTTGATCTTACAATGCAACCACCTGTTTTTAACACAAATGACATAGGAGAACTGTCGGCTTTTCTTTGACTGCGGTATGCGTTACAAAGTAAGTACACACACACACACATAAATGGGATGATGATGTGGTGGGTCAAAGTAAGTAACTAAGTCAATAAAAATGAGATGTTGATTTGCCACCTGCATTTGTATTCTATTTATACCGCACGTAAAACGAGTCCCTTGTATTTCGATACGAGTAATTTCTGCTTGGCGATGTTAGAGTTAACAACGTAACACAAAGGGGTCAAAAGATCCAATCCTGGCGAACCTTCAGACGAATCAAGCGATCCAACCGGGTCAAGAGATCCAACGGGTCAAGTGATCGTCCGAGTCAAGGGATCCATCGGTGGATCTCTTGACTCGATGGATCTCTTGACCCGTTGGGTCTCTTGACGTGGAATCGATCTGCACGGGATGCGCTTCTGTACAAGGTCGATCCAAAGTTGCGGTTTCGAGTACCATGCACCTTCCTTCACGCGACAAACGACTGGCCTACCTAGGCTACGGCTCAATGTACCGTACAGCGCTCACCTTCTCTTCAAACTGGGAAATCCAGACTCTCCGAGCTGTAGTGAATGTTGCGTTCTAGAGGACGCAGAACACATGCTTTTCAGGTGTCGAAAAATACGTTGATGCTCGAAGGGTTTTAGAGGCGAGCGTCTCTCCTGTGGCCTCCCGAGTCTTTGCGAAACTCGCGAAACAAACCAAACTCGCGAAACCAAACATCGCGAATCTGTTAGGTCCTGCATCGTCCGACAAGGCGCTGAGGGCACTTGAAGATTTTCTACATACAACCGCTCTATTACTAGCTGAATGTGTGCTGTGTGTGCCCCCCAGCGATTCCAACATTTTACACTCACTTAGTCGAAACTTTTGAACTACATGTTGAACTCAGTCCTTTTAACTCTCTCATCTGTTTGTACTGTATGTGTGTAAGCGTACAGGGGTAGCCAGTTCGACGTCGTCGTAACTCACATCCATTTTTTTTTACTTATCACATCACCATCACCATCGATAGGTTTATAGGGACATGTTTGGCGGTAAATTTTTGGCGAAATTCTTCTGAAAACACATTCTTGCTGTCACGTCGTGGTTGCCACCAAACCAATAAAGCTATGAACGGACCTACACGGTGGGCTATCTACACTGTATGGACGTGTAATCAATATAGTGAGAAGTGTGTCGCCAGCACCGTTCAGATATTCTATATTCTCTGCACAGAGGAGCAAAGTAGTGAAAAACGAAGCGTGGAGGAATTCTTTTGCTGAGCAATGAGCATTTTTGTGACGCACCTACGCGAGATCGCACACGATTCCCCATAAACACCTTGTGCTACGCTGCGAGATTCAGGGTGGATAAGATTACCTGCGGGATGGATCAATGGCCATTTTTCTCTCTGTTGGCACTCGGCCCGACTGTCAACAGATTCGCGGAACAAATGGGTGTGTAATAAGACAACAGCTGACGGCACTTGAGCGCTTGGCAAAACGCCATAACGGATCGAATAGCATACATCAACATGGCCGTGATTTCGCAGGTGATCGGTTTCTGCTTGTAGCACCTGTTTATGACCTCTATCTGTTAGACTAAGGAATTACGCCACGGCAACTGTGATCATTAGCGATGCTACATCTGACCTGCGGTCTTTGCCCATTTCTGTGCCATGGACCAGATTTTAACTCGGCTTCTGTCGCTCCCTCATTAGCTGTCAGAAGCTTTCTTAACTGTACGGACGACCCAGTGTCCTTCAGACACAAAAGGTTCTGACATTAAGTGTGACTACCTGCATGCTAATATGCCAATCAGCAACGACTCCAACATAGCGCTACCTATTAATTACCCTTCTAACCTCCACTACAGCGCTTCAGCATTGTCCAGCAGCGTGCTGTAAGCAGTTCCTGTTTGCGATGTAGACGTTGGAGAAGGCAGATTCATCCAGTCACGGATACAGATCCGTATACCTGACAGTATTTGTGTCCCGATCGGGGTCCCGATATCCTATGACCCCCTCCCCCATCAACTTCCGTGGTCACATAAGGCTTCAAATTACCTTAGACGGTACATGTAGCTGCTGTCCAAGGTCGGACCTTCCCCCCCTTTCTTTTCTTTTTTTTTTTTATAGAAAAGTTGCTGCTTTTTGGCCGCCTCCTGTACCGCTTGTGGTGCAATAAATGAAATGAAATGAAAAAAATTCACAAGCTCACAAATGTCTCACATTCTGTTTCCTTATATTGCCAGTCTTCGCTTCTGAGCAATGGTTCCCTATAACCATGAACCCTGTTTTCTTTTATGCAGGGAAACGTGCATTGTGGGCATTATTACCTTGTTATGTGTATGTTTGCCTTCCGCACAATGCCGCATCGACCAGCAGCGCATCGGGCACGCGCATTCTCCAGCACGTCAGTGGATTCACAACATCAGGAAACTCTTTCACGAGCTCACGGATCTGGCACACAATGTATGTACATAGTGCACAAAGCATGCTTCCACATAGTCCATTTCCTTAAGCTCTTCCGCTTGCATATACATTTTCTTTTCACGAGGGAGGTAAACGCATGCCGTAACGTTGCATTTAACTAAATGGGAAAGGCAGGACTGCCTGACAGCTAGACTGCCATCCACTATGTAGATAACTAAACGTTTGCGTAATGTTATGTATAAGGTATGTAGATTACAGCGTACTGACCTTTGTGTGCTTTATCTTTTTTTCTGTTTTCTGTTTATCAATTTTTATTTCACTTAGGTTGGAAAGCCTATCAAACATGGCGTGAATTACTTTGAGAAGGTGAGGACGTTCATTTTAATGTTTTGCTCCTCTCTAATGCAAGCCCGTGTCTTGACATTAATGTCTTGTTTTTTTTTTTTTGTTTTTTTTTCCCTGCCTTTCGTTTTCTTTCTCTGAATAGGAAATTACGAAACTTTCTAAATTTGGAGTCAACTACTGCTCGGCGTGCACCATGGCCACGACGCTCGTAAGGAAACTACTTCAGGAAGGCGAATCAGAAAAGCACATTATATCCATGCTCAAGACGAGCTGCAAGCTCTTTCGCATTTCTACGGACCGCGTTTGCTCCGGGATCGTCGATCAGTTCAAGGCAAGTTAACCACAAGAAGCCATCTCATAAAAACATCAGCGTCACACACCATCCCTGTTTGCCCGGGAGACATACACAAGAAACCGACGAATGACGCAGGGCGAGGGACATAAGGTGTAGAGTACTTCAATCCGGCCTCCACTGTAAATTGCCTGGCTACGCGAATTAATCAAGCTTTTTTTTTTTTTGTCAGCTAGGAGGCATAGTTCCAATCGCAATATTGTATGGCACCACGAAAAGCTTCCATGAACACCATGGAAGGGGGTTCTAAAAGTTTACGGGAACGACTCTGTCGGAAACCACTCCGTTTAATTTTCAATTAGTACTAAGTCGTCAAGACTGGACCCCTGTAGGGTTCAATCCTAGTCACGGGAATAGCTGAAGCTCTGTGGCTGCACGTTGAGCATATGTTTATAAGTTGATCGTGCACTCCCAGCCGAGGACAGCTGTTCCGTTCTACTTCGCTACGCAGCAACAGAACTTAGGCTATTTGCCCTTTGTATATGTACTTGCTGGCTTACATTGCGGCCTCCACAGGTGGCGCCGTCACCGTGGAACACTGGTGTCTCGCTGAGACGCACTGCTGGCGCCGACCCAAGATCGTGTCGCTTCCCTGCGTCGGGCTGACGAGTTCCAAGTAGAATGAAACACCTGTCCTCGGCTGAAAGTGCACGATCACCTTATACTCATGTAGCTTCCTCACTTTTGAACACACTTTTGAGAGCGTACGGAAAGGAGACGCATCACATCAAACCCGTTTTGAGCACCCCAACGTATCAGTGGAAGAATGGTTAAGTAGCAAGCGAGCTGGTGATAAGTATCCATGATAACGCACCCCGAGACCGGGAGGGACAAGAAGGGACATACATACGCAACGTCTTCTCTTCATTTGTAGAATGTGCTAAAATAAGATTGCGACGTTTCAGGGCGAGTTCTTCTACGTGATGCAGCGCTCGAAGCTGAGCTCCAAGGAGATCTGTGACACTGTCTTCCCAGAGGACTGTGGACCAAACAAAGACCCTGCTCTCAATTGGACCGTCCAGCTCCCCTCCCGTCCCAAGCCACCAGTGAAGCCTTCGCCTCCACCATCTGTACGTGGGCTTCGCATGTTTTCCTGTCGCTGACTGTAGGTGAAATGTCCTGTTATTAATGAAAACGCAGTTCTGTTCCGGAGGATACGCAACCCCAGGAGGAAAGTCAGTTGGACAAACCAAAATTTAGTAATAGCTTAGACTTGGAAGACCACAGACCGGCCGATCTTAGTCACCCTTATCCCGTCTCTTCATGTTCCAGCTACTGTCGTGACGTTGCCCACAACTGTGACGACCACCGCTGTTCACACCATTCCCATTACCGCCACCACCACCCAGTAATAGTGACAATTCAATCATGACTGGTGGAAGTAGTACTAGACACGAATAAGTGAATAACTGAGCCCATTCCTCTGTGTCCCGTCGAGCGTTGGCCGTGCTCAGATTGCAGGAGCGTTTGGAAAACCGCAGTGCCGCTGCGAAACTAAAAAAAAAAATACTTGTTTTGATTTCCTATAATAAATAAACCTCATGCTCAAAGACTATATATGCAAAATATGAATGCCATCAGCGAAGATTACGCGCCTCCAGGAAGCTTCGAAAGAACCCGCAAAGCTCCGTAGTTTCGAGTTCTCCAAGAGCTAGTTACGTCACCGGGACCCCTTGCATATGTCTTCTGGCAACGGCGCTCTCCGTTCCATGTCGGAATAGTTCGAGGAGCAATGGTGCCAGACACGTGGCAGATGGCGCACCTCATGACGTCATGCTTTAAGTTAATCTTATATTCATGCTTGTCTTAATCTTATCTTAATCGTGCAAGTTAATCTATGGTACTTCTGCGTAACATTGAGAAACATATCATTTTGGGAGAATAGCGGCGCGGGAGACACGCGGATTATTTTTGATTTGATTTGATTTTAAGAAAAAATAAAACTGAGATTGTAATGGCACAAATTCGGTAGGATTCTGTAGACGCGAGATTTTAGCCCGTGCATTTTAGGAGTGTAAATAGGAACGGCAGTGAGAAAATTAGCGTATGCGCGCTTCAGTAACATTGACGTATGGCTCGGACTTTTTTTTTTTTTTAGGCCGGAGCACGGACGTTACGAGTGCTTCATCTAAGTGACACCCACGTGGATCACCGGTACACGATCGGTAGCTGGGCCGACTGCAAGGAACCTCTGTGCTGCCACTCTGATAACGGACTCCCTGGCGCCAATGGCGTGCCAGCAGGGAGATGGGGATACTTCAAGTACTGTGACATCCCCATGAGGACCTACGAGAGCTTGTTGAGACACGTGAGCAAGAAGCAGAAGGTAAAAACATGCGTTGTGCTTCAAAACCTCCGTCGGTGCTAACGCCTCACTTTCGGGGTGCACCTCGTGACGCATCGGACCAAACGTGAAACTGAAACCAAACGTGAAACGTGTCACATGTTCGTGCTCGCAACAAAAACAACAGCCACAGGAAACACTTTGCTTGCCTTGTCAGCGAAACGTTGGCCAGAGACCAGCTGCCATCGTCCGCACAGTCTTATTCTCCGCGATAGCGTACAGGGAAAAACGTTCCACCAGTGATAAAGGTCTATCGGGCCTCGCAGCCCGTACCTGGCGCCTTTCATAAGCACTCGGTCGCCTACCACTTGCTAGCCTCTTGTAACCACATTTGCCCCAACGCGTGCCGCATGCATGATTATCTTAACCCCTGGCTGAATATCCCACCTCGCCTCTTTTTGTCTCCATTTGTCCTCCCATACTGATTGTCTTCTCAGCGAATGGCGCTTTCTACAGGTGCCTGTTCCAGAATAGCGGCCCTTCTGTAATATCTCACAGTTCTTCTGCACGTTCCAGATTGACTATGTAATCTGGACGGGCGACATGGTACCCCATGATATCTGGAACGTATCCCGAACCGATAATTTGGCTATTATGAAGGAGACGGCGGAAATGATCGCTAGATACCTACCAGGAGTTCCAGTGTTCCCAGCACTGGGAAACCATGAGGGCGTTCCTGTGGACAGGTCAGTTAGTTCTTTTCAGGCCGCTGAAAACCTGAAAGATATAACACAAATTCAAGTTCACTTAGTCAAGTCGCTAAGCTTAGAGAATTTTTTAAGTAACTGTAAGCAATGACATGGAGACATGATGTAGTGACATGTTTCGTAAGCCTTCTTTTTCTTCTGCGCCAGCTTCCCGCTGCCAATGGTGAAAGGAAATCAGTCTATATCCTGGCTGTATGATGCACTAGTGAAGCAATGGTCGCTCTGGCTTCCGTCCTCAACGACATTTACTCTTCGCCGGTAAGACGTTCCGGACATCTTCCGCGCCGAATCTCTTATCAGCATGTCTATTACTATACTGTGTTAATTTTCCTCCGCGTGCTCTCCCGCAGGGGTGCCTACTATTCCATCCGACCTTTTCCTGGACTCAAGATAATATCCTTGAACATGAACTACTGCAACAGCCTCAACTGGTATAGAAGACTTTCTTGCACGTTTGATTATTGGTTGTCACATGTTATAGCTTCCGCACCCTGGCGACACACAATAGAAATGTCCCTTTGGGATGGCGTCACGGTGTTCAATACGGTACCAACATGAGAGTGTAAGCAGAAAAACGGGAAGGATTGCAAGCGTAGTCTGTGAACCATACCACGATCTGTAGCTTCACCTTTATTAATTTAATTTCAGTTGCAGAAGCCTAACAACCCCTCCTATCATTTCGTTTCCGTTTCTTTTCCTCATTTCTTCCCTGCACACAGCAAAAAGAGATGTCGAAAAGTGAAAAAAGTTTAAGGACGATTAATGTAATTAATGCGACGGAAATGCGTTAGCATTCAGCCGACCCACCCACTACCACTATCCACTCCTATCCGCCTCTATCCACCCCTAACTATCACTAACTGTTACTGACTACACAGCCACAACAGCGGCACAGTCCTTCTTCCACGCCGGCGGCGTGTTTTGAAACGCTGCTTTCGGTCTTCCTCCGTCTCGTTCGCCCGCTTTCGGGGCTGAGCAGCGGCATCCGCTGCCTGACGTCGCTTGCGTTGTTCCTCGGTTTCGGCAGCTCGTCGCCTTCGCTAAGAATCCTTCTCCTTTTGGCGCCTACATGGCCCGGCACTCGTACTCGGTTCACACTCCACTGTGTACTTGAATTCAGCCCATACGTCCCTTGCGAACCCGCAAGTTCAGACTCGCCCACATATCTGGCGCGCCGCCAAGACCGCTGCCCCTCCGTGATCTACTTTCCCTCTCTCTCAACTCTCCACTGCCCTCCTCCCTCACGCGGAGTACTTCCCTCACGAGGTTTTGACCACCGATCGACACCGACACTTTTCCTCGAAACGCCGCTTCTAATGCTAACGCATTAAAATCCAGAGGTCCCGTGAAAATGTAGATGAAAGCAGAAGCAGAAGGGAGGGATAGTGTATAATTCGATGTGTGCCAGCAAGAAAGCTCTGTCAAAATCCAACAAAAATTGCGCTGCTCTAATTCGGGCGACACGTTAAGCTTCATTAATAGATTTTCACGCAATGAGTTACTCATACACTGTCCGCATTGTGCTCTCGAACCCTTTGCAGCCTCTGTGTAATGTGGGCCCCGCCTTGAGTCCTCAGGCTGAAGACACTTTGTTACCGCCTTGTTACTGCTCGCGACATGGTTGTCTGAAATCTCCAGCCTGTGGCTGAGCGGTGCCCTGTCGGTGGTGTGGCACACGAAAGAACTATACCAATACAGTCTCCTGGGGGAGGCCGCTATCTCTCTCTCTAAATAATGGCAATGGTACTGTGCTGTTACACATAAGGTTTATCTGCGCAGTGTGGCGACGTGTTGCACGTGCCGCAGGATAGGACTGCGGATAATTTGGACCACCTGGGGTTCTTTTGACGTGCGCCGGAAATCTCCGACACACGGTGCTGGAAGCAATGTTTACCTCCCCCACATTGCTACCGCCAGCGATCTTGAGTTCAGCAACCCATCACGTTACCGACTGAGCTACCGAGAACGGTGTCTCTCTCTCACTCTCTTGCTAGCAGACGACATCCCGGTATCCGACGATCACCTCGCCCAAAAGGTGGCGGCTGAGCGCGGCCTGGCCTCCCCTCGGAGTCGCTATTGGTATAGTTTTTTCGAGCGCGAGATCGCCGGCAGGAGGCCGCTCCGCCGCAGTCTGGAAATTTCAGACAACCGTGTCTCAAGCAGTACATGTCCTTGTAGCTAACATTAAATGAGGGCCGAACAGATATAATATTTGCATGCTGGAGAGCACTTGAGTGTACTGACGTGACGTAATTGTGCAGGTGGATCCTACTGAACACGACGGACCCGACAAGCGAACTGGCTTGGCTTACGGAAGAGTTGCAGGCGTCGGAAATACTTGATGAAAAGGTAATGGATCGCGTGCACCAGGAACATCCCTTTCATTGGGCATGAGCTGGTAACACAGCGTGAACTCTTTGTAAGTGCTTCGTTATTTTCAATTCTCTCCGCAAAGGTACACATCATCGGTCACATTCCACCTGGAGGTTCTGACTGTCTTACCGTATGGAGCCACAATTACTACAAGATTATTGCTAGGTGTGTATTTCGCATGTATAGAGTTGGGAGCCCTGCTGCGTGTGAAATAAGTATTGCAGTAGGGTTTCTTCCAAATTATTACACACGTGGCAATAGTACTGTACAGATTTCGTAGAGGTGAAGACCTTACCACAAGTGCAGCACGGTTGTTCACCGTGTATACTTAACGTGCCGCTACCGATTTAGGCTGTTGCCAGAGCCTGAAAAATGTCGCTCTTTCGATTCCCTTTTTCCCTATCAGGGGAACGCACGGAAACATCACACATCATCATCATCCATTCATCTATGTTGTTGTTGTTTCCCTATCAGGTTCGAGAGCACCGTGCGAGGGCAGTTTTTCGGTCATACTCACATGGATGAGATCGAAGTATTCTACCACTCACCACGCAACTACACGGGTCCCTTCAGCGTAGCGTACCTCTCCCCCAGTGCCACAACGTACAACACAGGAAACCCAGCTTACCGGATATTTACAGTTGACGGAGGAACACGCAACAGCACGTGGGTGAGTACTTTTGTGTACTCTGTACGTAAAGAAGTGCGGTAGGTAAGATCATCCATATAGGCCCACGGTACTTGAGAGTTTTGGAACCTCATCATTCATCTAAGCTATAGTCGTGTTCCATTAAGAAGGAAACGAAATCTAGTCCGTCAGCTCTCAAAATATTACTGCGCCGTAGATAGGGTGACTGGGCACAGAGAAGTCACTCTCCCTCCTCCGCCAGATAATGTAATCCATATTCCTCTGCTTCTGTATTGGCTGTGAAGACTGGCCGCATGACATTACGCGAGTCCTCCTCCATGGTGGCGCTGCGGTACAATTTCTTCTGGCGCGCTATTGTGTCTCCTTATCTCCAACGGCGTATGTAGATGACGGACTAGATTTCTTTTCCTTCTTAAGTTGAACACGACTATAGACGATATAATGTACGACGAACGGCATCGCATTCTATGTGCATCGTGTGCACACTTTAGACGCCCGTGGCGACGAAATTTCTCGAAACGCTTTGCGTAGGATTGTCATAAGTCTAGAGAAATTCATTTCCCCACAATACCGAAGCTAATCTCCCAGCTGCAGCACTTTCTATGTGCAATCCACAGAAATGATATCGGCCACGGCCGCACAGATGCGTGTCCGCAAGTTGAACTTGCCAGTGGCGCAATCAATTGGATTCTGAGAAAAAGTATTAAAAATAACTGTATTCATTCTTGTCTATGCGCCAGAAGTATTTCTGTGACCAGCTTCACCCTCCTAATGGTGCATGCCGGTTTTAATCTATACCTTCGTAGCTCCTGCTGAATGTTACGCTAAAGTTGTCTTCCTCTTTGCGAATGGTTAAACGAACATTGAAAACATCTTCAGCTCAATCTCTGCTGCTACACTATATGATTCACAAGCACAACTGCGTGTTGCTTTTCTGGTCACAATGTTCCACGAAAACAATTTTGCAGACCGTCTTGGATCATGAAACCTACACCATGGACTTGGCGCACGCCAACGAACACCCAGACATTGAACCTGATTGGACTCTGGAGTACTCTGCAAAATCAGCATTCGGACTCTCTTCATTGGACGCTTCTCAGTGGGATAGGCTTCTCCGCAAGATGGAGCATAATGACGCTTTATTTAACAAGTTCTACAGGCAAGAACCTTGTCCTACTATGTCCCCCGTGAGCGTTGCATTTGTGCGTGCACACGCAGAGAACCGAGATCAGAATCCGATGTCTTCTGTGACACTTTACCTGGAAGTGCATTTTCATTCAAAGAAGAAATTTATCTGAATGCTTTCTTCATTAACTTCCGTTTGCTACAAGGTTAGAAAGAGACCGAGCTGCTTACAATGTTCCTTACACGTGAGCACTCCAAGCGCGCGTGCATGTCCTCGCTATTTTTGCTTACCCACTTAAAGGTAGAGGGGCGAGCCATTTAACGTGGCTCGAAAGCCTGTTTCATTCGTGAAGCTGTTCACCAGGAGCCACAATCCAAAATATTTTCGCTGTGCAGTTGGAAAGCAGCCTCGAACGACCGACCAGACCTCCTCGCGTGACGTCACCAGCTTCCCCCGTGCCTTCATTTTTTCGTTTTTTTTTTTTTTTCCTTCTCAGCTCACGTCACGCCTTTACGTCCACTTCCGCTGCGCTGTTCAACGTCACGAGTCACATGATCATTTTGCCAGAGGGACTTGACCGCCTTAAGCAGCGGCTCTACCAAAACCTTCTAGATAACACAGAAGGCCTCTGTACCGTTCCACTTGACGTCACGCATTTTGCACTACTGTGTCTGTTGTAGATAGATAGATCTGACGTCAGCGAAAGAGCAATGAAGATAAAAGTTCACTCATTGGAAATGTATGGCAGCCGAAGGTGCGTGACGTTATTGAGAGAGTGTTGAGGCCGTAGCTCTGTTCTCTAGAAGGTGTTGGTTCTACCCAACGCGCTCGGTGTAGTCTGTCCCGCGTCCTTCGGTTTCCTACTAAACGGTCCTTCGGAGCCACGAGCGCGATTTGCGCCCCTGCGAAGTTTCCAAGAAGGCTCATTGGTTTTCGGGCCTCCCATCCCTCCGTACGTCAGGGAGCAGGAGCAGCTGGAGTGTGAGAGTTCATCAAGAGCGCCACGCTCGCCACGCTCCTGAAAAGAGCGCCCCCTGGGTTCTAGAGCGCGCCCTTCGAGGAGGCCTCTCGCGCGCTGCATAGTCACCTGCGCTCGTCGATTTTTCATTTGTCGCAGAAGACGCCGCAACAAATATATAGATATATTATGGGGGAACTCCGCACTACTGCTTTAGCAACATGGTGCCCGTGTATTCACAGTTGCTCTTCATTGCAGGTTCTTCTACAAATTTAGCCCTCTGGCGGAACCGTGCGATGAAAAGTGTAGGAGGAAGCTGATCTGCATTCAGAAGACATCTCGGTCATCCGACCAGCGTTTCTGCAAATAGTACCTTTCTCTTCAAGGAGTATTGTCCTCAATATACTTCTGACAAAGACTAAGCGGACCTCCATAGCACGTTCCAACAAGATACGTGCAGCTGTACAAGAAGAAAGAGCAATGTGCAAAAAAAAAAAGACTCTCGAATCGTTAGTATGCGAGTTCAGAAACAGCCTTTGTCGTCTACCTACATGTGAAGCTCAGCCATAGCAGCAGCCAAGGAGTCATATTATATTGCTTTTCTGCTGCGGACACACCTTCTTCATATATGGTTGTAAATAAATCCATGTTTTTAGCTTTTTAGCTCCACGTTAGCTGACTCGTTGATAATTAGCACAGTCCTAGGAGGCACGTCACAAATTAATCCAAAACGTGGTCAAATTATCACTATTCGGTACACCCATGAATCCAGCAAGTCGACCTGCGCAAGCAGAGATGTCATACACAGGCTCTGTGTAAATCGCAAACATATTCACTGGGCAGTTAAGTAGTTAATAGGCATTATGTTGCCGTCTTGCGACGAAACCATTACAACGGAACCGCGTTGTTGAAGCGTATGCTGCTTCAAGAATTTCTGAGACTTACGTGCGGCAGCTTACAGTTACTTAGCTGTCTTCGGCCCGCCCAGAACGAACAGCATTCCGCATTCCAAGCAGAGACTGGTCTCCTCCTGAGCCCAGAAGAAGAACAGAGGAATAAGTCTCGTCCAGAGGCACTTTACTTAACCTCTCCTCTCCTCTCCCATGGATTTTCTACCTTTCTAATACCGGGTCCCGATAGGGTACGGAAGAAACAGAATTTAAAGCACAAGTCGAAGGCATAACCAGGATGGAACTATCACTCGAGAGGTGTCACGTCATAACCATGAGGAAAATAATTAGGGTTCCGGGTTTTCGGATTTATCCGGAAAAAAAAATCCGAAAAACGTACTCCGGTAAAATTTTAAGCAATTCGGGTTAATCCGAAAAACTCCGCTGTAACTCCGCGGCGCTCGTGTAGCCAGACGACGTGGACGACATCACCAGAGCACGACCTACTAGGTTATGAGGACCGTGTCATAATCGGCAACCCCTACGAGAGCCCGCCCCAACAGCACCGAATATCCTCGGGATGTACGAATAATGTCCAAACGGACTCGTACGTCCGATGGATATGCTGAGGATATCCATCGGACGTACGAATTCGTTAGGACATTATTCGTACGTCCAGAGGATAATCGGTGTTGTTGGGGCGTACGGAAGAGCCCGACGATGGCTGCTCCACTGCCACACGGATCACTTCATCCTACATGGCATCACCATTGCTGAGCCTGGTGAGAATTTTTTTTCTGCACCAAATCCCCGTTCTTGCGGTGTTATATTGGAAAAGGGGATAAGTTATGTTCCTGGATTTTATTCAGTTTCTGCTAAGTCACCCACCTACCAGACACCTACATATATGTCACACATTTTGCATTTGCGTTATTCGAGGACACCCAGTTACTTTACCAAATATTCATTTGAAGTTTGCTCGGTTTGGGGTTTCTCGACTTATCCCTTTATTGCATCCACGGGTTCAATTGGACCCGGCCATTATTTAAATACATCCACTTTTGTAAATACCGAGACGTGAGTGGTTTCAGTTTCGACTAATTTGCATCACGGAACTTCGCGATTTATGTCCAAAAGTTCCTTTCAAAATTTTAGGAAAGAGGGTAGATTCAAATAATGATTCAAGTAGATTCAAACTAAATAAAAAGTTAATTAACGAGGTTTAGTTAATTAACGAAGTTTGGGTAATTAGTCGTCCAGTAGTTTACTGCTACACGACCTGACATACAAACTCTGCCGCTCGCGAAACTCTCGAAGGACGCACGAGGCACTTCTGAACACCTCCAGAGACGGCGCAACCACGACCAACTGTGTAGACTTCTACCGAAGAAACGTCACCGTGACGTAATGATGACGTTGGTAGACATATCGAAACCGAAACAGTGCAGGTGGAGAACACCACCGTTTCACAAAGTCGTACTCCTTCACGAAGGTCATGGGTGGCTTCTTTGTAGTAGTGGTGGTACACACAAATGAGGCCACGTTTTTAGTCGCTTTCGTGTCTTCATTCCTGTTCCCAGTCCACCGCGGACAGAAAAGAAGGCTTCACCGCAAGAGTTGCATCGTCTTAAAGTCAATGTCCTAATCCTGTGCGTACGACGCATATCCTGTGCCGCACAGGATTACGACGTTGACTTTAGTCGTAATAAAAAATTTTATTACCACCACGTGAGAGAAATGCTCCAGGCTCCAGATGGAAGAGCCCCGTAGCCATCTTGAGAAAGGGCCACCGGTAGAATGGAACAGAACAAGGCCATACAACTAATCGCTTATTGTTATGTAAGCAATGTTATCGCAATTGTTATGTAAGGAATTACATAACAATCTTATAATATGAGATGCCACATTTGAACGTGGCTTCTTGTGACTTGTTGATTTTTTTATTTTGTAGTCCCACTCTACCAAGTTGGCGGCGCTGTTGTACCATCTGACGTCATTTGTTTGTAAACAGGGTGAGGAATACTAGCTACGCGACCATAACATACAGCATCTCCCCTGCGCCGCGCTTTTGATGTTTCTCCTCGGCGCCGCTTTAGCTACTGTGGCGCTGATAGCATGCCATACTTAGGGTGCCTGAATACTAGCTCCCTCTGCGCTAGTATTGAGGCTCCCTAGGCATACTTTTCTGTGCTTGCGTCCGGCTGCCCCGTCCGCGTCAGAGTTTGTGGGTTTTACAAATTCTTCCAGTTACGTCTGTAGTGCTTTCTGGGGTAAATGACAGCTACAGCATACACTAGACATCGTTAACATGGTGTACTGCGTCGTTCCGCAGTGCAAAAGTAAAAGCGCTAAAGGAACGAGGCTTCTCGAATTTCTGTCGGAGACCCGTTACCGGTAACCCTGATGTTTTCTTTCAACAATCTTGTTCCACACTTGTGATTGTAAGGTTCATCACAAATTCGCTTTCGCAATCTTTTCTTTCTTTTTTTTTTTTTTTTCTTCAGGAAAAAAAGGCTGAATGGGTGCGCTCGCGTCACTTTGCGCCTGAATGCTACAGAACGGGCCTGAAGATAAAGAAGCTGAAACAAGGTTCTTGTTCTACGGTATTCCCTGAGTATCCTGCATACAACCAGCTCGGGTCGTCGTATCATTATTAAACATCCGCTGGAAACGCTCAGTTACCGTCCTCAGAATAATTACCTTCTCCACCATGTTAACTATATGCTTACCACATTAATAGCCAACTGATGTCTGGACATTAAGCACAACGTATCTGTTTAATGCAGTTGTGTATAATTGTAGGTGATTGCCTCTACGCTTCATCATTGTGTCTTTTTATTATCTGTGTAGCGGAAATTTTCGTGTAAATGCTTTCGTGTGAACCTTGTGCTCAATAGCGTCTCTTTGTACATATCCGTCAAGCCCCTGAATGTCTATAAATGTATGTGTGTACAAACACTTTGTGATAAGCGTGTCTTTAAATCATTCTATGCCATGAAAAGACAACTATACTCACTAAAAATTTGGATCGAATTGCGGGGCGCGTACTTAAGGTTTTGCTCACTGCGCGTACAATCAAACGGTTTCAACGGTTTTTTTTTTTTTTCAGTCTCAACTTTTAATATCAAAACCCGAATGAACAGCTGTACAGACACTACGTAACACGCGTTGAGCTGCACAGCGGGGGGACACATTTGTCCTGCAGAAAAGAAAGAGCAACAAAATTCGATAGAAACACCATTAGGTTGTCCTCTATATCACATATTTTGCGCAGTTTAGTAGTTGCTTCCTGACTTGGCACACACCAGCTGGATACACCCATGGCCCCACAGAAATGAAGTATTGCGAATAAAACATTTATAGCAACACTACAACGCTTAATTACGCTTAATCGCTTACACGAACCGCTCATCATCTCGCAATAAGGTTGTTGTTCGTTTAATTAATGCATGCAAACCGTGCACGGCAAAGGCACACTTTGTATTCCGTAACGGCACACGTGTATTGCGTGCTATCAGCGCCTCTCGCCCTTTTGCTTCGCGAGTGTGAAGGTCATGTGCTTACAGAGTTGGTCGTGGGCGCAACTGACGACGGCTCCAGGTTCAGATGACGAACTCCGCGACGGCTGCGCCGCCGCTCCGCGCTTCCACGTGACAGAGAAGAGCGAATCACTTTGCGGAGCGCAACCTGATTCGCTCTTCTCCGTCACGTGCCGCGTTGTACACGGACACCACAGCCACCCCGCTACGACGCCGGCTTTTCTTGAAAATGGGGCTTCTAATGCTAAAGCGTTAAGAAAAAAACATCCTGTAGAGCCCCCGGCTTCTAGTCCTAATTTCTACTTCTCATGCCATATTTTTGTTTTCGAGCCCTTTGATGCTACTTAAAAAAAGCGCTAACTAAAAAGAAAAAGGAACGTCGAAGAGAAAGTGAGGAAGTGCCATTGGTACTGCACGCGATCTGCGTGAGCACTTTAGTGCGAGGAAGAAGTAGAACCATTCGGAACCATTCCTTACAATGAGCAAGTCAATCAGCCCTGCAGGTCATGGTCACAAGCGAAAGCACAAGCCTCCCGGTTTAGTATCACCGGCCCTGACCGTTGATGCTGGGCTTCCGGGTGGTACACCTGGGACATCCACATCTCCTGCTGCTTCTCCGAAACGCCCACGAGCGCTGTCACCAAACAAAACCAAGAAGAGAAGGATATCACCGCGAGAGAAAGCAGGCAGTCCAGGTAAAGCTTCAAAATACCCTCCCAATCCAATCCCATCAGCAAAGTGTGACCCACAAGACAACAGTACCAGTCCAATGATACTTGAGAAGCTTTCTGTTCCTTCAGCGGACAGCGCAACTGCAGCTAGCAAACAACCAGAAGAACGTTCACCCACCATGCCTGTTGCAGAAACAGAAACTGCCAATCCATTGGAGAAAGAACCATTCGAGCAGTACATGAGTATCAATCGCTCACCTGACGAGCAAACTGCCATGACACAAAAACTAGCTGAAGAAGCGCTCCCTAGTCTTAGCACTAATTTGGGGCTAACGCAGGAGAAACCTGTGGCGCACGCAGTTGTGGAAGAACCCGTAGTGCAAGCCGTCGTGGAAGTGCAAGCCGCTGTGGAAGAACCAGTAGTGCAAGCCACCATGGAAGAACCCGCAGTGCAAGCCGACGTGGAAGAACCTGTAGTGCAAGCCGACGTGGAAGAACCTGTAGTGCAAGCTATCGTGGAAGTCCTTCCCCGCAAAGGAAGGCGTTTTGCTCCACGATCTTCCATGAAGAAGCATGTGTCGGGGTTCCAAAATACTGGAGCCAAAGATTTAGTAACAACGCCACAACGAAGGCCCCAGTTTAGCCTGCAGTCACCTGGGAGTAATTTTCTTAGTCCTGTACCGATATGCACTGCTCTGGTGCCGTATGAGGCCAAAGGAAGCCCACAACAACAGGCTAATAGCAGCACCGAGGATAACAATTTATCTGACCCAACCATCGTACCCGGGCATGGCTACTACCAACGAATGGCCTTGTTCTGCAGTCAGCTTGCTGGATTCGTCTTTCTCACCCAACATATGGCGGTAATTTTAACGACACCTTACACGGACCACTGGTGCAAGCCTCCTCCGGAGTTCGCAGACGTAAGCCTTGATGAGTGGAAGAACAGGAGCATCCCCCGAGGTCCCGATGGGGCCCTCAGCCATTGCTTGGTTTATGACCCTCCTTTACCATCTCCATCCATGAATAGGTATGGGTTCAATATCGGGGGCATCTGAAAGGCGAGGTGGCTTTAGTTTAGTACCGATGCCAAATGCAGGTGGCATTACGGAGGATGTCTAGATATAGCGTTGATACCTTGATACGATGTTGCCAGACGATGTCACTACTACGGCATGCGACCGACTGATGCAAGCGCAAGGATGTACCCTTGCGGTGGGAACTATATCCACCGGGGTTTCTGTGGTGTACTCATGCATGAACGTGTCTTCAAATCCCCCCCCCCTTACAGGCTACAATGTAATAATTCCCACTTACGTTTCACCCACTACTCAGTGGGTCTAGCCTGTCGTGACGTGTTTCAGACTGCTACTCGGCTTTTTACTTATAAGCCGATACTGTATCCACGGTATTACCTTGATGTTTTTATAAATTCAACTTAGACGCGCTCGTTTTCCCGCATGCTTAGCTTATGGTCATGAGCCGGTACAACATGGTTTCGCGAGAGTGTACCAAATCAGCCTCACTTTGCTCACTCTTTCAGGACTACTCGACGCTGCTCTGAGTGGGTGTTTGATAAGACCGACTATCGCGAAACACTGCAAAGCCGCTGGGGTCTGGTATGCGAATGGAGCAACCTGGTCATCTTCCAGCAAACGATCTACATGAGTGGAGCCATGGCCGCCGTTCCTGTAGCTGGGATGGCGTCTGATCGCATCGGCAGGAAACCAGTCATCTTCGTGGCCGTTTTAATCTTGCTTTTTGCCGGATTTACGACTTGTTTTACAAAGAGCTTCCACGTCTACCTTGCCGCCCGTTTCCTGGTGTCGGGAGCAACAGCGTCCATTCGCATCATGACATTTATCCTATTATTCGAAATTACAACACCAGAGCTCCGCTTGTTCAACTGCACCGTAGTTCAAGCCGGGTTGGTGACTGCCGCGATATTTATGCATTCTCTGACAAGGTTGCATCTCAGCATGAACTGGGTCGAAATCATTCTGCTCGTTCCAGCTGCGTGCCTTACCTGTACGGGCTGCATGCTACAAGAATCTCCCCGCTGGCTGCTTGCCACGAACGACTACAAAAAGGCAGAGGTCACGCTGACGTGGGCCGCTGCGTTAAATGGTGTCAGGTGTGAAGAAGCCCAAGTCCGCTGGAAGCGCTTGGTTCATAGCATCCGGATGTCTGAAGAGATTACTACAACGCCGCTACACGGAGGTGTTCTACAGCTGGTGAGATCAGAGACGCTAAGGGAACGCACATTTATTCTTTTCACCTGTTGGGCATCCAGCGTTCTCACTTTCTACCAACTGCTCCTCTACATAAACCAAGAAGCATCAGTAACTGCGCAATTCCTGAGCATCCTGGCACAAGTTCCTGCTCTAGCGATTTCCTTCCTACTAATGGACAAAGCGGGACGACGTCAGCCATTTTTCGTCTCCTTGACGACCAGCGGATTGCTCATGGCCATCCTGTTATTGCTTTCACTTTCGCATATGAAGGGATTACCTTTGGACATCGTCATCATAGCGACGAACCTAGTCGTCAACGTGGTGACGTCAATAATCTATGTTTACACTCTAGAACTCTACCCCACGACGCTGCGGAGTGCAGGGGTATCTGCATGTTTCCTGTTCGGCAGGGTAGGAAGTGTTCTGATTGGCCCACTAGCCGACGTTGCCCGTGTTACGCATAGCAGTGTCCCGTATCTTGTGCCTGGAATCCTGAACGTCATCAGCGGTGTGCTTGCGATGAGGCTCACAGAAACTCGACAGTTGCGCGTCGTTAACAGTGTCGGCGAACTCGAGAAGCAGATGGAAAGGATGAGACTGCTGGAGCTGTCGACAGACCCAATTAGAGGAAAACGTCGCAGGTGGAGGAAATGATTGCCTTGACCTGTATCCTTTCTATTTCGATAAAACAGATGTCAATTAACTGAATAAATACGAATTTCAATAGTACCTACAATTCCACAGGCCAAGCATACTGACTACGGCGAAACTGTCCTGGGAGGTACTTTTTGCGATCCCTCAGGGCACCACTCGCTGGACAGAAACATAGTCAAATTTACGAAGGACACAGCAAGGAAACCAACACACGTTGCACCGATGCCTGAAACTCTTCCGTCAATTGCGAAATATCTAATTCTTCAAATTCATTAGATTTATGCGTAACTCATCGAACAGTCTATCGGAAGAGACTTTGCAGAATGTGACCTTGCAAAGATATGACTATTACGTGCGTCGAGTCTCACAGTTTCGCGTCACGACTTGTCGCATGATTCATTCCCAGTCGGAAATTGCCATATGACTCAATATGGGGTGTTCTCTTTTATGCCGTTTTAGCAGGTGGGGGGGGGATATGTTCATTGGGGGAAAAAAGCCAGGAAAGGTTAGTCAGGCATAGACCGACTTGCTATTCCTTTCATAAAAGGAAAGCGAAAAAGAAAAACGCGGGTGGGTTATACAACTAGGGACACGACAGCAGTCCCACATACCATGTCATGTATATGAGATCCTATTCTATACTCTAATGCGAGATAAGGCATATGGGATCACTAACATACCATGCCATGTCGGGTACATGGGACCGTATACCAATCCCCTATGGTGTGATATACGACTTATGGGATCCCACATCAGTCCTATAGATATATAAGTGGGATGTATAGGATCCTATAGAAATCCGTATACACCTATACGCCTTTTCCAGTAGGGTTCGCAGAGACATGGACAGCGACATCCATACGACATATCACTCTGGACCGCGTGGTCAGAGCTACATTCGCTTACAATTCACTTAACGTAACGAAATTTGCTCACATAGTAAAACACAACAAACTAGAACATTGCGTTCCTTGCCTTTCGACACGCAACACGACGAAATCGGCCACCCGTTGTGTTCCGAGAGCACACTGTCTGCCATTTTTGTCTCAGAAACATTGGTAGCAGGGTGGCTTTCAAGTTGGGAGGTGGAGCTACGCATGCAGGGACTTCGAGCTTCCGGTCAGCTCAATTGGACCAAAGCAAAACTCTATAAGCTCTGGCTTAAACGACAACCAAGATGAGTTCGTCTGGGAACGCCTGCCCCCAAACAAGTAAGTTAATTTAACACATACTTTGCACGCGCTTTTCTTATGGCAAAGTTTAGATTTCGTGACACATCGTGCATGTTTGGGTTCCGTTTGGCGCACGCTTTGAAATCGCCATCTAGTGATGTGCGAAATGTTCCGTTATAACGCGGTCAATTTCAGGTTTCAGATAAAGATAACGAACAACATTTCAGATACGGTACAAGAAAATGGACAGGCAGTACTTTACGCACAAATCTTCCGCACTGTGAGGATCGTACGCATGTAAGTGTTTCCTTTTAGTTTGAGACGAAGCTGTGACTTTATAATTAAATTCTTTTCACATTATGAGTTTAGAATATACCACAGCCACGCACAATTCAACATGGTAAATACACAGCACGGATTTTGCTGACAAGTGATACACCTGCTTAGTTCAATTTTCTTTTACGCGGATGACATTTTTCCAAAGGCGCAGATTCCCAGGGTACGCGATACATTTTGTTGTTTACAGAGTGTTTGGAAATAAACGTTGCTGTGTCCGTGACTGTGTCGTGTCGTCCCTTTTCTCGCTCCCCTGTCTCGGGGGTTTCACTCAGTAGAACATTTTATGTCCTTTTTCCGCAGAATTAGTGCAGGTAAGTGCGAACAACCGCCGGATTTTTTTTCGTGTTTTTTTTTTTTGTTTTTTCTACGTTGAAAACACGCTGACGCTAAAGGGGATTCCAGCAGAACTTCGGACCGGAAGCGTAAATCCACGTGACATTGCAACTTCTTTTACGTCATTTTGACACAAAGTTGCAAACCTCCCTGCTGCTTGGTACGTGACGTCACCACGTCCCCACGACAACCCGCCGGTGGTGGTGGTGACGTGCTATTTACGAGTGATCTGCCTGTCGCCGACGGAAGCGGTGAAGTGGTGCTTGCGATGCATTCTGGACAGGTTATGGTCCAACGTCACAGCAAACGTCATCGCACATGTGACCCTAAAGATGGCCGCGCCCGTGATCGGCGGCCAAACCGTTTGTGAAGAACGTGTTTGCTTTTCTGTGCGCAGTTTTGGACCTTTTTCGATCCCTGTAATTATTTTTATCCGATTTGCAGTAAAACCCGCAGTTTTGTACATGAGGGCTCGTACTGTTGACCATTTCCAAAGTTGTGATAACGACCCCGCCTTAAGACACACTGAGCTGAGGTCTGATGTAAGGACAAATGGGATACCATGTCGCGGAAGAAGCACTGTATTGTTTACGCTGGCGAAATACGTTCATCTCTTGACTTTATGACAACGGGAACATGTCGGCAAGCGCTAAAACGACATGTAAACAAAGTCACATGACCTCAAAATGCCGTTGCGTAGGACGTGTGACCACGGCAAGATGGCGGTTTTGCGAAAAGCACCCGCACAACAATGGCGGGTTTGTGTCACCCCTGTGATATCCAAGCAGTTCTGTCGCGCTGTGACGTATCGTATAGAGAGCTGCTCCGACTATTTTGCCAGAATCCGTACCAGGATGCTTTGCGTTGCGACGCGTCGGACGACGCATCGCACATTTGTCGTGCATGTGTCTCGCCCTTTAGGAAGCTCAGCATGTTGCTCACCTCTGTAAAGGCCAGTTCCCACATATAGCGATTTGCTACACAGCGCTACAAAAAAAAAGCGCTGTGTTTTCCTCCTCTCAGTGCTGCAAACAGCTATAAAACAACGCTTGTCCAAGTAAAGCTCCTGGTGGTGGTGGTGCTGGTGAAAGGTCCTACCGTTGTCGGTCTCACAGAGGTGGGCAACGTCACGACTGACGCCCTGGGGGAATGTGCGTCCTGGGCCAACATTTAAGGGAACTGTGCTGACATATGTCTGAAAGCGTCTGAGGAAAACCCAGGAAAAACCTCCGACAGCACAGCCGGCACCGCCCGTCAACTTTTCCAGCGCTATTTTGAGCGCTAAGTCTGCGTTAACCAATCGGGGGCTTCTTTCAGCGGTGACGTCGCGGAAGCTGGGGTTTCTTTTGCTTCTGGCCACTCGAAGCAGCAAGGCGGAAAGGCGACGACGACGGCATGAAAATGGCTACGCGTTTCACCTGCCACAAAAGTGTCACCGGCGATGGTGCTGCGGATACCCGACGCGAACAGTAAGTAATCACGGTAGTACCGGTGCATCACGTCGCAACGAGATTTCCCGTGATCCGAGCAGGATAGCGCTATGTGCTGGGTTGTCTGTGAGGACGGCAAGCAGGAAAACAGCGCTAGGTTTCTAGTGCTATTTTCCAGCGCTATAGAGCAAAGCGTTTTATGTGGGAACTGGCCTTAAGGCCGACAGCGGCGAGATCTTTCAACACTGCCACCACCAAGCCAGGACCTACTATATGCTGGCCTACTATAGTAGGTCGTGCACCAAGCTCAGCATGAAGTAGCAGCGTGCTCACACTGCACCGAAAACGCGTCTGCTACTGCAACGGCGTGTCGTGGGGTGCGTGAATACTTGCTCCCTAGTAGTATTCAGTTAGTATTGAGGCACCCTGTTGTGTGACCACGACCAACGCCACCTAGATAATGATCATGACGATATTGGATTTAATAGCGCAACAACAACGGAGGTCATAATGCGCAAGAGCTATGGTAGTTACTAAACAAGATGGTTTTCGTATCCTGCAGTTTTATAGTGTGTTTGCAAGCCACCTAGTGGTCCGTAAATGATTGGGTGATAACTGAATTGTTGAGAAAGTAGTAGGCGCAAGAAAACGGAAAATAGGAAGCATTTGACTACAGCACGCATCGTTCCTTGCTTGAATTGTGTATGATCCGATCGGATGTGCATGATCCGGTCATATGCCACCTTCTCGTCTACCCTGAAAAATATGCTTGTCAAAAACAGATGTCAAAGAGGAAGTGCCATTGGTACGCGCGCTGCACGCGACCTGCGTGAGCAGTTTAGTGTGAGGAAGAAGTAGAACCACTCAGAACCATTTCTTACAATGAGCAAGTCAGTCAGCACTTCAAGTCATGGTCATAAGCGAATGGACGAGCCTCCCGGTTCAGTATCACCGGCCCTGACACTCGATGCGGGGTTTCCGGGTGGTACACCTGGGGCATCCACATCTCCTGCTGCTTCTCCGAAACGCCCACGAGCGCTGTCACCAAACAAAAGCAAGAAGAGAAGGAGACCACCGCGAGAGAAAGCAGGCAGTCCAGGTAAAGCTTCAAAATCCCATCCCAATCCAATCCCATCGGCAAAGAGTGCCCCACAAGGCAACAGTAACAGTCTACTTGAGAAGCTTCGTGTTTCTCCAGCGGACAGCCCAATTGCAGCTAGCAAGCAACCAGAAGAACGTTCCCCCACCATACCTATTGCAGACGAAACAGTAACTGCCAATCCATTGGAGAAAGAACCATTCAAGAACCACCTGAATATCAATCTCTCACCGCACGAGCAAACTGCCATGACAGAAAAATTAGCTGAAGGAGCGCTCCCTAGCCGTTGCACTGACTTTAGGCCAACGAAGGAAAAAACTGTGGCGCACGCCGTCGCGGAAGAACCCGCAGTGCAAGCCAACGTGGAAGAACCCGTAGTGCAAGCCATCATGGGAGTACAAGCCGCCGTGAAAGAACCAGTACTGCAAGCCACCATGGAAGAACCGGTAGTGCAATCCGGCGTGGAAGAACCCGTACTGCAACACGTCGTGGAAGAACCTGCATTGCAACACGTCGTGGAAGAACCTGCAGTTCAAGCTGTCGTGGAAGACTTGCAAGTCCATCCTCGCAAAGGAATGCATTTTGGTGCACGATCCTCCATGAAGATTCACGCGTCGGGGCTCCAAAATACTGAAGCCAAAGATTCAGTAACAACGCCACACCGAAGGCCACAGTTTAGCCTGCAGTCACCTGAAAGTAATTTTCTTAATCCTGTACCCATATGCACTGCTCTGGTGCCATATGAGGCCAAAGGAAGCCCACAACAGCAGGCTAATAGCAGCACCGAGGATAACAATTTATCTGACCCAACCATCGTACCCGGGCATGGCTGCTACCAGCGAATGGCCTTGTTCTGCGGTCAGCTTGCTGGATTCGTCTTTCTCACCCAACACATGGCTGTAATTCTAACGACACCTTACACGGACCACTGGTGCAAGCCCCCTCCGGAGTTCGCAGATGTCAGCCTTGATGAGTGGAAGAACAGGAGCATCCCCCGAGGTCCTGATGGGGCCCTCAGCCATTGCTTGGTTTATGACCCTCCTTTACCATCTCCATCTGTGAATAGGTATGGGTTACCCATTATTCGATATCAGGGTCACCCGAAAGGCGAGGTGGCTTTCGTATAGTAACGATGCCACATGCAGGGGCAATTTCGAAGGTATACTCTAGCTAACGTTGATACCGTGATACGATGTTGCCATTTTTGCCAGACGATGTCACTACTACAGCATGCGGCTGACTGACGCCAGCGGAAGGAATCAGCTGGGGTGGGAATAGGTTACTAAACTATATCCGCCGGGATTTCTGTAGCCTAAGGAAGCTTGAACGTCCTTTTATGTATTTATTTTGCGAAAATCTGACTCAAGATTATAGAGAACATAATAATTCCCACTTATGTCTTTTCGGTGGGTCTAGCCTGTCGTAACGTGCTTGAGCCTGCTATTCGACTTTTTACTGGAATGGTATCCACAGTGCTACCGTTATATGTTTATCGTAGCCGCACTCTTTTCCTGCATGATTAGCTGATGTTTATGAGCCGAGTACAAAATATTACAAGTAGCCTCACTCTGCTCGATCTTTCCGTTGTCTTTCAACAGGACTACTCGACGCTGCTCTCAATGGGTTTTTGACAAAACCGACTATCACGAAACGCTGCAGAGCCGCTGGGGTCTGGTATGCGACTGGAGCCACCTGGTCGGAATCCAACAAACGATCTACATGAGTGGAGCCATGGCTGCCGTTCCTGTAGCTGGGATGGTGTCTGATCGCATCGGCAGGAAACCAGTCATCTTCATGGCTGTTGTCATCTTGCTTATTGCTGGATTTACGACTTGTTTTGCAAAGCACTTCCACGTCTACGTTGTCGCCCGTTTCCTGGTGTCGGGAGCAACAGCATCCATACGCATCATGACGTTTATCCTATTATTCGAAATTACAACACCAGAGCTCCGCTTGTTTAACTGCATCATAGTTCAAGTCGGTTTGGTGGCTGCCGCGATATTTATACATTGCCTGAAAAGGTTGCATCTCAGCATGAACTGGGTCGATATCATTCTGCTTATTCCAGCAGCGTGCCTCATCTGCACGGGCTGCATGCTACAAGAATCTCCCCGCTGGCTGCTTGCTACGAACAACTACAAGAAGGCAGAAGATGTGCTGACGTGGGCCGCTGCGTTAAACGGAGTCAGGTGTGAAGAAGCCCAAGTTCGCTGGAAGCGCCTGGTTCATAACATCCGGAGGTCTGAAGACGCAATGACGCCACACAGCGGTATTCTACAGCTGGTGAGATCAGAGACGCTTAAGGGACGCACATTTATCCTTTTCGCCTGTTGGACATCCAGCCTCCTCACTTTCTACCAACTGCTCCTCTACAGAAACCAAGAAACATCAGTAATAGCGCAATTCCTGAGCGTCCTGGCACAAGCTCCTGCTCTAGTGATTTCCTTCCTACTAATGGAGAAAGTGGGACGACGTCAGCCATTTTTCGTCTCCTTGATGGCCAGTGGGTTGCTCATGGTCATCCTATTATTGCTTTCACTTTCGCATATGAAGGGATTACCCTTGGACATCATTATCATAGCGACGAACCTAGTCGTCAACGTGGTGACGTCAATAATCTATGTTTACACTCTAGAACTCTACCCTACGACGCTGCGGAGTGCAGGGATATCTGCATGTTTTCTGTTCGGCAGAGTAGGAAGTGTTCTGGCTGGCCCACTAACCGACGTTGCCCGTGTTACGCATAGCAGTGTCCCGTATCTTGTGCCTGGAATCCTGAACGTGATCAGCGGTGTGTTTGCGATGAGGCTCGTAGAAACTCGAAAGCTCCAAGTCGTCAATAGTGTCGGCGAACTCGAGAAGCAGATGGAAAGGATGAAACTGCTGGAGCTGTCGACAAACCCAATTAGAGGCAGGCAGAGGCAACGTCGCAGGTGGAGGAAATGATCGCCTTTACATATATCCTTTCCATTTCGATAAAACGGATGTCTATAACGGAATAAATACGAATTCCTACGGTACCTACAGTTCCGCGGATCAAGAACACTGACTACGGTGAAACGCTTTTGGGAGGTACTTTTTGCGACCCCTCAGGTGCTCAAACTCCTGGACTCTCGCTGGACAGTTATCATCGTCAAATTTATGAAATACACATCCGATACAAATATGCCTCCAACACACCAGCAGCACCTAAAACTCGTCCGTCAAGGTCGAAGTATCTAATTCAACTGCATTAGAGTCATGCGTGATTCATCGAGCAGTCTATCGAAGAGGCCATGCGTAAAACTCACTAAGTGTTGACGAGGGTTTCTTCCTGGGATAGTTCTCGCTGAATGTCCCAATCGGTAAAATGGCGCCTGAAGTAAAATTTAAAAGTGAAGGGTTTTAGTGAGCGTATGCAAATGAGCCGCTCACTCCTCAGTTCTTTGACGATGTCTCAGGCTGAGCAAAACACCATGTGTTTTGCTGAGTCTTTTACCGTATAATTCTTCCCATCTTGTGCAAGATCTTGAATAGGTGATCAACTTTACAGGTGCTGCATTTTACCGCATTACTGCAGCTTTCTGCACTATGGTCCTTGCCCGCGCACTTGGGATATGTCACTTCTCCTCGACAAGCTTGTAAACCGTGCCTGAAGTGTTGGCATTTGAAGCATGAGGATCCGGTATACAAGATCGCACGTTACAGCAGAGGTACCATGCTTTCACTGAAGTGGGGAAATTGGACAGGTCGAAAGAGATGACCACGCCCTTAGTTGGTATTTCTACACTGTCTCGTCGTAGCATTATTATTTTGAAAGCAACGACTACTTTGTGATTTGAAACCGTTAAGCATCTCGCTCTAACTCCACTCCAGGGGATCATCATCCGAAATAACTCCTCTTTTAATGATGAAACTGGAATGTCCCAAAGTACTTTTACTGACAGTAGTGACTTACTTTGGGCTTTAGGTTCCACACCTCTACCAGTATATGTCTCCTGTAGAAAGCTTTTAGCCTTATAGCATTTTCCCGCACTTTCTTTTTCAGACCGTTCGCTACAGGAAAGTTTGCACACTGGCTTCTTGTCATCGTCAGCATGTATGAGAATAAACTTAGGGAACGCCGTGTCAGGATGGTCTCTTGGCTGGTCAAACTCCTTTTCTGGGATCGATCAGATTTTGTCTTTTCATTAAAAGGAAAGAAAGATTTCGGTACCAGTGCCGCCGTCGACCACCACCGAGCCCAACTAAGGGATACTGACAGGTACACCAACACGATGTCCATGTACATAACCATCACAGAACCGTCACGCAACCATGGGATCTTCGCACAAGGCTGGCCCTCACCGCCAAAAAAAAAAAAACGAAAAAATGAAGGGAGGAAAGGAGGGAGGGAAGAAAAAGCAGAAAGTCAAGAGCACGGTCAGGAGACTGAGCTAAATATCCCTGGTCGCGTCGACCTCCCGCGTCTACGCGCGATCGTGAGGTCAGGGTAGAGGTGGCGTGTTGCTTTCCCGAAGGGGCCCATACATAGGGTCCAACTACATTCCTCCGCGTCTCCTCAGTCACCAGGGTCCCCTTTTCCCCTGATATGGGATAGTCACGCACAGCTCGGCGTGGGGGTCTACGTCTCCCGTAGGGACCCACATACTCATTGGGAGACGGCCAGAGATTTTCCCAGCACCCTACTAACAAAAAAAAAATGCCCGCAAGAAAGGCCAAAAACGCCACAAAAGTAGCAGATATGGGCATCACACACACCCTACGACTGCAGACTTGTGCGTAACGCGTTACTAGTAATTGCGTTACTTGTAACCAATTACTTTTTTGAGTAATTTTTCCAGTAATCAGTTACTTTAAAGTCAAAGTAATTTTTCGAGTAATCAATTACTTTTCTGAGTAATCGATTACTCAGTAATTGATTATTTTCCCGGCAGAGACTAACTCATCTTTTAGATGTTCTGCCCCAAGTCAAGATCTTCGTGCCGTCAGCCTTTGTTCTGGAATTTCAGGGTCTCTCCCCCTAATCTGTTCCTACACAAGTGTGGTGGTACCTTTGTGGTAGCTTTTGAGGTTTAGTGAGTCATGGGGAAGTTCCACGCATGATCTTCCACAATCGGGTCAACGTCTTCCCGAGCGATAACTACAGTAGACGTACATATTTTTTGGTTATTTCAGCTGTTCCACTGTTGAACTTTCCTTTTTTTCTTCTTCTTTTTTTTTTTTGCTGAGGCACACAAAGACGGGTATAATTTGCGTGAATGCAGAGTAACGACCGGAGTAACGCGTTACTTTTCTACTCGTTACTCAATTACATTTGAAGTCCTGTAATTGGTAACGATAATCAATTACTTTTCCGTAGAAGTAACGGTAACGGTAATCAATTACTTTTTTCGAGTAACGGGCACAAGCCTGCCTACGAGACACCATCCCCCTCATAACATGTGCATTGGCAACCATAGTATGTATGGCAACACACACGCCGAATATTATAGAGACAGGCGCATTGCTCAAGAATTGCGGACACTGTGTATTCTGTTTTGTGAGTTACTGGCAACATTCATCTCATGTATACAGCTGCTCCCTCATCGTAGTTGTTCCCGTGACTAATGGCAGCAGTGATAAATATGCCGTACTGCTTTATGACCCGAACATGTCGACGCCCGGATGTGGGCTTTAAACTCATAAGGTTCTTTCGGTGTCAATGGTCCGCATGTATCGGATCTAACTTCTGCAGGGTACAGTAAGTATTTCCAAGGGTATACCGTCTCCATTTACGTTGCGTGGCTTGTCGTCTTCCACACGTTTCCCAATGCTCACATCACCTTCGCAAATGTTTGGCTTATATAGTACACCGATCTGTTCAAGCTTCACCCACCGTCGTAAGCCCGTACGCATTACTAAAACGTCCACGAGTGTAACTGAAAGACTCGGGGTGCAGTGATAGAGTCATAGGCGGAGAGTTTTCAATCTGCCGAAGGGGGCCGGGGCCAAACGTCCGCCCCCCCCCCCCTATCATGCACAGAAGTCGGGTAGGGTGTCCGGAATTCCTTATTGCGACGTTGTAAGGCAAATTTTTACAGGATTACCATGATCACTCGCATGAAACACGCGATTCTTAGGGTATCCCTCGAAACTTTCATCTTAAGGGCCAGCTGGGTAGACTTCCCGGAGGAGGCCTGCCCCCATCCTGGGAAAGTTCCGGGGGGCTCAGGCCCCCAAGTGCCCCCCCCCCCCCCCCTGCAGTCGGCGCCTATGGATAGAGTGGTATTGGATTGGACGTGTGAAGTAAAAGTGTTGGTGGTTTCACAACGTGCTGCCAGCTATTCCAGAATGCTTAGGCCTGACCGCACGTCAAACGCATGGGGTTGGTGAGACAAAACATGGAAAGTGAAGAGATAAAACAAGGGTGAAATGGCTGATAAACTAGTGTACGAAGCTATTAAACGACGGAGTAGAGCAAGTTCCACGTTTTTCCACTGAGACCGCTATATCCTTCAATGCTTGCTGTTCGCCTGCATGGCCTGAAAATTACCTTATTGCAACGCACGGAACATATGATAGCTGTTCTGTGAATGCCAGGGCCCGAGTGTACATTGACTACCACCACCATGTAGGTGAAGTAAAGTGAATTTCAAGTGAAGTTCATTACACAGAGTGGTCGTGACTTCGAAATGAAGTGAGGCAGACGACGGCAGAGTTCAGGGCGAAACTGGTGCGAGTATGGAAAGGCTACTAGGGAGAGCTTCTACCCGTTATTATTGAGGGCGGAAAGGTTTTTGCAAGATCCATGACGACGAAGCCACAACAACAGGACGTAAAGAAACGCAACAAGAGCTCGTGATGTATTGTGTTACGTTACGTTCTGCTGCTGCTGTGCCCAAGCACAGCTTCGTTGAACACGATGGAAATTGATGTTCCGAGGCTGGAACACAGAAGGAAGACAACACACGAGCCTCAAGTGCATAAGAACAATGAAAAAAAAGGAAGCCACTGAACCGGCCTGAACTCAAGTCCTGGACCGGCAATCCAGAAGATGTGGGTTCGAGTCCTACAGGTGGCTAGCCTTTTCAGTGATTTCCTTCCTTTCACAGCTTGGTTGTCATGGATCTTGTCTACCAGCTGCGTGTGTGCTATTTTATCTGTTGGGTATTACAGGGCACCATATTCGTGATTTCTCGACGATAAAGCTTGGCTTCTGACAGCTTGGCAGGATCCGCCATAGCTAGCCGGCATGCTATACTTTGGATTGTGAAGTATAACCATGCGATGCATCTTTACAGCCATGGACGGCGTCCGCGTATTCACTGTATTAGCGTTAACTTGCACAACGGCACACTCGTCTCTTCTCCATCTCCCGTACGGGGACCCTCGACTGAAGCCGCGAAACGTCCACGAGCTGCTCGACCGCATCAGGCAAGAGACGTCCAACATCACGCGCGACGATGACGAGGCCAGTTACCTGTACCCATTCGAATTTCTCATAGACTTCGCCAGGTCTGACTTCAATTTATCAGCAGTGAGCATCTCATATTGTGTTCTACACCGAGAATCCCCGTCGTCCGGGATGGTTATTACGTTAACGTAGTTAATAACTGTTTCAGGTTATGGAGACTTTTGAGACAGGCGTAACAAACGAACAAACGTGCAAGACGTGTCGGTACATTGCGAAGGCCCTGAAGGACAACTCCGGAAAAACCAGAATGGCCGCTCTCACCGGTTTTCTCTGGGCGTTCTGTTTTGTCAACCACTTCACTACGACTGAAGTCTGCCAAGGTCTGATCAGCAGCTACAAAGTAAATACGTCATTATCGCCATCACTTGTATTGCTTGAAGAGGCATTTGTAGAGAACAGCATGCTGCAAATGTGCTTGAAGGGTGAGCTGATGTGACGGAAATGATGGATTTCATTGCATTGCGCCAATGTATGGTCTAGAATTACTACGTACTCTAATGGAGGTTGAGCGATATGGGCTGAAGCCATATCAGGCAGGTTATGTGAAGAAGGTCCGTAGTTTACCAACAAGTCAGCGTGGAGAAATGAACAACCAATATCAACGGGTGATTAATCACGTCAACACATGTGTAGTTCTTGTTGTATTTTACAGTTATTAATGCGTTAGCATCAGGAGTGTAAAAATGGAAAAAGCTGTATGTATGTGTGTGCGTGTCCGTGTATGAGATGGCGAAGCCTCACCGAGGCAGCGATATAAGTAGACATGTAAAGGGGATATAGGAGGGTAAATGTAAATGAAGGTAAACATGTGAAGTAGTCGAAGGTAATTAAGAGTAAGAGGTAAGAATAATGGAAGGTAATTAGAGGTAATTAAAGGCAATTAAAGCACGAAAGCTGAGTTTAAAGACAACGAATGCAAGATATGTGTAATCAAGAGAAAGATTGAATGAAATTAAACATTACCGAAGGTAACCACAGGTTACCGGCGGTAAATAAAGGTAATTAACGTCAATTAAAGGTGAACTGAGAGTAATTAAAGCAAGTAAACGTAATTAAAGAGAATTAAATGAAATTCAAGATTACCTCATGGAACTTGCGGTTACATTTGAGAATTAAAGGGTATAATTACGGGGTAATTGAAAGTAATTGAGGCTAATTAAAGGTTCATTAAATGGACTTACATATAGTAATTGAAAGTGTCGAACCAGAAGTCAAGTATGGACCGGAGATGGACAACCGGGAGTCAGGTTAGACCGGAAGTGGAGAACCGGAAGTAGAGTTGGACCGGAAGTGAATACCGGAAGTCAAGTATAGACGGGAAGTGGCCAACCAGAAGTCGGGTTTAGACCGGAAGTGGATACCCGGAAATCAAGTATGGACCGGAGAAGGCGCCTAATGCTAACGCATTTCTGTCGCATTTACCGCTAAATCGCCACGCAATTTTTTTTCTTTTTTTTTTTTTTTTTTTGTAGTTCGCACGTTTGCACTACTCTTTGGTAGCGCATCTTCTGAAGAAACAGATTTGTGGGCCGCGCAATTAGAAGGAATAAACGCCCATTAACCCTATCAACGTTTCCAGCGCTGTCAAATATAAATGGTGATTAACCACCCCTTCCTTGCGGTTGTAATCGTCTACATTTCAACCTCACAAGCCACCACGAAATGACGTCGAAGACTAATGTTATTACTCCTGATATACACATACCTGTTGCATACCGGACGCATTGTGCAAAAACTATTTCTGTCGCTGAACTGCATAATGCCGAAAAGGTATCGGGTACAGACATGTTACTACTAGGTTCCAAATTAGTTGCAACTCTTTATGACTGCACTTTCACTTCGATACTTGTACTTTAGTGCAGTGCTGGACAAAAGTTTACGGAACATGCTCCGGCGCATTCCTTCGTCATAGTGACACGCTAGCAGCGAAGGGGACCTTACGGACTTACAGACATGTGCCTAGGTAACCCAGTCACCTGTTTGCAAGTCCGCACGGTACCATTCGCTGCTAGCCTGTCATTGCGAGGAAGAAATGCGCCGGAGCGTGTTCCGTAAACTTTTGTCCACCACTGTACCATTTGTATTGGAATGCACGCACAAAAAAGCGAATACGATAATACCTGTTCGGAGCTTTTTCCTTGCGACATGCACGTACTATTTATGCGTTTTCAAGGATGACCTAGGCTACATCATGAGAACTACAAGGTCTGAGCCTGACGAAATATGCACACTTTTGTTCGGCCATACGTGTGGGAACCTCACGTCTCCGGAGCACATATGGGAAGTTCGTTTGCCACCACGGAAGAACTCGAGGACGCGACATCGTGCATTGGTGAGGCCCTTTATGCTCCTCTTACGTCATAACTGCATGCCGTTGCTTCTTCCGTGCAGACGAGAGACGACGAGCCGGAGGTTCGAATCCTTCAGCTGTCGGACACGCATTATGACCCGGAGTACGTGGCTGGTAGCCTCGCGGACTGCGACGAGCCGGTGTGCTGTCGTGAAGAATCGGGCACTCCGAAAAGCGACTCTCAGAAGGCGGGCCCTTGGGGAGACTACCGCCTCTGTGATCTCCCACTTCAGACGCTCGACCACATGCTTCGTCATATAGCGAACGAACAGACGGTATGCATATGGCAGACGTGACACTTCTTCCGTTTACTATACAAACACTTGCCGACAAGACTTTTGCGTAACAAAAGTGTGATCTGCCTAATTTAGGTTCGCTCGTTCATTCCTTGTTCTCTCACTGCCTCTTTCTATCGCTCTTCCAAATGTAAGCCATCTTATCTAACCTGCTCAGACTGTACTCAAGTTATTTGCGCTTGTAGTGATATTTGAATACCTGTGCTACCAGCGCTATGGCCGAGCGTCCCGCTCTTTGGTGGTAGCCAACGTCGTGCTGAAGGTGGTGGGTTCGAATCCTACCACCGGCTGTGCTGTCTGAGGTTTTCCGAAAACTTTCCAGACGAATGTCGGCGCTGTTCCCTTTGAAGTCGGCCCGGGACGTATACTAACCCTCCTGCCCCCCCCCCCCACTCCTTCCTATTGTCATCTGTCCACATCTGTACGCCGCTCATAGCTACAGTTGCTTTGCGGGACTAACACGGAATTTAAAAAAAAAATATCTGTGTTCATAAGCATGTCGACATATGTATAAAACTTGCTACAAGTCACCTGTTACAATTGTTAATCGTGTTTTGAGGTACCAAGCAACTGATTTTCAGCTATGGCTCACACGTAAGTAATATCCAAATGATTCGTTTTTCAAATCAGTTCCCCTGATACCGCAAGAAGCGCAACGTATTATGTTATTGCCGGGAGAATAGGTTACTTGATCCCTAACTGCACTTATTACAACGACGAGATACCAAGCCGTTTGACTCCAAACAATCATGCAATGAACATAGTTCTCTTTCAGACAATAACGCGTCTTGGAGTAGCCAGTCCCGAGTAGTTTGGGACTAACCTCTCTTTTCTTTTACCAATCAATCTTTCAGACAAAACACCCTGTAACGTCATCAACGTGAGGTACTGACACTGCTTGGAAATAATGTAATGAGAGACCCATACCGCACTCAAGCGATATTCAAGCTCTTAAAGCAAAACAGGGTTTACAAGCAAAGAGGGGGAACCAAATATCAAAAACATTGCATGGCGGTGTAAGTGAGTTCTCCCTTTCGTGCACCTGCATGTCGCAATAACATAACAGTGTCGTTGCAGGTGGACTTCGGTTACTTGACGGGTGATCTTCCGCCTCATAGTGTGTGGAAAGTAACAGAGGAGCATAATGAGATCACCTTCAACGCCACATTACAAACGATCGCCCAGCGACTGCAAGGCATCACCATTTACCCCGTCGTCGGAAACCACGAGGCAGTGCCACCAAACTTGTACGCACCTGATTTTACGCAGGTTTGACAATTTCAGCATCTCAAAGTCACGTGGCCACAGCTCAGTTAACACAGGAAAAAATATAACTTCCGCAAGCGGTCGTCAGTTTACGCCGCCTACTTCGCATAGGAATATATTGAGAAGCACTCTTGATTCTTGAACTAGTTTGGATACATTTGACCGGTGATACACCGACCGGGAAAGTGCTACTCAGAACCCAGGGGCTACAGGACGAACGCTAGTGCGCACGATGACGTCACCTATTCTTGAAGAAGCTCAAACTACAGTGGCGCGCAGACTTGCCTTGCCTCGAAGAGCGGAGCGCGTGTCATCGGGCGCTGATAGACAGCTGGAAACGAGATTGGGATGATCCACTGTCCCCTTGAAGGGAGGGTCGGTATGCACAACGGATGCGTTCGCCGCACAGCACCATTTATCTGACACATCCGTTGTGCGTACCGACCCATCCTTTCAACGGGGTAGTGGATCATCCCAATCTCGTTTCCAGCTGTCTATCAGCGCCCGATGACACGCGCTCCGCTGTTCGAGGCAAGTCTGCGCGCCACTGTATAGAGCGTTAGCGGTCGTTTCAGAAATTAGTGGAAATGCGTAATGTTCAACGGTCAGAACTCATATTTTGCGTGCTCGGTGCTTGAGCGACATTGATACGGCTTTATAATGCGAAAGATATAAAAATTTCTTGTCCGCGCAGAGTGCCACTTCAACCGGCCTTAATCTTCACAGCTTCCTTGGGTTTCGAATCGTCATCCGTGCGGTTTCAGCGCGGCCGCAGATGGGGTGTAGGAAAAAATGGCCCCCGGAAGAAACGGTCCCGACGGCAAAGGCGGAAAAAATGCTCCCATCCCAGTCGCGCGCGGGAAACTGCCAACGGAGAACTGAGTCTAACCTGGACATATAAATACCCTAATTAACGTAATAATAAACTAACCAACATGCTGCGCTCTCTTTCCACTGCTTATGTCATCAGCAATAGAAACTCCGGACGCGGGACCATTTTTTCCGCCCTTGCCGTCCGGGACCGTCTTTTCCGGAACCCCGGCAGATGATAGCCAGTGTCTCTACGTTCAGCCTGCTGTCACGTTTCATAAATTTTCTTGAGATGCCACAGTGCTGCGGGTTCCGTGACACAGTGAGGGGTGAGGTAAATAAATTGTCAGCGATGAAGTTCGACAGGTTCTCACGAGACTAAAAACGCTGCAAAGCACGGGGAGCAGCAGATGCATCGAGAATATGTAGCAAGCACTTTCTGTGCGAAAAATTATACTTTGTTTCCAACAGTTGTATCGTAGTTGGGTGATACGGATCTCCACCCTGAATCCGATGCAGGCTCCTATGACTAATGTGCGGTTTCACCAACCCCGATTAACATATCGGGGGCTCGCATCCTGAGGCAATTCCCTCCATACTTCCCTACCGGTTCGACCCGTCTCCGATTAACATTTGAAGCTAGACCAAGCAGTCCCTCAACTTGAGTTTAGCCCTTAACTCTGCTTCACCAAGCGTAGTTATTGCCACTGCAACAAAACAAAAAGAATCAAGTTTTAGCGACCCTTGATCTCGGTACAAGGTTAACCAACGTTAGTGCAATCCCTCAGACTTGCCGCCTCGCATGCGTTGTTTACATTGTGTTACTAATCCATGCTTTGTCAGCCGGTATTGGTTTCTTGAGGGCAATTCAGAGGCGGAGAGTTTTCATTTTCCCAGGGGGGGCAAGGGCGCACCGCGAAGTACGTACTCTGGCGGGGGGGGGGGGGGGGGGGGGGATATGTTTATTAAGAAAAAAAAAGAAAGGAAAAGAAAGCCAGATGGATGTCGGCTTGTTATTCCAACAAAAAAGTGAAAGGGGGAAGAAAAAGGCAAAGAAAAGAAGAAAGCAAAAGAAAACAAAAAGAAGGAAAGAAAAGGAAAAGAAAAATGAACACAAAACTAAAGTTGAAGAATCACACACTCCGGCGGGATCCTATGATGTATGCAGAACTGGTATAGAAATAAGAGGAAGGAAGAACAGAAAAAACAAAACAAAAAGAAAAACAGAGAGAACGTAAACAGTGAACATGTGCACAACTGAAGGCATTACGCCTTTGAAAACTGAGTGCAAAAGGAACAAAATGCATTGAATCCTCAGTGTTTGACCCGAAATGCGCGCAATATAATGAATATGGTCAACGAAATGGAGCAGCGGGAGTTGAACCCGCCCCCAACGGATATGCGTTCCGAAGATCCTACAGTTACACCTCGCAGCTGCTGGTACCTTTTCGACTGCTTCGTTTCATTGACCTGATTGCTTTGGGCGAAATTCAGTCTGTGTGTTTTGTCATCCTCTGTGTTTCTTCGCCTCACCTTCTACTGTGATAATGAGTATGGTGGGCGAATACATATTTTACATATTGCAAGATGCATTTTTGGGGTTGGTGCCTCTTCGCTCTCTTGACCCTGGCGCGCCGAGCCCCAAAGGTTGGTGTCAGTCTCTTAGCGGGACTTCCCGGGGGAGGAGGCGCCCCCCCTAGTTCATGTTCCGGGGGGGGGGGGGGGGGCAAGTGCCCCCACGCTCTCCCACAGTCGGCGCCTATGGGGCAATTACTACTAATGTAAGTAATGGGAGGACCGGACGTCTTCGTGGAACCGGAAGTTCTCGCGGGATTTGTTTATAGTTTCCTGTGAACGGGGTGTATACATTCTTGTTTATTTATCATATTGTGCGTCGAATATACATGTAAAGGTGTACAAACACAGTACAAAGGTACTCGTTGGGGTGCAGTAGCAAAGAGGCGCGCCAATGAAAATGAAATAAAGTTCATCGGAAGACCATCACTTCTTTGATGAGTTCAAATCTCTCATACTCTCCTTACAGATTTCCTTTGATAGACGACGAAGAGGAACAATATGCGAGGAAGTCTCGCTGGCTGTACGACGTACTGGCAAATAGTTGGACTCAATGGCTATCAGCTTCTGCGTTAGAATCTGTGCGAAGGTAAGGTGCACTACTCAATGAGCACGATGGTAGGATATCACAACTGTTCCTGCACTCTAAATTGCGTAACAGATAAGCACTGCTTAAACAGCTGGTATATTTTCGCAAAAATTTACCACTTGAATGTGCGGGGTTGCGCAGAGTCAAGTGATGTGCCACATGCACCTCCAGGTAATCTCGTCGCGGAGGTCCCCGCCCGTCAGTGACTAATCAAGAGACACAGCACAAAGCGGTGAAAACAAGGAACAAATAACTCTATTCAGCACTTACTTGTCTTTGTAACTGTATCGACTCACACTGCCGCAGAGAGAACAAGACACGAAACTCGTGGGGCACGCATTCGCGATGCACGGAAGTAGAACCGCGACGATACAACACTTTGCTGCCCGTCGTTCGCTACGTTCTGAACACACCGCACAAATTTTCCGTCCAGCTTGCATTTCTTCTGTAAAGTCACTGTTGAAACGTCAGACACGTGAGTAGCGACCACAAAGAAACAAATAGTTGAATCACCCTTGATGATGCATGCTGCTTCAAACGAATTTGGCCTTCAAAAATATCACTTTCGAAAACGTGGTTGCAGCATGCCGATATGATACTCGTATCAAAACTCACTTGCTAGAGGGCTCCATCCCGGCAGCTATCCGCATAACATGTCCCAATGACAACGCCCGCAAATATGAGAACAACGGCACCAGGTATCAGAATCCATGGTGCCGACGAACACAGCGTGTATTACATATAGCCGCGTTTACATGAACTCGACAAAAGCGGGTCGAATTGGTTTATCGCAGTACATCCTTTCCCATCAGGCCGTGTCAACCAATCTAGAGAGGATTGATGCGAGGAGGTGCGACAACTCAACTCGACCCGTTTCTGGCGGGTTCATGTAACCGCAGCTCGAACGAAATGAATCCTCGAGATGAATCGCGAAATTTCTTCAGATATGATACATACGTTATCAAACTTCCACATTTCAAAGCGGATTGCTCACTCATCTGCAATGCAGGCGCGGTTGCGAAAAACGCTGCCACTCACGTGTCACGATAACGCTGCCCATGCATGTTCGAGAGGAGAGGATGATGATAATGCTTTGTTCGTCCGGCGGAGAAACGTGTGATACACATCCCTTGCAAAGGGATTAGTTGGTATTCAGTCTGGAGATGAAACCAATGTAGCAGTTAGCGTCCGTAACGGAACGGAGACTACATAGCTGCTGTTGTGTACCCCATAGGCGTAATGGTACCTAATAGAGTGCCTGAATACTAGCTCCCTCTGTGTAAGCTGGAGTCGCCCGTTTGTAGAGGCGAATGCCGCCAAGCCGCCATATTGACTCCACGCTTACCATGCATGAATGCTGTGTACCGATTACGCCAACTTTCTCAAACCTCCTTTGGTACGAATTTACTCAACTCTAAAAGGCAATGTGTCGCTAAGCGTATCGCTACAGTGTTGTGAGCATATCACGAGCTGTGCGTGGGAGTCAATATGGCGGAAATTCGTAGCAGACGACGCGATTGTCTTCACCCTATGCAGAGGGAGCTAGTATTGAGGCACCCTAGTACCTACCTTCGTCTTGTGCGGTACTATACTCCGTTACAAAAATTCTGAGTTAGTAAGGTTATGAGTGACAACGTGGCTTGTAAAGAACTTGAGCTGGTAAGCACCTAGAGGCATGCTGGTATACGCTGCGTTGCTAAAGCGATCCGGCTTGCGCCAGCCATATCTCGAATAATGTGTTGCCCTTCTTCCAGTGGCGGCTACTATGTGGCACGCCCCCGGGAGGGCCTCAGAGTTCTTTCAGTCAACATGAACTTCTGTTACTTCTTTAATTTGTAAGTATATCAACGCACATTAACGTAGTGTGTAGATAGCTGCCGTATGTTAAGATAAAAGTTCTTTAGTTGGCTAATAGTTAACTCCACGGATCCGGGAGGACAGCTAGAATGGCTTATTCAACAGTTGACCGACGCCGAAGACGCAGGAGACAAGGTGAGTGCCGAATAGTTGACGTCAACCTGCTCAACCAGGGACGCGTGTTGAGCAGTATGTGTAACCTCAACTTATATGACTGCTGTAACATTGCGTCACAGTAACGAATAACGAAAGCATAGTGCCTGTGTTTTTTTGTTTTTGTTTTTTTCTCCTTCTTTTTAGGTACACATAATTGGCCATATCCCACCTGGCATAATTGACTGCATTGAAACGTGGAGCACAATGTTCCACAGAATCGTAGAACGGTAAGGGATAAATAATGAACTCGTACTCATCAGCTCGATAAATGGTCGCTCATAATCACACTTATCTCGCGACGTAAAGCCACGAATGATTATTGTTAAATATAATGTCCTGATTTTCAACTTTCATTTATTTATTTATTCCATCGGTATCCACCACGCTTAGATTTGAAGACACGATCACTGGACAATTCTACGGACATACACACTACGATGAGTTCGCAGTGTTCTACAGTTCTGAAAACCGGGCTAAGGCTATCAGTGTTGCGTATATTGCGCCTAGCGCGACGACGTATTCATACCTGAATCCTGGATACAGGATATACAACATGGACGGACAATCGAAGGTGAGTCGTAGTTCTGGTGAAATGTCTACTGCAGTGTCGTGTAATCCCCGCATCCTTCGCATGACGTCATTATTTCGAATTCGTGCGGTGTAAAGGAGAACGCAATACCTAAAGACCATATTGTGGTTGTCATCTGAGGTTGAATGACTCCAGGTGACAAAGACATGATCGGTTCTCAAACGATGTTCAGGACGTATTCTGAAATGCCATCAAAAGATTCCCTACAGTGTTTGGGCTCGCGTGTCATCTAATAAGTATGTATGCGATCCAAGTGCATGAAATGGCATCAGTCGTACACCCCTGTCACAGTGGCAGTCTTCAGTTATCATTGAAACCAATGACGATTAAACAAGCGTGGCGCCGCCAAGCGCGTACCGTGCCAACCTGTGGCATCAGTCGTACACCCCTGTCACAGTGGCAGTCTTCAATTATCATTGAAACCAATGACAATTAAACAAGCGTGGCGCTGCCAAGCGCGTACCGTGCCAACCTACCAGGGATCATTGGAGCTAATGCTGTTTGAGAAGGTGACACGCTACACGCTGGATGGCGCTAAAGTCCCATGGTGAGCCGTATATAGAGAGAGTTTTGCCATCTTTTGATCTTTCGCCGCTTCGGGGGCGGAGCCTGTTTTGACATCAAAGTCGTTGCGTTGTTGCACCGCCCGAAATTACTGGATCCAAGTGGAGTCCGCTCATCAGCCAGCAGGTGGGCGCCATTGTGATGCAGTCCGCTATCCAGTCGACAGACGCTTTGTCGCGCTCAATGTAATCTACTCAGAATGGCCGACATATGACCCACAGCCGATTGTGATATGGGGGCTTTGTTCCCAAACTGAAAGACTTCAAGGACGAAGGGCTCTCGAAGGACACAATATAAAACATGAAAGAACTGATGTTCTGAGGCTAGAACAACATAGAAGGGACAAATACAAACAAAGCCTCAATTTGCCTAAGAAATTAACGATGAAAGATGAAAGTCACTGAAAAGGTTAGCCAGCTGTACGCTCGAACCCCCACATCTTCTGGCTTGCCGGTCCAGGGCTCTACCAATTGAGCTAAGCTAACACGCCTTCTCAGCGACTTCCGGGGTGCGTCATCTGAAGGGACAAACCAGCCACTCTCTCTCACTCTTACTCCTTTCACTCTTACATTTTTTGCTCACTCATACACACATTCATACGACGGGATCGACGCAGGCGGCAACGTTGAACATGAAAGAACTGATGTTCTGAGGCTGGAACAACATAGAAGGGACAAATACATACAAAGCCTCAATTTGCCTAAGAAATTAACGATGAAAGATGAAAGTCACTGAAAAGGTTAGCCAGCTGTAGGACTCGAACCCACATCTTCTGGATTGCCGGGTTCGACTCCTACAGCTGGCTAACCCTTCAGATGACGCACCCTGGAAGTCGCTGAGAAGGCGTGTTAGCTTAGCTCAATTGGTAGAGCCCTGGACCGGCAATCCAGAAGATGTGGGTTCGAGTCCTACAGCTGGCTAACCTTTTCAGTGACTTTCATCTTTCATCATACACAATATAATCCTGTCTTCTTTCTCCATTGCATCGTAAACGGCGTTCTGCGTCAACATGGTGTCGGCGACGGGACAACACTAGAGCACGGCAAGGGAGGCCATTCAACCGTGACGTTTCATGACGCGCTTCAAGTTAGGCTCCTGCTAATGGCCAAACTCTCCCTATATACGGCTCTGGTTCCATGTAAAGTCACTGGATCGGGGAACGTAATCCTTTCCCTTTCAGCCTCGCCTATGTAGTAACAATGGCGGCCGCAGTAACTTGGCATGCTATGGCCGCCATTGTTGTTCCAAAGTCGGCAAAGGTCAGAGGATGGCGGTACCTTCCCCAGTCCAGTGACTTTAGTCCCATGGTCTTTGGAGACAGCCCACGTTACAGGGATATTAACTTCATTTAGGAAATAACGGGTCACGAAACCTACATCATGAACTTAACTGAGGCCAACCTCGTGGGAGAACCCACCTGGAGACTTGAGTACGCCACCCAAGACATCGGCATCGCGTCGTCATCTCCCTCTGAGTGGGACTCGTACGTGTCAAGGATGGAGGCCGACGACAAACTATTTGAAGATTTCTACGGGTATGTTGTTCTCATGCTTGTCTGATCTCAGTTGTCTCGCGACGTAAACAACCAATTATTATTATCATGCTTCTCTTCGCAATGTGTGACAAGCGAAACTCTGTATTTTGTGGCTCGTTTCAGCATAGATTCATTTCAAGGATTCATATACTTTCCAGGGTAGCCTTCCTAGTTGGTCCTTGGAACGTCGTGACTGTCCAGTAATCGGACGTGCATATTGGTTACAATTGGTTCTGTACCACATGCTTCGTTACTCATAACGTCGAAATGGCGAATGACGTAATACCGTGAAAATAAGCCGCCAGTGAAAATCTGAGACCAGGGATCCGCGACCAACGCCGTTACGGAGAACCGCAAAGGCTAGAAAGCTGATTATATAGGCCGTTGGCGTAGACATTTCAAGTACTATTCTGTTTAACGTACGCTATCTATTCCGACCCAGTCTCATCAAGCGGGACCACAGGCGTCATGCTACGAGACAGACCAGTGCAGCACTAAGTACAAAATGCAGAACACGGACGCTAAGTGTTAAACGAGCAAAAAAAAAAAAAAAAATCAGTACTCCCAACTACAACGGGTAAAAGTACGTTATGTAAACGAATTCAAGCTGTATGTGTTTACTGTCCGGGATCGCCGCAGAACAGAAACGTCGCGAATGTGCTTCACAGAAACGTAGAGGCATTAGGTTTCTAGGTTTTTCAAAGTATGCAGTATGCTGTCAAGTATTCCGCCTACCGGTATTCGATCTCTTCGGGACTGTGTGCACTTCATTTGCCAGTTGCAAAAATCCTTCGTTCTTATTTTTTTCTTTCTTTCTTTTTTTCAGTCACTTTATGAAGCTGAGCGATCATCCGAGAAACTGTACTGGTATCTGCAAAGAAAGAATGATATGCCATCTCAAGACGGACCGCTCCCACGACTACTCGAAGTGCTCAGAAATGAGCGCTTAGGATGGAAATGAGTGGCGTCCTGCTGAGAGCACATCGGAGCACAAAATGAGAGCACATCGGAAGCTAAATGTGCGCAGAAAGGAACAGAAAAATAATTGGAACGACTCAAAGGTTCAAAAAAGAAATGAAAGTACTTTGATTTGTTGGCGAATGGATTTTTGCATAAATGTCGTATGATTGTAAGCTCGTCAATGTCTGCAGGGACTTGATTACACGTAGCTACACTGAGTGCGAGAGGCAACTGAAAGCACAGAACTGCTCGCTTAAGTATGATAGAAGGGAGCTATAAAAGTTCTAACAACAACTGTGGGTATATATAGCCATTGACGTGGACCAGGCTGAGCCATTGCCCACTGACTCATGGTCTGCCGGCCCGTCTTGGTTCTTTCACAGATCTTGACGTGGGGCCACGGACCGGTCTGGGCTCTACTTCACGAGCGTTGGTTATGATCGCCTCGCTAAACTCGAGACAAAATAAATCAAGTGTAAACAATCTCTTCCACAGTTCTCTCATACCCCTGTCAGACGACAAGCAGTGAGGGCGTTTAGGGAATTGACCTTTCCTACAAATGACCTTTGAGAACCCTGTCAGACGGCAGCGTAAATGCCCTTTTTAAAACTTGCCCTTTACGCCCAACGGAGCTCCCCAGCGGCCTTTACGATTCAAAACGGAGTACTCTCGACAACAGCATCCGACCACATCGCTTCTGACAATGCTCAAGTGAAAGGTAAAACATCTAAACGTGACAAAAAGAGCCCGGATTCAAATTATAACCACGCTGACAAGGTCTTTCGTAAGATAGCAGCTTTAGTGCTGGGTAGAGAAACGAACTAGGATGGCGCAAGGAGCCGACAACAACACAGTATGTCCTTCACGGCTCGTCTGACAGGGCTCATTTCAAAATCGATAGGCCTTTTGTGTTAACTGTCATTTAGAATACCTGTCGTAACACTGCAGCACTCAGGCAGGACGAATGGGGTTGAAACAAAGAGACGAACGTATCTGCAGCGTTTGCTCTTCCTCCCGTTGATTTAGAATACAATCTGATAGGGCAAAGCCTCTTGACTTAATCCTGGCCTAGCCTGACCTAACCTAGTCTCCGCTGTCCCCGAATGCCCAGCGAAAAAAACAGACGGACAGTGCACACTGCTGTTTAAGAAATGCTGAAACGGCGCCCTCACAAACCAGCACGGCTGATTACGAGTATGAACAACAACAACAACACCTTTATTTTGGCTTTAGAGAGTGGGGAGGTTCATCGCCACAGGCGATACTCTACACCATTGCTGGTGGGAATGTGGGGAATAAAATAACGAGCCCCTTCACAATAACGATCGAAGTCCGATGGTGTTCAGAAATGTCACAAGAGCTTTGAGCGCAGAGCGTTGCTGGGCTGGATTAGGGCAGGGACCAAGCAATTTCGATAGGGAGAAGGGGCGAGAGTCCAGCTGACGAAGAGACTCGGAGAGTGTGGTTCGGGAAGGTTGGTAGTGAGAGCAATGAAGAAGAATATGCTCCAGATCCTCAAGAACGACGATGGGTTCGCAGAGTATGTTCACAGAATGTCGTATGATGAGCAAAAACACCGAAAGAAACAGCACAGCTTGCTACTTCAAGAATGCAGGACCGTGCTGAAGAACCATCCAGTGCTCTCTGACGGCATCGTTTTCCTCCGAAATAATCTTCAACTGCCAATAAAGAGTGCAGTGTGTGGTGATGTATGTGCCAGCAGTGGCGTTACTAAGGGGGTGCGGGGGGTGCGGTCCGCACCGGATGAAGCGACGGAAGGGGTGACGCGCCGCACCAGTACTGCCGCTTCCTCCCGTTCTCTGCGGCACGATGACGCCAAAAACAACATGAGGAGCTGCGAGGCACTTTCTTTTTTTTTTTCTGAGTGTGGTGTAATATGTTTATTTATCGTGAATCGCCTGGTACGGAAATCCTGGTATCCGATAATGGGGACATGGGGTGGAGGTGGGGGTTACGCAAAGAGCTCCCGCACCGGGTGACGCGTACCATAGCGACGCCACTGTGTGCCAGTAATGTGTAAACGAACGAAACCACTGGAAGCTTATGGTAACTGTTTGTCTTGCAAACTGTGGGATGGGACCAGCGCAATGCTTGCTCACATCACGCTTCAAATATAGTACTGCTCTCGCCCTCAAAACGAAGAGCAGGCACTTACTGCTTTGTTCTCCCTCCCCGGCGAACATGAAAGAATGAAATATGAAGGGAGACAGCAACAGCTGTTTCGGCCTTATTGGGCCGTCGTCAGCAGTGCGCAGGTGGGCTTATGGTAACTGGGTCTTATGGGACTGGGACCGGGACTGGGACTGGGACCGGGGCTGGGACTAGCTTATGGTATATGCATTGTCATCAAGCAGGAGAGCTATTCTTTGGCCCTCCGCTGCCGAAGCTGTAGCTGGCGAATATGGTCTTTCTGTAACGGTGTTTGAGTCCTTTTTTAAGGGTGTGGTTCGGCCGAGTGGACAAGTAGTGGCCTATGTGAATCTGTACCCAGTGATAAGACACCCGCTTATCGATAGCAGTTGCTGGGTGGAGCATCGCTGACTGAGTACCAGGACACGTACAGACACATTTGTGTCCGAGTTTGGTTTGATGCACCTGTGATATTTTGAATACTTGTAACGTCTTTCATGACGTCTGAACGAAATTTAGATCGTGGCAGTGATGCGTCCACAGCAATGCTACTGGTAGTTGGCAATATTCAAATATATATATGCCGTTGTTGCTGAACCCCGCTATCCAAACACTCGCATACGGCAGCTCAGTCGCGCGTCCACTGTAATTTTGACGTAGTTTTTACGACGCATTTCCACCGAAACCTCGGGTTGTCAACCTAGTCCTAATGGATCACAACAAAACGAAAAGAGAATGGGCAAGAACACGGTTCATAAGCATCCGTGGGACACCGGGACGTCACCGCACGTGATACCAACGCATATTCAATGCATTCCCAATGTACAGGAAAGACTGACCTGCCGTAATCTAACGCACGAGGAGACATTAGCCAAGCTCGAAGACAAAAGGCACCTGTATAAAGGCAGAAGAAGTTGATGCCCGCCCGTGCACACGTACTCTTCGTTCTGCGTCATTGCAGAAGATGCAGGACAACGATTCATCACCGAAGAAGCTCAAGGGAGCCCTCAAGAATTCTAAAGCGAAGAAATTGGAACGGTCGGAGACGAAGCCCCGTAGGAAGTCGGTGTCGCCTCTGAAGGAAACGTCAGAAAAGGATGATATCCCTGCGATGGAAAAATCAAAATCCAAGATTACTGGTGGCAGAAGACGATCGCTCCAGGAAAAGTCCAGGATAAAAAGTGGAAAGAAAGAGCCGTTGCAAGAAGAACACGAAGGGTCGATGCAGATGAACAACATGAATGCAACCACAAAGCCGGAATCCATCACCAGCCCTACTAGCCCTACTGATAGAACCATCTCTAGTAAAAGCAGACGCAACGCATCAGACACTGCACCCACTTCCTCCTCCAAGAAAATATGCTCTTGCAATGATTGCTGCGGTGCGTGCTGCGTTTCAGCCTCCATGTCACCACAATCCAGGGATACTAGCAGTGGAGCACCAAAAGCAGGAGAATCTTTGGAGCCCCCGGGACTGAACGGCGATCAACCTGACTCAGGTCCCCCTGGTGAAACGTCCAGGAAAGAAGATCAAGTAAACAGACCAGGATCCGAAACTTCCCCTACATCCGTGTCGACGTCATCGCGTTCCTCCAAGGCAAGGTCTTCCTCAAGCAGGCCTTCCACTAGCAGGCCATCGTCGCGGAGCACAGGAAGCCGTAAGGGAAGGGAAACAGTTTCTATAGTCCATACCAGCGCGCTTACGAATTTGAAACTATCAAAGGGGCAATATGAACTTCCCGGTGCATCATCGAATGTGTCTCCTGTACCTGGGAAGAGAAACGCGTCCCTCCGAAGACAGCCACGGGTACCCTTATATAACAGCAGACATACGTTATCGTACGTAAGGAGCGAGACTGACGACTCTGCGCTGCGAACAACCAGTCCAACAACCATCACTACAGACGACAGGGACGCCGAGGTGCATACCATGACGAAAATCCCAATTTCAGCCATTCTGCAGAAAGGGTCTCTTCTACAAGCTCTTGCGTGCATGCAGCCTGAGTCCACTTGGTCATCGCATGCCTGTGAAACTCCCAACATAGTACCACCGAGTAATATGATGCCACCAACAATCTACAGCATGACGCCACAAGCTTCTCGGAGATGGCCACCAACAGGAGTAAGCCCGATCAGGACACCATCGAGAAGCATCGTGTTGCCACCATATGCTGATAGCATGATGCAAATTAGATCGCGCACAGCGACGCCAACAACAGCGAGCGGAGCGGCAGCGGCGGGAACATATATGATGCCAGCAGCTAGAGGCATGCCACCAGCCGGTGGCAACTTGGCTACATGCGTCGTCCCGCAACCAACACCTACCAATGTGCCGTATGTAAACGCGCCGGACGCGAGATTTCTACAAGCTCCACACTACGTTCAACCTTATGCGGATACAGTGCCACCAGTAGTAGCAAGTAAACCCTGGGACCGTACTACCAGCGACAGCGATTTAACGTTGAACATACGAGTCGTCTACAAGAATTCCCAAGGGTCAGAAGCTTCTCTTACGTCGATCGTTCAGACTCACATGAATCTGGACGAAACAACTAACTTGAAGGAATATGTCAAGCAAGCTTTAGGTCAAGCCTCAGCTAGGACCGGGTCTGATACTGCGCAACCAACTGCGTGGAAGCCAGAGCGCACTGAAAAAACTGCGAAACCAACGCAAGGTGAAACCGAGCCGGGGGCTGCTTCAACGCGACCTGATGCTGGCACTCTGAATTATCAAATGAGGAAAGTTAACCAGCCTTCGGAAGCACATCTATACACGTTGCTGAGAGAGGAGCCCAAACTGGAGCGAGCTAATGTGTCTCCTTTCAGCAACAGAGTGATGCCACAGGTGCCAGAGCGTTCTTCCGCAATGGCGTCCGATGTGAATCGTAGTACGAATGCTGTACTTCGTCCAGTGGTTGGAAGAAATGTTGATTCCGAGACAGGTGTTTTGCGCCATCTGGATATGATTCGCGCATCAGATAAGGAGCGTGCATTGGAACTGGGCGGACAAGAAAAAACAGATACCACGTACCAGTACTCGCAATCCGAGAAAGAACCAGTAAAGCAGCAAAGACCTGTGCCTTCTGCGACTGCTCACGCACCATCTACTCCCGCAGCTGCGTTGGGTGTGACTGTACCCTATGAAAGCACACTTGACGTTTCGGGTGGAAGGGAACAAAAATCAGTGGAGTCCTTGGTTATAGCTGAAATGGAACTTATAACAACAAAGTTATCTGAGAAGCTGAAGTTTCTCAAAGAAAAGCGAAAGAAGGCAAAACAGGGTAAATGAACAGATATTGAGGTGGTCGATTTGTCCTACATTCCCAAGTTAGATATGTCGGTATCAGACGCCAAGAGCGGGACATTTAGCAGGATATGTTCTTTCATGTATTGTGGTCGGTGAGGCTGCTCCAAGCTCGGCAAATAAACTATCAAATATGCGGTACACGCATTCTTCAGTTTCGTTGTCTGCCCCTACGTTCCTTGACCTGGGTTCACAAGCACCGGGCATTTGCACAGTGGTATCTAAGTGGCACTAAGTATTTAAGCCAAATCATGGGAAATGAGGGGAGCTATTGGGCACATTTCCGCGTCCCGAGTGTCCTCTTCACTCGTAATCATTGAAACAATAGATATATTTACCCTGCATATATTTATTGCATTTAGTTGACTGACCACCTAGTGAGGATTTCACACGGGCCATTCAACAAAGTCAACGTGATTCTATTAACGGTATGCTACGTCAAGTGCAGACACCGCGTGGTGCTGCTCGGTCTGAAACTAGTATGGGCTTGACAAACAAATTATTTACTGTGCTCGTCACACTATTCTCACGGAATCATGTAAATTATTCTTTTCCGAAGGCGTTGGAGTCTTGTCGACGTGAGCAGACGTAGGCGCGATCATCAGTGTTTCTTATGCTTCTTTCTTTCTTCCTTCAGAATGTGTATTTTTTTAGACAATTCTTTCGTCAAAACTTCCATCTCGTCTATGACCAGTGACTCTGCAGATCTCTCCCTGTCTTCAGCTCCAGGTTCATGGACTGGTGGCAACGGTAAACCCGGTTGATCCGCTTCTGCGTCGGCAAGATGGTCCCCTTTCAACGAAATCCTTCCAGGAGAAACTAATTTGCGCTCTGTTGACGGCCGTCTTTCTTGTAAAGTGTCCTTGCCGCGTGACACACCTGGTTCCAGTTTGCTTTTCGATGCAACGGTCTCAGGTTTGCCTTCGACGGCCGGCGATTTTTGTTCGGGTGATCTTTCTCTGGTCTCTTTCTCTTTCTTTTGAGGTTCCTCCTTGCGCAAATCTGTCTTCTCATTCGTTCCCTTGAGTTCTTTAACCTTATCACTCGGTACGGACATGTCAGAACGCTGTTTGGCTTCCTTTGCGCTGCTTTGACCAGGTTTTGATTTTGGTTCTTTCGAAACCTTTCCTTCGGCCTTTGACACCTGATCCTTTCTGCTTCGCGGCTTAGCCTCGGTTCCGGCCTTTGTCCTGGTCGGCGCCTCTTCATCAGCCTTTCCCTTTTCTTCGGGATTAAGGCGAGCCCGAACAAACGACGTGAGAGAAGTTTCAGAACCCTTCGAGTTTCTGTAAATAACTCTGATCTTGATCGTGACTTCGCTGTCGCTCTTTGAGCCTTCTGGGGGAACCTCATCTTCTGCAGCTGGTTCACTAGGAGGGGGAGCAGACGTCTTCGATTTAGTGCTCCCAGGGGTTGACATTTTACTCTGTGACGGCGATGTACGCTCAGTACGCTCAGATGGTGCGGACCGCGCACTATATTCTTCAGGCCTGGTCGTCTGCGTAGACTTCATGGACTTTTTGGGTGAAACTAAAGCTGCCGTTGGGGCGGAATATGCTTCAGTTACGTCTTGAGGAATAGATTGCACGCTCGAGCCCGTCTTATTAAGTAGCGCAGCAATGGGAATTCTTGTAGTAATATTCACTTCAGCTTGGTCCCCATCGATGGTGATTGTGGTCGGGCTGGAGGTAATCAGTGTTCCTTCGCCCTCGTCGTACAGCGGAGTAATTGTTGCCGGTGTCAAACCCGGACGATTCCTCAGCGGCGATGATAGCCTCTTGAACGGTACTGTACTTTTCACCATGGAAGCTTCCATATATGATTGATCATCACTAGTAGTATACCTCCTACCACGCGGTGAGCTCATAGAGCTCTGAGGGAGCGTGGAACCCGACCGACTATAGGGCGCGGTACGGGACGACGCCGTCGTGGATGCCGATGTACTTGATGGTGGTATATCATCTGTGAAGATAGCTCCTGTTCTACTCGTATACAGTTGAACACCATCCGTTACTGGCTTTATGCTCCAAGAAAACTTTCGATTCAGTGGGTCTTCCAGACCACGGAGGGAGGCACCATACTGTCCCGATCGTATGGACTCACGAAGTGACCCTGGCCTCCAGGACCCTTCAGCAGCGTCCTGCGATTGCCGCGACATGGACGCAGACACGCAACAAGTTCCGCAACAGTCTTCGCAGCAGCAGATCTTTCTGGTAGGCGACGAAGTGGGCGCTGTGGAGGACATGCTTCGAGTGATCTTGCCCGACTTCGTTCTGTCTGACTTTGAAGGTGTTTTCGTTGCGAAGCTGTCACTACGCGACTTCTTGGGGCTTCCTATCACAGTATGTTCCCCCATGGTCACATCAGCCTCCGGGGAAAGTGTCTTTGGACTGCCTTCCATCTTCGATTGCTCCACTTTGGAAATGCCTTCCTTTGCGTGCTTACGTCTGCCGCTACTTATCGTGCTTTTCTCCGCCATTGACATCCTCCTTTTGCTCTTTTTCGAGGAATCACCCATGTTCAGCCGACGAGTGCTGCAGTCAGTCTATGAGCCCCTGTCCTTCCAGCTGGGCACCAGCAACCTGACACCCTCATAAACCGAGATCCGTCCCGAACAGATCAAGGACACGGTGCGTGATTGGAACGCAGTCTTCTTCTTTAGCTCCGTTTATTTCTGCATGCGGCATGCATATGCTGCTGATGACGCTCATATAGGCTGTAGAAATTGTGAAGCAGGAGAGGTTCCAGTAGACACGTACTTATTTCGCAGAGAAAAGTTAAAAACGTTCCAAAGGTATAGCATACAGAACGTTTCATTTCCTGTCTGAGTCCCAGCAAGAAGCCACGATCTGTATAAGTGTGCCCAACTCATTCTGTAGTGAGTGCTAGAGCACTGCACGGGCCTGATTTTCCGGCCCGACCCGTACCCGATACCACGGGGGCTTACCCGACCCGTGCACGACCCGACAGCCGAATGCCCGGTCGAGATCCGGCTCGCAGCTGCATAGGCGGATGTGTAATGCGATCCGTCCAACAGGTTCTATCTACACTGTACACAGCAAACAGCGTAAACCACACATACTTGAAACGCGCAAGCGCAGCCTTTGATGCGGTTTTTGCTTGCAGCAACACGTGGACGTATAGAGAGTCTAGCGAGCATATCTACGGTGCACGCCGCAGCGAGGGCGAGATCCTCAACATGGCGAAGTCGAGCATAACTCGACGCCTATGTTGTAGCGTTTTAGCAGAAAGACGGAGGGAGCACCCAGATACATTGTTTTCAAAACATGGCCATAGCTAGGGTTCCGCGTTTTCTGACGAAAAACACCCGCCGAATATTTTTTTCTGAAAATTCGGCATATTCCGAAAAACTCCGAATTATACTCTTGGTGCAACAGGCAGGTGGTGCAACATGCCGAAAATGCCGGTATATTCATTATTCACAATATGTTCGTGTTTCCTCCATCATTCCGCAATGCGGTGCTGTTAACCTCTGGTTCAGGGAAAAACCTTCCTCTGTAACACTTTGATCAGTGGGTGAAAGGGGTTCAAGTATACACGTGGATCCCTCCAACAAAGGAATGGAAATTCTTCGCGTTCTCAATGTCCTCCTATACTAAGCTGTCCTCCATTATAGCTGCTGAGTCTTCGGCATCTATTTTTGGCGCAAATGTTTTGAAATCGCGAGAAAGCTCGCATCCCAGCCGGAGCTCGAACGTCACTTCCACATTTTGCGGAGCCGAGCGACAATGAGCTTATTTATTTATTATTTCAACTAACTGCAGCTAAGCGGTCTGGGGTGGTCAGTCTGACCTCGCCGTGACCTTAATCCCCTCTTTTTTTTCTTCTTTTTCTATCACATCACATCACACATCTCAAATGAAACTTCGTTGTGTTTGTCCCCTTTTTCCGTGTCCCTCGTCTCGGGGTTTCTTCGGTATGGACAGAATTGTTGTCAAATACACATTTTCCTCCACGATTATACTCGACCCGTAAAAGATACGTAAATTCTGATTTTCACTGCGAAGAGGCATGGACAGTATCTTAGCGGTACAGTATGCAAATGTCCGGTGACCAAAAGTCTTTGCCGCCGGCACACCCTGTTCATTTATGTATCAGTTTCTGATGTTTGTTTGGGCCTGTCTCTGGGATGAACGGGAGGATGTTGAAAATTTCGCAGCGCGGAGCCGTAAGAGACAAAATCGCTAGCTTCGTCTGTGCGATTCTTGTGCTTTGATCGGGAAAAGGAAAGCGAAATAAACAACGGCAGACGCACCTGAGTTTCATCAATATCAAAGGGGGCGTGGCCGGGCGAAGTTGCGATTCGATATGATATTCCACGGTTCATGCAGACCTGAGAACTTTGGGAAACTTTTAATGGGAATCTCAACTCCGCCGCGCTGTGTGTGGAGTAATTTTGTGTGAATGTATAGTCGCGAGAAATACAAACTTGCTGGAACAATAAAAGCTGGAGCTTGCGCGCACGATGGCTCAGTCAAGATGCGTGCACAGTTGTTATTGGTCGCAGTGCTACTTAGTCTGATGGGAAATATGCTTTGCAAGGCAACGACAAGTAAGCTTATTTGCGTATTTTTGTGTTCATTGAGAGTGGGACGTGTCACAGCCGTCGAACTCACGCTCTGTATATGCGTCACATGTGGCGGTCACTTCATTCGAAGCAATCTTTTAAAAGTTACTGCAGAAAGCGAGCGAGTTACACTAACAATGGTTCTGTTTACATTGCTTTGCGAACATTCCAAATGTAATTTCCATGGTTAAAATGATGTTTTAATTGACAGGAATGAGCGTCAAGTTCTTCTCGACAGTGTAAGGTTACCGGTAGAAATGACGAGGAAACGGGAAAGTACTGCTACAGCGAGAGTTAGCAAGCTCTAAGATGTTAGGTGAGCAGAACAGGAGCGAGCCTCTGGAACGCTGTGTAGCGAAGTGCTTATCCTGTACGAGAGAGAGAGAGAGAGAGAGAATGAGAATCACCTTGCTTATGCTTCCAAGGTAGTTCCACTAATCATGTTATGGCCACGTTATGCCTTGAGGGGGGTCCACCCTGGATCCGCCTCTGGTTATGCCTGCACACACGCTGCTTTCTCAAGTGAACGCTGGTGAAGATAGCTGGGACGGTTTCTCTGGCTCCTGGCGCCTCTCTCCTCCTTCTCTGGTTTCTCTGGGTTTCTCTGGCGTGTAGTTCTGTGGGGCTGGTGAAAACCCAGAACAAGACGAGGTTGCACGCCCATCCGTCTCCTGTACAACATTGTAGCTCCTTTCTTCTTCATCGTAGTGCGCGGAACTGCCATCTACGAGAAGGCTGATAGCACTTTCTCGAACGCTACCGAACTTTCAATGTAAAAATCAACGATAATTTATAAACATCATGTTCATAGAACGCTCCCAACGGAGGCGAAGTTCGAGCAGAAACATCCACAATGGCCAGCAACGCAAGTTGCAACCGTGTTCTAGAACACTGGTGAGGCTCCGTTGGTATTTAGTTGACACAGGACGAACGGTCATACCCGAAAGACCTCGATGAGTACATCTGATACCTACCATCATGGTAGTGGCAGGAATCCTGCTCAGAGTGTGCATGCATTTCTTTTCGGCAAAAAGCGCAAGCAACCAGCCTCCTGGTGAGTTGCCTCGTATGTGCAGTGACTGTCCTAATCTCAAAGCATGACAGGCCCCAGGACCATCGTACTGACAGAAGGCAGTCGTGCAGTCTTGCTGTGCCCAGCGTTGGATAAGCGGCCATTGATGGCGATCCAGTGGTTCAGAGTGGGTGAAAAGGAGCCCATCTATGAATATAACAGGCCACACCTGCCTGACGCCGCAAAAGAAAATCTGAGGGTAAGACCACATTGCGTCCCACCCATACAGCATGTTTTCTGGTACAGAGAAAGCACAGGCGGGCCGACAGGCATGCAGGACAACCTAAGCATGTTGGTCCACGCCATATGTTCTCTTGCGTCCGGGTATAAACGCTCAGCGAGTAGCGTACGACAGTCAACGTCGTTGCGCGCGCTAGTCGACTAGTCTGTAGTATGAACAGGAACGCTCGTGCAAAACACTTGTTGTCCCTTGCATGCCTGATGCTATAGTTCTCTACCTGCGGGTTGCCCAACGGTCCGCTATACCACCACTGATAGGCAACTCTCACATAGCAGTGACATTCGTCTGCAACGCGAGACAGTATCAAGGCAGCTGTATTACGTAGACATAGGTAGCTCACGAGAGGTCTGCATGGAGGATGTGGGCATCGGTAATATAAAGGGTATGCTCAGCTCGAAAACATGCATAATTATGTCTTGCAGATGTTTGGGCCACTAAAACACCGGCCACGTCCCGACTGGCTTGGAAGAGCATTTCTTCGGTTGGGAACTGAGGAAACACCTGCTCTAGCTGTTACCAATGTCCAAGCATCCGACAAAGGAGAATATGTCTGCAAAGCCATCTTTGCCGACGGATCCATTCGTGCAGTGAATACAATTGTACACATCACAGGTAGAGCTTTCATAACTGTCTGGAGTACCCTGTAGGGGGCACGATCTTCGGGAAGTCGATGACGTGCTGGCGTTCGGCAGTAGCCCGAAACAGCCTCCCTCAGTCCCTATGTACTTGAACTTTCAGTACATTATGCTGTTAGCGTATCTTTGTCTTTGCAATGCAGCTTGTTCTCAGCATCTCCTTACAGGGCAAATTCGACCCACTTAAATAAATTCTCAAAGGAAATAATTAGAATGCCTGTTAGCCATTGCATTCGTTGCAATCATATTTGTTTTCCTGCTGTTGAAGCGACCGTGAAAGCTCCTTCGATTTTTGGCTCTCACGGCGAAGTCCTATCGGGTGAAATCGGACCCTACGTGGAAGGAGACACCTTGAGACTCATCTGCGAAATGAAATCAGGTACGTGGACATTACTCCGTATGCAGGTTTAATGGTACGATCCTGACGAGGAACGAATTGGTGACGCTTTCGTTGTTCTTTTAATCGCATGCGCAGGATACCAACTTTTTTGGCTGTGGAACTCGACGACTGTGGTGGATGGCCAGGAAGAGCGCACCCCTAAGGGGGTCAGGTCAACGCTGGTCGTCAAGCAGTTGACACCAAATGACTCCCTGTCGCGAATCACCTGTCGGGCTTCCAACTCTTTCGGCGTCAACAGCAGCACCACAGTGACGCTCAACGTCTGGAGTAAGGCATTTCCTAAGGAAGCATGGAAGCACTTGAAAAAAATATCTGAGGAGGAGTAGAAATTAGGATTACAACCCCTGTGATACATATTCGCACAATGTAACGAGTGCACAGCGCGCAATCTTGCCGCGCTCTCAATCTCGCGAGTCAGAAAAGCCCGTTCCTTCGGCTGCCAGTCTGCGACGTCATCTCGTCCACCCAGTAGTGAGCGGTACACCTTCTTTCTTCTCCTTTTTCTTTTTTTTTTTCTTTTTGCGCTTGTATTTCACACCACGCGTCCCGCGTCTGACACGGAACAGTCGACCGGTCGCTTTGCCCCCGAGCTATCGTAGACGATTCTCTGCGCAGCCAATAAAAGTTATCGGATCAGCAGACGTCACGATACGCCAGGAGGAGCTGGCAGAGCTCGGCGCGCCGTTCTTGTAAACTGTTTACGGAAATGTGCGCTTTCTAAGGGAAATATCATAATTGTGTGATGATTTTTTAATGTTATATGGGGGTTCACACCACGCGGAAAATACAACAACTTTATTTGAATGATGATGAGTAGGAAGTTTCGAGTGCATGCAACAGAGTTCGGAATTGCGTGTTCGGAAAATGTGCATTTTCCGACATAGTTGGATTTGCTGACGTAGCCCGCGAATCTTACCACATCGCTTGGAAGCAGAAGTCAGTCGGAGCCCCTTCTTTACCATCCCTTTTTCTGCTCGACATTCCCTATGCTGTGACCGCAAAATTTCGAGGACACACTAGTCACATATATCAAAGACGAAGTGCCTGTGTTTGTTACAAGCTGGCGCCTCTGCACCCCGTCCGTCCGTCCGTTCAGAGCTCTGCTTCCGTTTTACTTGTGTCTTTCAGCTCGGATAACCCACGTGCGAATACGACGAGGCCATTTCAGTGAAGGAGTCCCCGCGAGGGTGGAATGTGAGGTACTCGGTTGCAGGCCTCCACCCCTGGTGTCCTGGTACCTGGACGATGAGGGTCCGCTGCCTGACTCCTTCACCCACGTCTTGGGCGACATCACAACGAGCGTCTTGACGATGTGGCCTACCGCAGGACACAACAAGAAAGAGCTCATTTGCAACGCGCGCCATCCTGTTCTCGATCACCAGGTTAATGATTCCTTCGTCATGGACGTACACTGTAGGTATACATATAGTTCTTGTCCGTCCCACATACAGAAAGCGCTTCGTGTGCACAGATAAGAGTACAGGTATTTGATGGAAAGCGGCTGAGATGTTGAAGTTGGAAAACATTTCTTGCTCCATCTTCTGGTATACAAACCACCTTAAATTCAGTGTCGCTCCTGACCGACAAATGCTATTGATGTCGCGGTATTATAGATTAACGCCGCTCGAAGAGCCGGCACACCAAATATGAGTGCTGCCGGTGAACGGGACACACATCAACAAAGAACCGGAAAAACTGAATGGTTTCTGATGCTCCAGGAGGACGTGACGACACCATGGAATCCGACGTATGTCTCATAGCGACAGAGCACATACGTTCCCGTCGTCCGCCCTCCGCCCCACGTTGGAAGACTCCAGCTGATCTGGTAGGAAAGTGGAAAGGGGGACCTTGGGAAAGCAGTGTTGCCAGACGGACGGGAAACTGTGCACACTACGACGTATTTCTCGAAACTATATAAATTAATATTATGACACTCTGCGACGGTGTGCTCTGGTTACGGTCTCATCCTTTGAAAGATAGTCCAGAATCATCGTCTTTTCGCATCTTTACTTTCGAGTATAGTATACTGAATGCGCAGGCAAAAATCATTGTTGTTGGCTGGAACGTACACCAGTCAGTCTGCCACAATCCCGATTGTTTTTTTATTTACAGACAAACCTAAGCTGATCCTTTCTTCTAACAAGACTAAACTGGAACTGCCAGATGAAGATCTCGCCCTGAGCTGTACCGTCGACGCTCATCCTACAGCCAGCGTCTTGTCCTGGTATCTCAACGGACAACTGATCGGTTTGCCTTCGGAGGAGTCGCTCGAGGTCTTCACTGCTATTCATAAAGCGATCATCCCTGCTGCCTCTTTAGGGTATTACGCATGCGCAGCGAGGAACAGCGAAGGGTTTGGGCTCAGTAACCAGGTTCACGTGTCCGCGGCATGTAAGTAACGTAACCGTTCAGTGAACCACACAAATAAGAGTTCTACATTACTAAGCATTCGCATCATTTTCTATTTCTTGCAGACGACGAAAATGACAGCATTTCGACGCTTCTGACGGCGGACGTGAACCTTATAGCCGTCTCAGCCATTGCATCCCTAACGTCATATGTCGAAGGCCTGCTTTGAATAAATGAGTGCCAGAAAGTGTTGAATTGTTTATGTGTCACAGCGTACAGGAAGTGGCATTCTCGTTACACACCGACAAAACAATTTGTTTCCAAGACTAGACTAGACAAGTCGTCACAATGGGATACGTCTCAGACGCCAAAGTACGTAAGACACGGCAAAATGCAGGTTCGCCTGCAAACAAAACAGAAGAAAAAGTGCCGATATTTGGCATGAGACGTAGCAGGGCACCGCAAGTTTCTGCGAGGGAACGACCTGGGTGAAGCGAATATAGTGTTCCGGGACCATGGGTTGCAGGACGAGTAATTGTTTGAGTCACCCCCACTGGAAAAATTCGGGTCTGCTGGGTACAGGAGAGAACGACGACAGGACACGCTGTTCCCAAACTCGTGTTGTTGTTTTTTTGTTGTTGTTTTTCTGTTGTTGTTGTGTTGTTGTTGTTGTTGATGTCTCCTTAGTGTGGACGAGTTCCTCTACTGCAGTATAGTTATCTATACACTCGCAAGCACGAAGGAGTGTTGAAAAAGATATACATATAGGGGGTTCTTTATTAGTTTCGTCATAACGGCCTTCCGTATCATTGCAGACATGTGTCTAATTAGGCTAACATTACAAAGGTCGCCCTGTAGGGGGTGCACAAGCGAGAGGAAGGGGGTGTCGCCATACATTCTGGTGGTGGGAGACTAGATAAATGCTTGCTCCTAAGGCCTGCATTTATGTCGTATCAGTTTATGGCATCAGCTCGCTCGACCTGGGGAGGTCGGCAAGATATTTGCCTGAAGGACTGCAGACAACCCAGACGATGTCAGGATTTTCAACATGCGAAGTGGAGTTACGTAACATTGTGTGGCGCCATACAACATACAGGCAACTGTGCACATGCGCGAGGCAAAAAAAGTCCGCACTCCTGCATCGCTGCTTACGCCGTCGTATTCGTCGTCACGCCGGCTATCTTACGCTGGCTACGTCTTCCGTGCCTGTCCCTGGCGGTGGAGTGGTTTTTTACGACGAAGCCATTGAGAGGTTGTTTCTGATAACATTCAGTTTAATTCCCCGTAAGTCAACTGCATTGTGCCCAGTGATGACAACTGCTTCAATGAAATAAGGAGAGCAGTACCTTGGAACGAAGCAAATATCCTTTACGTCTCGTTTGACAGTACACAAAGAAAGGCGTAACGTAGCGTTCTTTATTGACTGGTTATCTTAAGTTATTGACGAAATTACTTTTTAGACTAATACTTTTGAAACCACAAATTATCACCATACCATTTCTACGACGCGACCGACAAAGGTAATGGCATTGTTCTTTGCATCATACAGAAGAAATAGAAAAGGGTGATTCACGTGAAACGCCACCACTCCTCTGGGCTTCAGACCGTTCACGATAAGCGCCAAGTTATCGAAATGTTCGCCCTCCGATCCTGCTTTCTCCAATTTCAGTTTTGACTTGTGCATGATTTCAGAGAAGCACGATCCCTTGGCCTTAAAAAGTCCCGTAATTTCGGCCGTTTCTTCATCGAAGATGCTCTTCACGTTCACCGCTTGCAGTACTTCCATCAATGAGAGAGAACTCTCCAGCTCAAAGTTCGGCATGGTCAGTTCAACCCGTGTGTCCGTACAGTTCTGCAACGCGCTCTCCAAGACATCAGCGTCTAGCCTGTTCTCAACGACATGTATGCCCTTACGGTCAATGGGTAGAAGAATAACGAACGACCAGTCCGTCATAGAACCCGGGATGACTAAGACCCTTGCAGCCAGGGCCTTGGAGAATATGTAAGGATTGCAGCTTGCCGATCGTAGCATCCTCGTCTTACATGCCTCGCACCCGTTGTTATAGAAGTCCGCGAGGACTGTAGTGTGCCAGCCGAAGGAACTGCCCCACGTGTACTCAATGTAAGCCGCGCTTACCAGTAAGCTACATGGGCGCCGAGGAGGGGTGTAGTCGCCAATCATGCTCGTTATTAGTCCTCGTGTTGACTGTTCCACCCAGCGGTTGACCTCACTGCGAACGCGTTCCAACTTGACATTGCTCGGAACAGAACGAACGCTAATGGAGAAGAAATCATGTAACGTCTTGCAGAAGGGTTGAAACAACAGGTCACAGTCGGACGTGCATATGGCGCTGCACAGGGTGACGTTCTGTTGGCACCCGCGACGGTGAAATCCGCGGATAAAGTTTTGGAAAAACTGCTGAATGCGTTCCGGAGAAACATTGACGTCAGTGTAGTTGAGGAGCTCGTGTAACTCCAGACGAGTATCGCCGTGCGAACCAAGGTACAAGCCGGTGAGTGTCCAGTAGAGCTGCGACGGACAGAAAAGGATATTTTGGTGTCGCGGCAGTTTCTGCAACAGCTTGTGTGTGAACTGGTTGCAGGAGTGACAGAAGGTTCGCAACGCCATCTCGTCAATTGAAGGAGGAACTGCTGCGAGCTCTGCCTCAGCATCGGGGGATGTCGGTTCCGATGTCAACCGCGAAATGAGTGAAAAGTCGCTCTCTGAGGATACGTGGTCCATGGTAATAAAGCGATACAAGGACCGTGATGCGAGCTTTGTGGCAAACTACACAAAACGAGCTTCTTTATGAAACGTGCCACGCTCTCATAGCACGTGCGAAATTCCCGGGAACGTACCATCAAGATCAAGTGACCAACGTAGGGTGGAATAGTAGCTCCCTCTGTACACAGAGGCACCCTCAGCACTAAACCAACGTAGCGTACAGCGCACATTACATTTCCCCCCCTCCCCCACTACGTGCTCCTACAAAGAAACCGCCTCCCAAAATCAAAAGTCTGGATACGGCCTCTGGTACCAGGGGCGTAGCCAGGAGAGGGGCTTAGAGGCTTTAGCCCCCACCGAAATCTAGGCGGCGAAAAATGTTCAGTAGCAATTAGTATAGTTATTCTTTTCTTGTCGATGCCACACTGTTGTATGCGAGACGAAGCAAACCAGAGCGAGACCGAGAGAGAGACGAAGCGAGACGGCTAGCAAACGTGAATGAAACAGATATCTCGTGAGTTCTTTGTGATTAGACGATCGTCACCAGCATCAAGGCCAAAGTGGGGGAAAGAAAGGTAAAACAAGACGCGGGGACCTTTCGCTGCACTTTTCGCGCGCTTTTTTGCGACAATCATGCAGGCGGAACTGAAGCAGCACTTTTACTTTTTCTTTTTTTTTTTTACTATTTCTGTTGCTATACCCTGCATAGTTTTTGTTGGGTCCGCGGTTACCCGGGAGGACTTCATATTTCGGTAACAAAAAAAAAAAAAAAAAAAGTAAGGTTGGCTTGGCAATTTCCGAAGTTCGATTGAAAACAAATTTCCCTCAATTAAAAATTGTAAATGGTGGCAAAAGTTTCCGGAAGATAATTGCCGAAAGTCCCACAATCCTCCGGCGAGTACGCCGCCAGTTAGAATTGTTTTGTCACTTATGTGAAACACCCTGTCTAGTGGGAGTGAACGTCTACCAACGCTCTTGCTCACACCTTGTGACTGTCCTGCTTTCAAGCAATTTAAACACTGTGCGTATTATTCGTTTCTAAACAAAACTGACTCGATTATTTGTGCAATCTCCTTTCATTCCTCCAAGCTGCGGACAGGAAATATGAACAATATCTAAGCTGTCCCATTCGAAAACGGCTAACGTCGAAACAAATCGTGTAGCAAAGACGCATATAAGCATCATGATGTAACTTGACGGGGTAACTTAACTATTCAACATATTCAGCTTGTTTTTTACATATTGTCAGGGGTGGGTAGCATTGCATCCTAAGTTCTTAAGATTTTAAGGCTTGCCTTTGTGGAGATAAAAAAAATCTCAAAGTTGCCTCATTTGTAAAATATGGTACGTTTTGGAACCTCACTAGTCGTCTCCCAATTGTGATACCCGAAAGCAATCTACATCATTGTGTTCGTCTCGAAATGCCCTTTCTTCTCATAGCGAGTACATCGTATTGTGACTTGGGGCAACGCATCCAACAGTTTTTTTTTTTTTTTTTTTTTTTGTCAGGGGTGTCTACCGAAAATGAGTAAATTCGACAGCGCGCATCCCATACATCCCCACTCGTGACAACTTTCATAATACTCACAAGCGTTCTTCATGACGACTCAAAATAACACATTAAAAAATTTGCTTCGGAGATGGGCGAAGTTACGTTTGTAACGCAACGTCATTCGCAACGCAACTTCGATCATCTCTGAAGCAATTTTTTTTTATGTGCTGTTTTGAGTCGTCATGAAGAACGTTTGTGAGAAATATGAAAGTTGTCACGAGTGGGAAGATGTGGGATGCGCGCCGTCGAATTTACGCATTTTCGGTAGACACCCCTCATAAAAAGACTGTTGGGCGCGTTGCCCCAAATCACAATACGATGTACTCGCTATAAGAAGAAAGGGCATTTCGAGATTCTTCGATTCGGGCATTCGATTTCTCTTCGGTGCAGATTACTTTCTGGGATCACAACTGGGAGGCGACTAGTGAGGTTCCCAAAACGTACCATTATTTAAAAATGAGGCAACTTTGCGACTTTTTATCTCGTCAAAGGCAAACCTTAGAATCCTCAGAACTTATAGGATGCAATGCTATCCACCCCTGACAATACGTGAAAAAAAAAAAAAATAGCTGAATATGTTAAATAGTTACGAAGATACGGTGCGTCAAACTTCGTAGGAAGCGCAATGGTCGAAATACCCAAATCTGAATGATAATTCGTTAAAAAATAACCACCAATTATTTTCAACTACTTTCAGCGCCAATACGCCTCATAAGGACGAGGCTTTAATGTATGTTTGTAAAGAAAAAAAATACCACCCTACCTGATTCGGCGTGAGATCACCCAGTAATATGGATGAAGACACACACACACGCAAAAAAAAAAGGAAAGAAAAACGAAGTGGGAGGAGCTTCCCGGCATATGCCATGGAGAGCTGAAACACGTCCGAACGGCATCGCGCAGTTACGTCCGCTGAACGTCCTTGTGATGTACTTCGGTGTTGCATTCGCACGGTTTTGGGATTTCCGGGGGATTGAATTCGGACGTCCCAGGGATGTCCCCAACGTCCCCCGATTGACGTCCCCGCGATGTGTTTCGGATTCGTTTGTGTTGGCTGGGGCTTTGCTGCACTATTCAGACTTGGCGACGCTCGTTATGCCATCGGTTCTTTTTGTGCCTGTCAAGCAGTTATGAACTTCAATGTACATCATGACATATACAGGGGCGGATCTAGAGGAGGAGGGGGGGGGGGGGGGTCCGGATGTCCTGACCCCCTTCTCAATTTCTTTTAAGTGACTTTCTTTTGACTGAGTTTAACTGACCCTAGATCGCGTATTTAGCATGCTATCCATGGCTGGACCCCTTCCTCAGAAAAATCCTGGATCCGCCCCTGGGCATATACAGTCGACCCCCGTTTATCCGGACTTCATTTATCCGGATCCCGCGGTATCCGGACAAAAGGCACGGGAACGGATTTTCCTCCATGTATTTTGTTCTCGTTTATCCGGACTTCAGTTTCCGGACTCGGACAAGAATTCCAGGGAACGAAAGTCGAAAATTCTTGTAATCCAGCTTCAGTTATCCGGACTACCGTGAGTAAGAGGAGAAGCTGACCCCGCTTCGTCACCCTTTTCGCTGTTTTGGGGTTATTCCCGTCACACGTCAGGGACCTACATTCCTCCGTAGGGGAGACAACCGTGCACGATGACCCCTTTTCTATTTGTGTGCGTTGGGTCACGTTGACCAGTCGAGTCATTTGGAAATATCTCGAGCAACTGTCCGGTTCTAAGGGGGCGAACTCCAACCCCAGGGGCTGCTGCTTACGGCCCGTTGGCCGATGAAGACATTCCCCTAGCTGAGCTGCGATCCCTGATGCAGAGGCTCACTGCGACTGCCGTAGATGATGCTGCGGTTTCTGACTACGTTGACGTTGATAAGGATGATGACGCGTGTGCAGCTATGACTGATGACGGTGTGATTGCTGCTGTTGCCTCCGATGATCTGCAGCAAGACGGTGCCGATGACGCCAGTGAGAAACAAGGCTCCGACATTGACACTTTGCGACCGCACTGACATTCTTCGAGCAGCGCAACAGCGTGGCTCAACTCTATGCACTTAACAAAAGTTTGCAGGAATCGAGTGCCTACACTACTATGTAACGGCTGTCATTGTCAAGATTTCTGTGTTTTAATTAAACCTTGCTCTGTAGGACGTTTCTCTTCGGTCGTTTCATTTATCCGGATGCTCCGGTATCCGGACGATTTCGCCGGGAACGGCACCGTCCGGATAAACGGGGGTCGACTGTACAAACAAGTTCATCCTGCAGGTTATTCGTTTGTATAAGCATCCGTAGTCTTCTAATGGAAAACAAGAAAAACACTGAAGGAGGCACGTGGCACCCTTCACTATCCTCCTCCTTTGGTACTCACCAATTCTCCACATTCCTCGTACAGTTCTTTTCATTTATTCACGAGTAGCACAGAAGGCGGGTGCACGAGAGTCGAGACAGAGTGGTGCTGCAGGCTAGCCTTCCTGCAGTAATTTATAACGGTGTAATATATGGAAACCTGGCATGCCCTCAGTGATGCAACAGGCAACAAGGTACACAGTGAAATCATATCAGGTACAACGCCGCTGTGGACTCTTTATTCAAATGCAAACATACGGAATGGGCTTGAATTTTTAAATGAGTATGTGGGGGAAAATACAAACAGAAATTGCAAATCAATACCCAATATCACTAGGCAGGCTACAACCATATGTTAAAGTGCAATAAAAAGATGCAGAACATGTGTGTAAATTGCTGGACATTAAACTGAGCTTGTAAGATATTAGCATAAAGCTCTGCATTCAGTAACATGCATGACACAGTATGAAATGCGGAATGAATGAATGCGTGTCAAAAATATTGCTGCAAACATAAAAAAACTGATACGTGACAGGTGGCTAGAAACCTGACCAACCTGACCAGCTACCAATGTCCGTTTAAATGCTCCCATGGTGGAAAACCAATTAGGTTACCATGTCACTACAATTAAGAACATTCAAGATCTGTTGATCATCATGTGCATGTGTTCATGATGCATGTGTTCATGATGCATGTGTTATACAAAAATCTAAATCAAAGCACGCATGGCTTGTAGAAAATTCAGCAAAAATCGTCCCCAGAGAAAACATTGCCGGAAAATTGTCCCCCTGAATAAACATCCCTGAAATTCCTCTGTTGGGAAAACCGAAATTTTAGCACCTCTTCCGAAAGACTGCGGATCGCAGGCATTATACCTGCGGCTATTACGAAAGCATTTCTTGGGACCGCTTTCCCTACACCCAGTTTGAAGACGTTAGCTGCGTACCGTGTGTAAATGTTCCGTCTCTGCTGCCATAAGTAAGCTTTAAGTAAGAGTCATATTGGTAAGTGACACTATCATCATATAGTTATATCATAATCATATCATATCTAGTTATTCACCTTATATGAGGACAGGTATGCAACTGCATTTGAAGGCCACCTACGAGGTATGTTCTTTGTGTAAATAAATCATACGCAGCATATGACAGCCATCTGTGCAATGTCTGAAGACTGCCAGACATTTTGCTACTCTCACCGAAAACATGCAGACTAGGCAGCTCATAGCTACACTGAATGTGACCTAAAATAATTTTCAAAGGTCCTGAATTGAAACATGGGCTTAATGCAGGATAGTGACGAAGCAAACAGCACAGGGAACAACTGTGTAATTGTATAATATACCTTAACTTCCTGTATTTTATGCCAATGTGAGTTTCTACCATAATCTGATCATGAAAAGACTATAGGTCCTGTAAAAAAAGAAAAAAAATCCCACAAGTGAAACACAGATCCACGTCTGTCTCTTACCTCTATCACCGGTGCCTATATCGTAACTTCAAAGACGTTCAAGTTGGGACAGCCAATTTCATCACGAGTCTCGCATGACATATAACTGATTCAGATACAACGCCCCATATAAAGCACCTTGTAGTCTGCACAGTATGTATAGATTTGGTATTTGCTGAACCTAAAGGTGCACTAAAATACAAAACTTCTTCCTTGCATAATTAAACATGTATGGTCTCCTCTCAGTAAATGATTAATCTCCCAGAGATACCACAAAACAAGTTGGGAATGTCTCGGAAGTCGCATATGCCCCTTGTACATCTATGCAATATCCACAAAGTAACTCTACACTTTATCCAGGCAGACATGTCCACAGCATATTCTATGAGGATATTCAGAGGATATCTTATAGGTGACCACTTTCAGTGACACAGAAAGTCGTCAAGCATTTCAGTGCTGCTTTAGGGGCAAATAGCAGCATGAGTCATCTCACGTAAACATGTCAGTATATATGAGAAAATATGGTTCATGACACATATGTGGTGTGCATAATGCTGGTTATGGTCAATTACGTATGTTGTTATGGTCAACAGTTTTATATGGGGTCTACAATAGCAGACTTAATTAGGTATCAAATAACAGCAAGCGAAAATAGTTTGTCGGAGTGTGACAGAGGGAGAGCAAGTAAAAGCATTAGGTATTTCCATCGTTCTGTGCTACTGTTTGTATTTACAGAGGAAACTGATTGGTTTTACAGCTCCGCTCAGCAGGTAATCACATTATAGACGATGGCCTGATTTAAAAACACAGTATTTGACACAAAGGGATGTCAGGAATCTTAACGGGTATACTTCGATGTCATTGCAGATGCATGGGTTAACTGCAAAGATACGTTTGATCACTGTAACAAATGTTTTACTCCCAACTACACTTAATGAACATGCCTCAACAATTTGTATTTCGGTATATGCTTCATCCAGTATGCCGACAGAGGCTACTGATAGGCCCAAGTGGTTTCCCCACCCGGAGTGGCAGATGAGGTACGGCATAATCATCCTTGGGAACAGTATTTTTACTGCCTTTTTTTTTCTTTTTCAAATATTTTCTGAATTTTTAATCCTGACTTTAAAATAAAATGTTTGGAATAACAACAGTGTATCGACTCATACTACAGGCCAAATGTGTTGCAAGGTGTTTTGGAGTAGCCAACCAGGTTCACAGCATTTTTAACCTCTAGCATGCATCACGTATCCATGAAATACATCACATGGACATCTCTAGGATACCAAGACAGGGTTAAAATGCCCACAGATGTCCAGTGGATGTCAGATAGATGCACACAAAACTCCAGTTGATATCCAGAATCTAAAATCCAGTGGACATTCCTTGGACATACTAGATGGTCTACTGGGCTCAGATGATCTCTCGCGATGATTATGCAAATTGTTTGAGGAGTCCTTTCTGAACTATCGAGTTTCTTGAGAAGAAGAGAAAAAAGAAGTTGGAAAGCGCAGTCAACTTTGTGTACAAATCATGAACAACGCAAGAGATTATCCCCATTCCTTTTGTACTGTAAAGTTAACGCCACCTTTCATTACACAAGGATAAGTTTCTGCACTTTAGTACTCCTTTTAAACAGTACCTCTCCGAGCACCTGACCAACAGAATGCATACACAACCCCAGGGCATCTATTGTCCCAGAGCAAACCATAAACGGAATGATCTCCACTGGAGTTATCATTTATCTATCACTCGAAGATGTCTCCAGCTTTCATGCGTACCCACTCATTTATTGTGTGTGTGTACCTTGAATTTGCTGCACAAATCATTCTCTCACATAACACCATCTCAGAGCTAGCCCTTTAACATGAAATAAGATAATAAAATTCATACCACCCGAAAAAACGAGAAAACACGTGCCACCAAACTCGGCTAAAGTCAATAATATATTCAACAGCGCATTGTGAACAATGCCAGTACATAATATAGATAAAAGCTTATAGTATGTGTATAGCTTCTTAAGCTGCAACAACAGTATCACAGTCACTAAAAACACACTCCCTTTCTTCTGCCTATTTCCTTTCCTTAAAGGATCTCTCGCATAAAGCACAAAACATTGCAACAGTGGTTCACAAAGATGCAATTAATAATATCTCTACAGTTTTATATTCTCTTTGTGATAGCAAACCCCTGTGCCTAAAAGAATAAAATGAACGAAATAACACTGAAATAGGCATTTTACAGGAATGTGCACATGAAAACAAAGGTCCATCTCGCGTCTAGAGCCCCTAGCGATCTGCGGTAAAACCTTTATTTGTGGGGAGCCACACGGAAACCTGCTGGACTCCGTGGGAATGTTGTGAACAGTCATGTTATAAAGGTCGTGTGGCATACGCTTAACGTAGCCTTTGTGGCCTCACATTATCTGATACAGGGCGATTTTTATGTTATAAAACACCTATCCATTAGAATAAGGTGGAAAACATGTTAACGTGCATGCTACCTTCCATCCAAGCGAACCACATGGACGCGACGTATCAGACTATTCTCACTCTGCCATGAAACATGCTCAGTCGAAATTTGCCGGTTGGGATGGAACCGTTTGAAATGCGACATCAATTTGCTGTAATGCGGCTATAATTACATATGTGGTTTCTTTTTTTCATTAAAAATACTTGCTATTTGTATCATGCCACATCAGTGCTTTTTGTTGTACTTGGCCCCCTGATATCAATAATAGGGACAAAAAAGGTTTCACACAGACAAATGTTGCTTGAAAGCGACATTGCAACAGAAGGTGAGCAATATAACAAAACAATAAAAGAAGAAAAAAAATATGCGATGTCCAATCAGTTGCAATAAAAGTCACTAAAACATCTGTTACAATATTTGTCATTTCTTGCAACATTTTAGTGTAAATTTTCTTGAAGTTTTTGTGGAAGGAACCAACAATTAGTTGGCTAAGTTTACAGATTTTCTACGAAAGGACAACCCACTCCTTCAGCAATCACAAGCAGGAATGCTCTTACAACTGGCGAAGTGTTTCCCATGATGATCCACAATAGTCTTCGTTGTCAGGTGATATGATTTCACCAATATTACAATGTACATATGCTGCAGGCACAATACACACTTATCTTCACCGATAAGATGTTCCATTGCCTGGACACAGCCTTTTGTAAGATGTGACTTGCAAGGGATGACGTTCTTTTGATGAGCTTCCATCATATTTCAACAGACTTACAAGTGCAATTTTGATTAAACACTATCCCCTCATGTTGGGCGCAAGAATCTGGATTACACGAAACATCCGCAAAAATATGCAAGCCACACGTCTAGTTTAAGCAAAGATTTCTCTTCCGCACGCAATAATTGATTAACCATTCATTTGTTCGCCAAATTGCTAGGGGCTCTGATTATGTCCCTGTGCTAACCACATATCATAGTCTGCCGCGGTTCCGCCAAACTTTAGCCACAGCTGCCCGCTCAGCTTCCGAGAAGCCTAAAATGGACTGAATAGCGTTTAGATGACCACGGAAGTCAGTGCGGTCCGTGAGGAAGTAGAAGACAGCATCCTTCAGGAATCGGAGAGTGTATTCCGCCTGGCGATCTCCGGCTATGCCGTGGATGGCGGGCCGCTGCGGAACGCTGTACAGCTCGCGTGTGCGCTCCAACTCCCGCTCGGTACGTCTCAGCTGCTGCAGAAGGGGAGACATTGTTGGGCCCGATGCCCGCTGTCGTTCGCCAGCGTCGTACAGGCCGTCCTCGTCGTGCTCAAACTTTGCAGCTTCCTTTCCTTTTCTGAAAGGTTCGTTTAATCACCCAACGTCCACATGTTATGGTTGCCGTGACTGCCGAGAATACCTAAAGGGGGGCAGTAAACAGCTTGCAAAACATTTCCCCAATTATCATGCCCCATGAAGGAACATGGCTCACAATATCCAAATACGTAATTCCTCCGCTTGTAGCGAGCACACCGGGTGTGTACCGGGTGTGCACCGGGTGTGTGAGTGTACCGGGAAACATTGCCATTCAAAAAGCATAATCTGCGCGCGTTTCTCTTTCCTTCTCGGAGAGAGCATCTATGTCACACGTCTCGCACGTGTAGCAAAGCTGCATTCCAGTCACTGGATATCAGGGAGGTTTCGGGCTCCAAGCCAATGACGGGCCCCGTTTGAGAGAAGCTGCGGTGCGCTGGGAGGAGTGGTTGTGGGAACGTCGCGGTGACCTCGCGAAGCAATACAGCGCGGAAGATATAATGCGCAACGTGAAATGGAACATTGCGGACTTCTAGTACGGACTGAACTGGCTATCTTGTGCATTTCAAGTGGAGAGATGTTTATAATTTACATCACATCCCGGTATTACAATAAATCAATATATACCGTAAGTGTCTCATAATTCGAATGGTTGGTGGAGCGTGACGTCAAAACGACATGCGGCTATTGTCGGCAGGGCATGAGCTTTAAAGAGTGCAGTGAATACTGTGCCGGTTGAGAGACATCATTTACATTGTTGTGCCAATACCAAACTAAAAGTGCACCTTGTAGTATACCTGCTTAGTGCCCAGTAGCCAAGACTGATTCAAAGGAGACATGACAGACCATGCAACTGCAGGAAAATTACTTCACCTGTACATTTTGAGATACATCTCACTGTGCCACTGCTCCTGTCTCTCAATCTCTTGTCGAGCATCAGCAAGCTGACGCTCCAAGTCCCTCAGGCGGTCCTGTGTACCGTCGTACGCAGGGCGTAGACTCAAGTACCTGGCACAGATGGCCAATGCTGTAGATTCTACACCGACAAAGTGTTGCACTAGTAAGTCTTACTTGGCATTGAGGTCACTCAGCATCTGCAGGAGGTTCTCAGTGCGGTCATTGTATCGCTGCCTCAGATCACGGTATTTTCTCCTCAAGTCCGTGGCATCATAATCATCATCATCATCTCCAGTTGCCTCATCTTTCTTACTCACGTCCGTTGAGAGGTTAGAATTGATCCAACTCATACGGATGTGACGTATGTCATCGCCATAGAGGTCAACCTCTTCATGGGGCTCTAGAAAAACGTTATTACATTTAACATTATTAACACCCTATTAACAGTTAACATTTATTCATTTCACATTATTTACAGTATACAGAGTTTATCGGTGTCCTCACAGCAATTAAGTATTGTATCACCGTCATGTCACATGAGAAAAACTACATGGCTTACATTTGTAGTTGCTTAAAAAACTGCACAACTTCGTAAGGTACTCAGCAAGTATGTTAACGAATATCAATTTCCCCCTCATCCCTTGTATATTTTATTTAGCAAAGCAAACCTGAAACAACACTAGGAATTAGCTTGATTATTGTATTGCACTCATTCTACATAATAAGAGCCAGATGTTTTCGGGTTAAACCCGATTTGACCCGAATTTACCCCCGAATGACTCGGCAGGCCGTCGGGTTTAATCCGATTTCTACCGGTCACTACGAGGGTTCATCGCACATCCCATCCCGTAAGTTGGCTTTCCTACGCAACGTTTACGCTGCGAAGCGTTTGTGCATGCGTGAACGCTGCCTCCATGTGTAAGCGCCTCGCGCATGCGCGTCATCCACGCCATGACGAAAGAAACTCGCCTTTTCGCTTTCGATTGCTGTCGGCCCTTCGTAGTTTCGCTTGACGAACACGTGCTTTTACACATTTCATGCATTAACGTTGTGACGTTCGTCTTTTGACATGATGGCGGGTCGTAAAAGGAAAAAGACTTGAAAACTGGGTCAAAGAGTAGAACGATTTGGAAATAGTGAAGAAGGGACACAACGAAAACGTGCTCGCGTGCCGTTTCTGTAACCTGGTGCTGCTGTCAGCTCCGGCGAAGAAACCCTACGATCTTATAAGGGAACACCTCGCATCGGCAACAAGACATGATAGTCTAAAGAAGAAAGCGAAAGGTGCGCAAGTTTGCTATCGTCAGTGCGAAAGAGAAAAGAATGCCGAAGGTGTCGTTCATAAGTTCGTGAGCGCACAGGCAAAGAGTGGAATAAGCCTCCAGCAGGCTGATGGTCTCCTTGAAGAATTTGTACGCAAACACTGCCCAGCGGCCAAAACAATGCCCGGAGTGCACCAGCTTGGTCGTATGCAACTCTCTGAACTTTTCGGCAAGCCCATGGAGAGGATCCGCGATGACGTGAAGGACGCGAAACTGAGCTTCATTGTCGACGAGTCTCCCGACGTCCTGGGGTATCCTACCGTAAATACCTGCGATTTATTTTAGATTCTTTATCTGCGGCGTTGGATATTTTGTATAGCAATAGCAATATTTTCTCTTACGATGGGAAAATTTCTAAGCCAGAGGTAAAAAATCTAAGACCATTATTCTCTAGAAATTGGTACACACTTTCATTCAAAACAAATTTCATGCAAATCAAACAATTCTTCACGGCACAAAACAATTTGAAAAATGTATGGAGATTCCCATAGAGGCCTCGAGGGGTAACGCACTTGCCTTAAAGGTCTAGAAATGTAAATTTTGCCGAGTTCCTGTGTCATTCTGAGCAAGAACGACGAGCTGTATTTCACCCGAAAGTTACGCAAATAATATTCACCCGATTCCACCCAGTTTTCCTGCTCACCAGATAACACCCGATTTTTAGCCCCCCCACCCCCGAATTCTGAAAACAATAAAACCCGAAAACATCCGGCTCTATACATAATGCAAGTAGGGAAGCCATCTGCTCAGCTCCCCAGTTTCCCTCTCTCCCCTATTGCCCGTGGAGCGACTTCATTGGTCCCCCTCCCAAATAAGGAGGCGACATTTCAAGGTGAGACGCTGTGAACCCATGCCGGTCTATACGAATACACCCTTGTTGCTGCCTTGTGAGTGGACAGACACTTTGTCACATGGACTACACTAACTGCACCATTCCTAATTTGCTTACCTGTGACCAAGCCATGATTACTATGCAAAGATGACGGGCAGTCTCTTTCAGTTGTCTGTACAAATGTGCTGACGGAACTTGCACACCTTATGTCATCATCTGTCTGCACCTGCTTTGGCGTGTACCTTGATGCTTGTTCACTGCCGCTCTCTCTACATGCCACTGCTTCAATATCTGCAGTGTCACCATTAGCAATAGATCCCCCGCTCTGACTGGCCCCTGCTTCACTGTGAGGCGTCAGTGGCTGCAAGAGAGGTGTTATGCATCTCAGGAAGCGTGGCAGAAAACGCAACTTCAGACACTAGAGCAACAGACCTATCCCTGTTTACAAACAAATGACGTCGGATGGTACAACAGCGCCACCAACTTGGTAAAGTGGAACTACTATAGCAAAAAATCAATTGGTCACAAGAGAGCCACGTTTAAATGTGGCTTCTCATAGAGCAAGATTTTTTCGTAATTCTTTACATATTATTAGTTGTATATGCCTTCTCCATTCTACCGGTAGCCTTAACTTTTCGGCAGCCCTTTCTAAAGATGGCTACAGGTGCCTTCCATCTTTTGGAACTCTGGAGCCTGAAAGGCAGGAGTTTCTCTCCGAGTGCACGTGGTGTCTCTATACAAAGCAAGCGCGAACTAAGTCGTAAGAACAAACCACATTCCGCACAGGATTACGACATTGACTTTCAGATGATGCCAACTCTTGGGATGAAGCCTTCTTTACTTTCCGCGGTGGACTGGGAACGCGAATGAAGACATGAAAGCAACTAAAAACGTGACCTCATTTGTGTGTGCCACTAGTACAAAGAAGCCACCCGTGACCTCCGTGAAGGAATATTGCTTTGTGAAACAGTGGTGTTCTCCGCACGCTGTGTTTTGGTTTCACTATGTCTACCAACGTCATAATTACATTGCAGCGACGTTTCTTCAGTAGAGGTCTATTGGAAAAATGTACTGATCCAGTTGAAAGGCAGGCAATAGTTGAACTCTGATACATATTAGTACGCTTACGCATCGTTACTGCCCACGCACACCTGTAGAGTGCACTTAACACAAGTAGCAGACGTGTTCTGCACAAATAATGACACCGACTCAGAGTGCTGTAAGAGCTGGGCCCCCTTGCGTGAATGTTGAGGAGATTCCTCGGTGGTGTCCTCAGCATGCATGAATGCACAAGCAAAAAGGAAATGCAATCGTAATAATGTAAACTTATCACTCCGGCTGTTGGTTGATCTCTGACTACGAATTTCCCGTAAACTTTAGTCACGTTAGTCTGGGTGTTGCAAATGCTGTGTACACACAACCTGTGCTTGACTTGTGGAAGCTTAACTCATGGGCAACTCACAAGCATGAAACGTGCATACATACCCGGTCATGACGCAACCTTTCAATTTCCCGCGAGAGTTCGTGGAGCTGGAGCGACTTGTCCTCCGCATCTCGAGTTGCTTGTGCCAATGCAGTGCGAAGGCTACGTAGTTCTCTGTCCTTGCGTTGCGTAGGCGTGAGATATGTTTCTTGAGGTGTGGCACAGTGCCTCTGGCAATGCAGCACAAACTTGTTTCTTCGCCCATGAGAACAGCTTCCTTTATCTCCTGCTAGCAATCAAAAACAGAAAAAAAAGAGTCAGAGCTTCTGTAACTTAACCAAATGGGATTTGAAAAGGAAAAAGGGAGAACTAGGACTGACAGACGTTAGACAAGACCAATAGAGATCGAGGGCTGGAATTCTCCAAATGATGAATATGTCATCAAAGATGTCATGCCAGTGTCATTAAGGAACATACGTAGCACACGTTTTTTACATGCCCGAGCTGCATGGAAACCCGAACAAGAGGCTGCCCAGCTCACCGACCTTTTTTTAGTGGGGAACGTCTCTTATCTAGTTGCAAGAGGAGTAACTTAAAAGGGCGTCAACCACCCTAGTAATGTGAACAGCACATGCTGCATGTATTCTACAGCAGGGCACCCTGTACTTCCTTGCCTTTTCTGCCATATTATATGTGCACACTGCATGCCACGAATCAAAGTCCATGAGCCGTAGTCACACAAACTGTGATGTTATTTCACACGCTGCCTGTGCAACAGAGGTATATCTAGCATACAGCAAGTGTGTGCGCTTGCCATGAATGCCACTTGACGGAGTGCCCGTTACAGCAGTGCACCGGCTGCGTTCTTATTTGATTTATCTGCCCGTGCTCAGCCCAATCTTGAGAAATTTCTAGGCTACCCAGCCCATCAACTACTGAGTAGCAGGCTATAAGAGTTGACTGTGGCCTAGTAAAAGTGCCACAGCACAGGCCGGAGCCCAATCCAGGCCCATCAATGTACGGGCACTTCCTGGACCCACAGTGTAAGCACCCAAATTCGGCCTAAGCTGGCCAAAAGAAGACTTTACCCGGCCAGGCCTGCAGACCAGGCTCTGGTTTTCGGGTAAGCCCGAGCCTGTGCTGTGCACTAGTGTACTTACATAGTGGGAAGAAATGGATCAGGGGCACACTTATGATTATTTTTATGGCCGTGCGAGTGGGCTGGGCAATAGGTACTTTCACATTCTAATACCTTCATATTTGACAGCCTACGTGGCTCAAGGAAGGCTCCGCAATCTTCCCCTGCTGAATGTAGAAAGATCTTATTTTATGATTTATTAAGATATTATGTATTTTCGGGCCCCAAAGATGCATACGGCTACTCATACCTGCACGTACTCACCGGTTTGCTGTGAACTGCCACAAGAAGCAAGGCTTGTGTTGCTTCCATGGCTCTTAAGAGATTCAGAATCTCCACAAGGATGGTGACAGTTGTGGGATTCCATAGACGCAATGCTTTGCCTAGAGTTGTTAGGACCTCCGCAAAATAGCCCTGTGTTTGGTGACATCTTCTCTCCACGAACTCTCACCGAGGCACTCCGCCGCAGGCTGGGAATGCGGCTCTTCCCTGTATCATTGTCCATTATGACTGTAATCACACAAAACATGAATCTCATCGGCATTTACATAAAGTCACAGTGAATCATGTATACAACATAAATTTCAGTGAATGGGATATGGATGGGATAGATGGCTAGAAGTTGGCATTACATGCATAGCTTGTGCAGGGCATTACGCAGTGGATTCCATACCTCATTATTTCAATTGAAAAGTGACCACCTTTCTCACTGTGACATATGCATGCATATACCTCTGAGGGTCCTTCATGAGAGTGAGGCTACCTTGAAAGTGATCACATTTCGAAAGGCAGTAACTTATGAAAGTGTACAAGTGATAATTAATGAAAGTACAATTACCACTTTCAAAACTATAACTGACTCACAATCACTTTTTACTACATTCGAACAACCAAGTACTCTTGCCGCATTTTTAATATTTATTACTGCTAGCAAAGTATACTAATGCACACCAGCCTTGAAAGTGATTATCGTCATCAACCCAAAATCACAGGATTCAACAGATAGTTCTGAATGGGTAGTTCTCGGTGATCAGGTAGGACTCACACACACTGCACATAACACGACTATGATACCATGAGATAGCCAGTGCCACGAATATAAGGCATGAAGTAGAAGTTACAGCTGCTTGTGAGTGTTGATTCGCTGAGGGGAGAAAAGATTAGTGACAATGTAACTGATCTTTTATGCAGCCAAAGCATTCCAGCAAAGCCTCTGAATGACATGGCCAAACATGACTGGCCAAACCATGGGCACCTGGTGCAATGTGTAGTTGTTTTGGTAGATTTTTATTTGTTGGCTTAGCCGTATATGTGGGGAGGAACACTGATCAGCTCAGACTTGTTTGCATTTGGAAATCAACCAATGCGGCTTTCAGAAACGAGAAAAGGGAGATTGTTCAGCAGAATAAATTAAGCGTGTGTTTTGTGCATGCAGTGATTGGGATAAATATTTGGTTTCCTTGTACCCCATTGCGACGAATGTCAAATCGTACAATTTCAAAAAAGGACTCTAAGAATAGTACCAAAATTTTTGCGTGCATCCCTGACAGGCGACTTTTGCAAAATTGTAAGGTGCAAAGACAGCACACACAGCACAATAAACGAAACACGTCACAAAGTGTTTCTGCATACTTTTCCTAGAGAGCTGACATGAATCAAAAGATGATGTAAAAAGGACGAAGAGAAAACCAGAGGGAAAACAAACGGAAATGTTTCATCAAGCATATTGCCTTCCTCGTCTCCACCAGGAAGTGCATATAAAACAGCGAAAATGAAAGTATGATGGGCTCACCATAATGAAAGTATGGCTAGCCAGGCTAGCCAGAGCTCTCGTCTTCAAGCACAATCGAAGCCTGCTAAACTCGAGATTAAGTGTGTTAGAAAAAAAAATGCTTACGAACACTGATGACACGAGAGGGGTTTACCATATTGTTATGCGGCGAACGCGACAGCATCACAATAAACATGCAGGCAATCTGGGGCAACCGTTCACGAAGGTCACAGCTGTAACAATGAGGTTGATCCAAACAACTCACCTTTGTCGTTCATGTATTTTTGCTTGATGCTAACGATACCCGATACTACGATATGTAGCAGACGACGGGAACCCACATCCTGCACACAAACACATGCGCAATCGTGGTAGGATATGGGATATGCGCAGACGTCATTTTTGGCGGCGGCGGCGTCTATTTTTTTTTTTTTTTTTTTTCTTCGGTCGGCGGCAGCGTCACAGGCGGTCGAGCAACTCATGGAGCAACAATTGGAACTATATGGTGGCTAGATGGCATACTATCTTGCCACTCTAGAGCTGCCAGTACCCAGCACCACAGTACACCACCCACGATTTTCACCAGACGGCCTGAGGCAGTTCCCTATGAAGTCGGCCCACTACACAACACCCCCATTACATTCGCATAGCTATTTAAGAAACCTTAAGTAGCATCCATTCATTGTATACCATTTCGTAAACATAACAGATAAACTGTAGCATTCAGCGCCATGTGACCAAACCTGAACATCACTTTGATACCTATTTGGGAAGCATATGATTTACAAAGCCCATGAAGTCCATAGGATAAAACTGTATATTGTATATGTAACCCAGGAAGACGACTTGCGGCATGGCATTAAAACAGTAGATCCTTCACCCACTGGCTGTCTCTCACGCCTCTCCATTACATCAGTAGGTTAAAAAACACTAGTACGCAGCCGAAAACATCCGCCACTTGTAATCCACCTCCAGCACACGATAGACAGGCAAACGTGCCCATCCAGAATTGGCTTCTCTTTAAATCAAAGGCCTTTTCCTTCAACTGGACAAACCATGAAGTGGTACAGAATTCAGCGAATACGTCGAAAGCGAAGCTTTTCGTGGCATCTACAAGAAATCTTCGGCACCAACGAACTGTGGGACGATGTCAACTCCCGCATGATTCTTTCTTTTGCCATGTTGGTTGCAGATACGTTTTGTATGTTCATCCATTATCAATAGAGAGAAGACCAGTCAATCAAATCCTATTATGCAGAGTGGTGAGTCTACAGAGTTCCAAGCTGCCAACATAGTTTCTGGTCTGACTGACAGCCTCTTGCCCGACCGCTTGCCTTGGGCTAACAGGAAGTGAAGTCCTTGTGTGGTTTAGAGGAGAGCAGAAAGTCGGGATTTTTTAAGTAGGCAAAAGACAAGAAGTGAGTACAACTATCACCAATCTCGCAAAAGCCCGCAAAGCACAGACGCCAACCCATGACTCGCCCAACCATTCCAAAAACTGAATGCAAGCACTGTGCATCAGTTGGGCTTTCGCAACAGCTTCGTTGGCAAAGCACCTGTCCGAATGAGCAGACTGTCTCAGACATCACCTCGGAGCAAAGAAACGGGGACAGCGATCAAAGGTTTCAATAACGTGTTCAACGCCTTCATAAATGGGAGCCCTGTCACTGATTTTCTGGATACAGGAGCTACGATGTCTTGCATCACTGAAAACATTTAAAGGAGAGTTCATCGGGAATTCAGCCATCACTGTTCAATAGGTCACATCATCAACTTAAACCTTGGATCCCATCCGTATTCATTTAGAAATTGGCGGCTTGCAGAGGGAGGTAGAAGTCCATGTTCTGCGTGGTGTGCAGGAGGAATTGCTTCTTGGTCTCAACGCCACCTCAGACTTAGCACTTTCCCTCGACCTCTCAACGCTAACCCTTCAACCTTCCGCAACTTCTTTCTACTTCCGCAGCCTCCTCCAGGCCTTCCATGAACAATGTAGCGCAAGGCACTTCCTTTCACGCAAGGCACCTCCTTGACACCTACACAGCAACACGCACTGGATGCCCTCATCTGACACTGCCTTGCCTTCCTCACATATTCTCTAGCTCGCTTGCTTACTGCCCCTGTGTTCGACATTGCAATATCGACGTTAACTTCAGTTGCGTATCTATTCTGTCGTGTACCCAGAATCACAGTGTCATACATGATAGTACCTGCATGCCTGAAGAAACACTACATACTGCAGTTTTGTTCCCTAGTAGGGAGCTGAGTATCGCTGAGAATTTGATAGTGAATTTGATAAGTTCAAACTGTCTTGCTATGCGTCCTTTCAGCTACTTCTGACACAGTTTGGAAGACTCGATGCTTATAATGGCTGCCCTCAATGCACGTTTGTGAGCATGACAATCACAGTTCAAGCAGCGCCCTACCCATGTGCCTCCAGCGAAGGCAGTTGATGGAGTGGCCGTATGGTGGCAATGCTGTTGTGTCTAAAGCCTGGTCTGCGCTATCGCGTTTCAACATGTTCGTCAGCGTTGCATCCATCCGTGAACCGACGAAAGCCCCTTCGAAAGCGACGGACGCATAGGTTCGCCAAATACAATTTTTGGATGGAGCGACGCAAGAGATGATGGTTGTTGCCCTGATAACTGTGCCGCCGTGCGCTCTTATCTTCTTTAACTTCACTTCACGTAGTCGGCCGTAAGCCGTTTTTCGTAAAGCATAGTTGCAAAAGTGTGGACGTGAATAGGAAACCCATGCATCCATCACATAGAGAAGCTGACAGACGGGCTGAAGCACAATAGTGCGGACCAGGCTTAATACCATGCACAAAATCGGAGCATCAGCAGTGTCACAACATGCCTCACACTAGTTTTCCCGTTTCCTATTACCTCTTACTGCATGAGCTAATCCTTGTTCGCAGGTTTCAGTCAAAGTACGGATGAAGCCCAGATTTATTTTTTGAACAACATGGTCTGCCATGTTACAATGAAATAAACAATAAACTCCAATGCACAATACATCCCCTTCACACTGAAGGAGTTTGTTCCAATGTAACAGGTGAGTGATAACACCGCACACAAAGGAAACAAAAAAAATGCTCCATCAAAGATACAGGACAAACCATAACAAGCACACCTATAGTTCTCTTCGAAAAATAAAAGATACGGCTCGTATCATTCGCAGCATCCACTGCTAAAAATTGTAGTGTGGTTGCATGTAGCCCCATGGCTTTCCTCCTACCACGTTCAAATGCTCAATGCCACACTGATATCGTATTGATGGTACGGTGGTAAACACAGATACGACACTATTACATCCCCCCCGTCAAGATTACAAGACAGTTGGGTGCGCAAAACATTCTTTCACACATAATCGAATCCAGGAATACGCACAGTGCCTTCATTTGACCCTACTCCCCACAGAGATGTTGTCGACGTCTTGGCTCCGTCTGGGCTCTGCTCCTTGCCTGCAGACTGCCTCCCAGAAAATTCCCACTTTGTGTCGAACCCCTTCTCTTTGTTTGATGACCTATCCCAATGCATACCAGAGCTCGATTCTGTCCACCCCTGCCTGTCTTCATGGGAGTATGCAGGCATATTACTCTCCGACACACTCCAGCTCGGCTTGTCGTCTGGCTCGCGTACAGAACCAAATCTTGAGCTATCACCCTGCGGGCCATGACCCCATCTTGAGTCAGAACGTGTGGACTCTGTTCCACCTGCAAGTGGCCAATCCTGATAGCTTGTATGCACGCTTCCACCAGAACGCGCAATATGCTGAGCTGGATGACTCCCGGGATCTTCGTGAGGGCTACGATCACCAGAGCGAACTCCCTGCCGGGACCACCCAGGATGTGTCTCTGAAGATGTTGCTGCATTGCTTGTACCTGCAGGTGGCTTTGCCTCATACTTGTCCTCTTGCTTGACTCTTGCATATCCTGTCTTGCTGTCAAGAAGGGGAACATTGCGCGAGCTCCAGGGGTCTTCCTTGGTGTAGCTCTCCCTTGGGGCACGGAGTGCCAAAGTAGGCTCCTTTTGTTGAGGCAGACACTGCATTCCTGGGAAGAGGTCTTCCCCAAGGGCACTACGATCATACCAAGGTTGCTGTCTTTCTGCTCCTGCGTAATTTGCTTTGACGGGGATGCTTGAAATAAAGTGGCATTCTTTTTCATCCTTGTCCCTTGCCCCTCTGACTTTGCTGTCAAGCTTGCCTGAGTCCCGAGGGTTCTGCATGACAAGGGTTTCCTTCGGAACAGGAAGTGGCAAAAGAGCTCTCCTCTTCGGAGCTGGTGGCTGGCTTGTTGGGAAACTGTCATCCATGTTTTTGCTATCATATGCCTCCCGGTTATCATCTCTCTCTGACCTGTTTGACCCATGCTGTGAAATAACAGGAATCTGCTGCTCACATGTTTGCCTCTGGTAACAACTCTCAGTTGTGTGACCAGGAGTTCCTGTTGAGACACTTTCTACAATAGGGACTTGCTTAAGAGCACTGTACTCACGATGCTGAATGGGCTTGATGTCTACTGTCTGAATATGCACCAGATTGGAACGTGGTTTCCACTGATCTATGTTTTCAAAAAAAGTTTTAGCAGGCTGAATTTGCCTAGCGGGCTGTGAAGGAACAGTGGGAGTAACATCTGCAGCAGGTGGCCACTGATCTTCATTTTTCTGCCACACAGACTGTTCGGGATTAGCAGAGAGTTGTTGCAAGTTTCCCGTTCCATGTTGCGACAAAACAGGAGCAGAACTGTTGCAGTGCTGCCACCTATCATTGACATGGTCTGAACCTCTTGAGCCGACATCAACTTCCTGGTTGATCGACCATTCTGGTAACTGTTGAGACTCCTGACTAGCGCACCATGGTTGAAAAGACGTGCCGCTCAGCTGCTGGCTGTCTTCATCTTTGCTGTACAACATGTTTGATGACTCTCCAAACTGCTGTACTGTAATAGAAGAGACATTTGTCTCACGAGGCAGACGCTTCTGTGGAGCAGCTCGGAAATTACTGCGACACTCCTCGGCTTCCTGCTGTGAACTCCTATGCTCCTTCCAGGGTTGCCCCTGCACAGACACCTCATTAGGCCATTGTGCAGGAGAGCGGGAAAATTTTCCCTCAGATTCACGAGTAAAACTCTCCTGCAGCATATCGGTTGTATCATCCCAAGACTGCACGTTTCTTGACGGTCTTCGCTTATCTAATGTATTCGTAGCAGGCCAGCTTTCAGCGCAATCACTTTGCTGCTCGACTGGCTGAGAGCGCAACTGTTGCCCCTGCGTTGCCGACTCTATCCGGTTCAGGGGCACGTTTCTCGAAATCGGAAAGGTGCTCTCGCTGCCCCTCCTCACTTCCTCATTCTGCCAAACACGATGTCTCCTGTTAAAGTCCTCTGGGGACATGCTCCGTTGGCTAAACCTTCCTGGTTCATCACCTAACAGCTCGTGGCTTCCTGGACTACCGTGAGCGAATCTTGGCTGCAACGTGTCCCCTTGTGAGTCTGATTCACTCTTTCGCTCTGAAAAAAACATCCGCTGCCCACCCTGGCCCTCACGAAAGTCGGGCCCTTCGAATTCCCTTGGACGTGGCTGCAGCTCGTTACCTACGCACTGATATTCGTTCCCCGGAGGAGGACTATGGTTCCACATGTCGCTGGACCTCGAGGAAGGACTTTCGTCCCTCTTCCACGCCTCTTCCCTGGCTTTCATCTCGGCCACCTTACGGTGTCGTTCCTCGAGGAGCTGACGGCACTCCGCTATCATCTTCCGCAGGACTGCTTTCTCCTTCTCCTCCTGCTTTTCCACTTGAAGCTTTTCAACCAGCTTTTTCTGTTCTTCAATCTCCTTCTCCCGTTTCTCAAGCTCCTTCTGAATTTTCTGCCTTTCAAGCACAAGCCTCTCGTAGGTTGACAGGCGCTGCTTGTCACGTCGCTCTGCTCTATCGCCAGAGCCACTGCGGTGCCTCTTTCTACCGTCTGAACTTCTGCCTCCAGAGGGCTGCTGTTTTGCCTTTGCGTCATCAGATGTGACACGGCTGGTTCTTTCGGCACCCTGTGCTGCGGACTGCCCTTTAGAAGTTTGTGCTTGAGGCTTCTGGTTTGGAGGCTACAAAGAAGCCAAGTAATGTGGTAATATGCATAAAGGTGATGCTAAGCATGTTGCAAGTCAAAGATGAAAGGAGCATTGTCAGTACTTGAATTGAACACTGTCAAAGAGCAGAGGCATGCATGAAAGGATGCTTTAACATACCTTGAGTTCCGAAAGAAACTTGTGTTTTTTGCTTTTGATGTGCTATTGATCAAGGATGAAGGTAATAAATTATTATGCATCGCCAAACAGGTGCAGCATTCTGTCTTGCATATTAATACCTACCTCATCAAAAGCCTTCTGGGATGTGTGGGTTTCTTGACAGATCTCACAGTAAAGTTCAACTCCTGGAACATAACAACATGATGAGGCTACGTGCAGTCAAACATCTCTTTCATTCCCAACTAGGTTCTACCAACTGTACACTGAGGGGTGAACGTAGTGCTGTGGTCACTACATATTGTTTACTTAGTTATTTTTCAATACTGTTAGTCCCAGAAGGACAGAGGTGGAAAGGAAAAACACAGTATATACTGGCCTACCCTTAAGCGGGCCTGCTTCTACACTCTGTTTGCCCGATTTGTGTGTGTTGCTTGGTTTCTGTGGTCGGTCAGATTTCTGTTGAAAGAAGAATTGTGTTCATCACACAAGCGTCCAGGAAGTTATTTCTAGCAAAATACGACATACTTGTTTTAGTTCAGCAAGGAACTTGTGCTTCTTGCCTTGTAAATGCTATTTTGCGAAAAGATCAAGTAACATACAGTGAACATTTATCAATGAATATGTTCACTTAGTATGATTCACTGCAAGAACTTCACACAATGGAGTCTCAGAGTAGCACTCGTACACCTGCCTGGGACGAAGGTTTACAACCTAGGTGTGTGTAATTGGGTACTTTTATCTGCTGCACGCCCCGGATGTCCCAGAAAATGTCCCAGAAAATGTCCCAGAAAATGTCCCAGGAAAACAATACTACATATGCAATGCCTGACAAGAATGTGACACGGGGACTACTTCAACGGAATGAGGTCAGTTGCCCTCAGGGACTATTGTGGAACTATGAAACATCTCGTCATACATAGGCTGCACTGGTGTAAGTCAAAGAGCAGCACTGAAAAACTATTTTTAGCAAATAAGCCGCTGATTATTTGTGCGAGATTATGGTACTTTCCAGCAGAAACCATTTGTCAAGGGTGCAACTCTCCGTTCATTTATGAGATGTGACACACGCCCCATTTATTATCTAACACAGTCGATTAGGGTTTCTTTGGACAACACACAATCAGATGACAACAATCTTGGAACCGATCATAAGATCTAAAAGACGGATGAGATGGGTCAACTGACATTTAATAATCTGCATTAATCAACTAACCGTAAATTTTACAGAATGTTTTGAATTAATCCTTTAATAATACTTCAACCATATACTAACACAGGTTATTAAAAGCGTTCTGCTTTTCTGTATCATAAAATTCAGGAGTCCTACTGCAAGAATGCATAGCAATGGTTTATATGCACTGGTGCTAGGAACACAACGGCCAAAGTGTTGCCCATTGTTTGGGAAAGTAATGCCCAAAGGAGGGAATAAGGAGGGCTAACGAAAGAACTTGCTGGGACTATCTTTGTTTCCAGCACAAGATACCAATCTTAACTGTAGTTTCAACTTCAACCAGGAATGAAAACAGAAAAAGTAAAGAAAACAACAGAATGCAGTCAACATTCGATTCAATTCAATTCCATTTTTATTTTAATGGTGCCCATGAACAACTGTATTCTGAGTAATGGTGCACCGCACTAGTAGAACAAAACCAAGAAAAGTGTAACCAAGCGTTACAGACAGCATGACTATGATAATGTTATAATCCTAATGGCAGATGAGAGAACTTTGTGGTTTGCAAAAATGTCGATATCAAGTTGTCGGTGGACATCATTAAAACATACTTACTGAATCATACAAGGGCTTACTTGCACTCATAGACTGACAAATATCACAGTACAGTTCAGCTGAAAGAAAGAAAGATCAAACTCTGTATGAGCAGCTGCCTGGCAGTCGTTTGATTCACATTTTTCAGTCTTACAGTCATGTGCACTGTTTGAAAAATGTGATGACCCCAGCACTTCCGGGGTAAAAATACCATGTGTACTCCTTATGGAGTCTCTGTAGTTCTATGGCATGGCTTAAGTGAATTGCAACAGAAGTAGTTTCCACTCACGCTTCTGTCTTTTGTTCTCTGAACAGTCACCCTCGTCATCTTCTGGCTGCAAAGCAATCAAATACAATGATTAAGCACAAATGATGGGCAAATGAGCTCAGCTTTGAAACACGTTCCGAAACACAAATGTTTAGTTTTGGTTTAATGTGCTGTGGTTAATATGTTAATGTGTTGTGTTAATGTGTTGTGCCCACAAGGAACTGAAATAGAATTGGGATCTTATACCCTGTTACACGGGCAGCTTTCAACGACCGTTGAAGCCAACCGCCTTGAAAAACGTGTGCAGCACCAGCAAGCGTGTATTGTGCCAACCTGTCAAGCAGCGTTGGATTCAATGCCCTTTTAGAAGTTGACACATTACATGCTAGCTGGCGCTATGCATGTTTTTGAATGCAGTTGTCTTCAACGGTCGCACACTGGTATGCGTATCTGTCTTCCTCGATGTGACCCACCTCGGTGTCCTTCTTTTTACCAGAGATGAGCTGGCGCATCTTTTCACGGTGCCCTCTTGTCAACAAATGCTATCAAAATGAGAAGAAGTGCATCTCAAGATTTTTACAAAATATGCAGCAAAAGTCGTAAAAAGTCAAACAATCGGGCCTTGGAAACAACTGGGGAATTGAGGGGTCTTCTGAGGCATGCAAAGATACCAGGACATGCACTAACATACTACAGTTCTCGAGAAGGTGTCCAAATAGCAGGAATCTCAATGTCATTGGATTCATGCTGGTCATCAGCGAAAGCGACAGTGTTCATACATTTCATACATGGACTGGTTGGTTGACTAAAAAGTTAGTTTAATGTTGCGAGTTAATAGCATCTCTATCCCTAATTGCAGCGAATGGTGTTGTCCACAGCATTCAAACTTTGTTTCTGCATTAGGGAACGCAGCTTTGCAAGTGAACAGTTTTCATCACTTAGTACAGTGGTTCCCAAACTTCGCCACCTAGCGGCCCATGAAACAATCGACGACCCCGTCGCGACACCCGCACTATGGTTTTCCACGTCGTGATGGAAGTTAACCAAACAGTACACTGACGTTTCATTGGAGCTACAGCTCCAGAGCGAGTCCCCTGGGTCAAAGCGTCTTGCACAACGGCAGGAGCGCCTTGTCTGACGCGGTGCTTGTCCTTTCGGACTCCAAAGATGATTTTCGTTTCACAGCGGTCAGAAATAATTCCATTATTAAACAGCTGGATGGAAGCAAAACTCTGAAATCACAAGCACAAACGAAGGATTAATCCTAAGCAAATACGGCACCATGATCTGCTAAGTGCTGCATGCTTCGCTCACCGACAACGCACAAGAAACGGTTTTCTTAGGTTTTTGGCGTCCGCTCAAATTCGTGAAGATGCCACGACGCCACACCCTGAAGGCAGGGCGTCCGTGTACAAGGCGATAGACACGGACGCTGTGGCCTTTAGTGAGAGTAAGTGGACTTCACGACATACGTGAAAGCGAGGCTGTCTGATGCATCCAAAGCGCAAGCACATTTATGAGAAACCTCCGGGTCTACTGCCACGGGCTCCCTGGTAATGTAGAACAGCAGGCACGGTGTGGCTTTTCTAATTTTTATTTTTAAATTATTTTATTAAATTATTTAAAATTATTTGTGGCACACATCGCAACCCCTCTTGGAATGCGCCACGACCCCCATGGGGGTCACAACCGATAGTTTGGGAACCACTGACTTAGCAGATAATTTGTAGTGGGCTGGACCTGTGAATAAGTGGCATGCAGTACAATGGGGAGGGGAAAAGTTACTCGAGGTTGTTGTTTGGTTTGCCAGAGGGGATTGGTGAATCTGGACTGGTCGAACGTTGCCTCTGACTCAACACCGGATGAGTGAAGCCTGTTGTTAGATATTTTTCTGCCGCGGTGCAACCAAAATCATTTTCCAGATCCAGAGACTGAGGCAGAGATAAACTAAGGCAAAACGCATGGACTGAAATCTGTTGAAATCTGCGTTTCTTGTAGCACAAGATCCCGATACATATTTAGAAATAATGTTGTTCATGTATACGAACTAATTATTTATATGAACAATCCAGCTTATATGCAGTAAAAAGGACACCTGCACAGAAGCAAGAAAGCACATCTAAAATCAGTGTGAACTTGGCTGAAGACGATGAAGACGAAGGGATGAATGACGCATCACGCGTGTTGGTGCATAACGAAAGCAGAGAGCAACTAGAGGCAGTTCCATTATCATGCGTCGGAACCAAATCTTGTTTCAACAATTCGTTTAATGTTTCGGCAATTCATGAGCGATCCATTTAGAACATTGTGTTTAGTACCATCAGCATCGTCATTTGTGGTTCCCTAAAGATGCTGAGAAGATGCGAGTTGAGTGGCTGTCTGTGCTCAGTTAAGCCATTCCAGACTTTTAAGTTATCTGCATAATTTCTCAGTGCAGTAAATTAGCTTTGCCATCACATTACACCTTGTCGCATCAGCAGAGAGGCCGCCAGTTTTTAATTCTGCGTTTTTGCATCAAAGGTTCACATTCTCTCCAGAGCATTACACATGAACCTAAAAACCTGCATATGTATCGAGTGTGAACAACAAAATTCGGAAAGTCCCTCACCTCATTTAAATGAAAAGCTGAGTTTACAAACACCTGACAGATGTCACACATATATGGCACTGGCTTTGGCGGCTTCTTAGCTGCAATACAATTGCATGTGATAAGAATGCTTCACAAAGTCTGTTGTGAAATAAAATACAAGATACTGAACAGATCAAAAACTAAAACAATATTGAGGAAGGCACATTAACTGCAATCACATTTGCAGGTTGTTTACTGCTACAAGGTATCCCAAATAGTGTTCCTGAAAGCAAAACTGTGTAGCTGTACCTTTTTGTGCCGCACCCAACACCCTCTGGTACAATGGCTTTCCTCCATAGTTCAGGTCTTTGAGTTCATCAAAGCCATACTTTTCCAGAACCTGGAATATGGGGTAGCCTATCACAGAGCTCTCATTTGACATCATGTAGTATGTATTAGATTCTACAGTTCTGAGATAGAAAGCAGTAAAACATTGTTGAAGTTACAGAATAACTCAGTTATAACTAGAGGGCAGATTTTCATGCAGCTGCATGTTTTTCTCTCGACATGGTTTGCTATCCGGACGATGAAAAAAAAAACCCTTTTGGTCGTGGTTTGGGACAGACTACTGGGGTTCTAAATGCACGTTTTGTACGTTATGGCATATTCCACATGAAAATGCAAACATGGTGCACACCTTGCCATATTTTCAGATGGCCCGGTGTGAGTTCACTTCTTTTTTATTAAAGTTTTGCTTGCTTCGGGAAGGTTTCCGGTCCTTCTTTGCGCAAATTTCAGTCAGAACAGAATATGTTGGATGTTTCTGTGGGATGTGGTGTTCAGCGCAGAATGCTACCCGCAAATGTTCTAGATCTTTTCTTGCAGTGGCGCTCAAGGTGTGCATCTTCGCCAGGCGTCGAAGTGAGACTGCCGCGCGTGTAGGGCTGGTGGGCCATACTTTGCCTCTGCCACTTTCTTTACTGTTATGAAGAAGGGTGGCATTCGTATTTCAGTCTGCATTGTGGTGCAGTGCCAGAAACGAAGTTTCCAGCCGCATAATTTGTGTCTGTGGCGCAAGCCTTCTTTATTGCGTGTTCCTGAACGAAGGCGGCTTTGTTTCACCACGTGAACCCTAATATAATGCTCAAATTTTGTCAAATATTCATTAGATACATTGTCTTCATACCAAGAACGATGAAAAACTTCACATATATTCACAATTTTTACTGCATATTTCGACAATTTTTGGTGCATGTTGAATTCCGGGGTTTTTAGTGCATATTTATCCGCTCTAGTTATAACTGTTCAACCTTTTGATACAAGTGTACAGGGATTTTCATGCAACTTCAAACCAACAATCAAAACCTCCTCCTTCATTCCAGTTCATGTTATCAGCAGATCTCGTTCATTCACAGCATGCTTCAAGTCGCATCGTCTCATGGTATTTGTCACATTTTGCAAGCAATTTTCTTTTCTTTTTTTGAGCCTCGAAAAAGGAAGCTTCGAGCTTGTCCGTGTCGTCTGCTGTTTTTATGCTCTCTCCTTCTTAAAGAAGTGCTTGGTTGCAAACAACTGAATCAGGGAGGCCACTGCCAAGAGGTTGACGTAGCTGATACTGAAGATGAACGTTGTGCATGAGGAAACATGTTGTCCTGAAGGGCATGCAGGTAAACCATAGAGACCCTTATCAGGCAGGATAGAAGACCCGTGCCGAATGCCGTAGCGAGAGAGAAAGCATGTAAAATATTAATAACTCATTATGAGCTTAAAGGGACGGTCTCGTACAGCCGGGGCGATTCCGAAACTTAGCCACAACTACCTTCACGAGCACTGTACACATACAACCTTCAAAGTTTCATTCGGAATAACCAAGTCGTTTTCGAGGAATTTGCCGAAACGTGCCGTAATAGCAGACGACGAAAACTGCGCTTCTCTCATGCGTACGTCACGCATGACGTCGGCCTGCGGGTACGTCGTCGTTGTCATGGTAATCGTAACTTGCAGAAGCACCTTGGGTTGACTCATCCCCTCTGCTCTCGAAATAGGGACACTCAGGCATATATCTCCGCGAGCGGAGAATGTAGTCCGAGCATTGACTGTGGGGTCTCCGATAATGTGGTACATAGTCGGATACGTGGAACCTAAGTCACGTGTTTTCTTTCCGCGAGTATTTAATGCGGTTTTTAAATAAACACTTCTCCATGTATGTCGCCAGCGACACTTCATTTCCAAACATGATCAGCGTGCAACGGGGAGTGTAATGGAAGCGCGCATAATATATTTCTGGTCGGAGCTGTAATGTGATCGCGCGCAGATGGCCGGCGACTTCAGATTTGTGATTGTGGGCGGGGTTGTCCTGTGCCTTTTAACTTGTCTCTGAGGATTGACATAGTTGTTCTAAACCACCATGTTTGAAACTTCTTAGAATGTGCATTTTTCACCTAAGAACTGAAAGAAAATGTACAAGAGTTGCCGCGGTGCCCAGTAACTTCTGAAAGTCGTCTGCTCACGCCGATGCACTAGCGCGCACAAAAGCAGACGATTTCTGTATCCTATCACGGACTTACCCGCAGGGCGACGTGGCCGTTCTTGTTGTTGCCAACACAGATCGCGGCACGCTCTGCAATCTTTATCAATTTAATTCGGTTATTTAATAACTGTGACGTGTTTTGTCGCGTAAATTCGCAGTGTTTCATTTTCAACAAAGAGCAAACGAATGGGACACTTTATGAGAGGGGGCAGGGGGTACGAGATCGTCCCTTTAAAGAAACAATAAGGAAAAAAACAAAAGTTCATTCTGTCATTTCTGTAGAGCATTCATTCGCCATCTGTAGAGCGCATGTTCAATATTGGGGATAATGTGCTTTAAAAAAAACAGGGGCAGGGTGCTGGATAGTAATTTTGAAAAGCAGTTATTCCTATGAGCTAATGAAGCTTTCTGGTCATGCCATTTTCAACTTCTCACTCTTCGTATTTCTTTGATAGAGAGATAGAGAATTCCAAATGCGACATCAAGGTATCTTGAAAGTAACGAGTTACTTTTAAGCGTAATTAATACTCTATCTTAAATACTTTTCAAGATTGGGTATTTAGTACTCTATTCAGTTACTTTTCTTGCCTGGTATTCAGTAACTTAACTTAAATACTTTTTGTGAGTATCCTGTACAAGCCCGGTCCCAACCCCATCCAGCAGATGGAAAACTCTCTGCCTACGCTTGAGACATAACCTGGTACATACAGCGTCTATAACATTTTTATAGGTTACAGATGGGGACAACAGACAAAAATATCTGAAATCAATTTCCTTAGCAGATGTCTGCCTCAAACAAATTAACAATATTTATTGGTCTACTATTGGATCAAACAAAGCTTTTGACTTTGATTTTAGTCCCCAAGAATGCTGAATGATTGTATGTGACTTAATATCGGATACAAAGAAAAATTAAAAGAAAAACATAGGACGTTTTGAATGTGTAATAAACACACTAAAATATCAACCTGGAAAATACGAGCCCATTATTTTCCAAACACTGATGTCTTGTGATACTTCACAGTTGATATCAACACCAGAATTCCATAGAACTTCGTGTAAAGAGCAATGACAGAATATGTGACATGGCTATGTTTCATGCAATGACGTACAACAAAGAAACTGTAGCAGGCAGGAACCTTAGGGTCTGGTGGTACATGTCTCTTGAGTCAGCACTCTCAGCATCAAAGTTTGCTGTATGTCACCAAAGGTCACCTCTATATTTTTGCAGATATTGTATTTCTATAGCTGCAAAAAATATGCACAAGCCAAGCTTCCAAGTTTCTTCTTTTCGTTCGGTCACACACAAGTTACATAACGGTACCACTACGCTCCCTTCAAAAGAAATAGGGCCATATTGTGCAGTGTCCGAGAACGGTTGAATACAAACACACATACGATCCGGTTGCGGAATTAAATGGGCACCGCATACACGTTCGGTCCCCGCAGGCCTTCGTCAAGCATCCCATGTATAAATGTACATAACAGGATGTGTGTAACTCAAACTGTAAAGCCACCACTCACACACCATTGCGAACTTTCAAACATGTTGACAAATTAAGAGATGCACTGCGGTGCCCAGCTGTGCACAGCGCCATTCACGCACACACGGCAAACAAACGTCGCAGCTCGTAACAGTTCGTCGGACAACCGGGCAACGAAGAGTAGTACCTCTGAACAGCGTGTTATCGCTGCACAATTGAATTTGCAAAGCCCATTAAAAAATTGGGGATGCGCGGCAGCATAACTTTGAGAGCGTGACCTGATCCTGCTGGAGCGACATCGGGAGAAGACCAGCCTTCACGCGCCGCTGAAAATTTGTGCGCAACAGAAACAATAATATGTCGACCACGTACCCTCCATTCCAGCTACATGATGTGATGCTACAAGCCTCTTTGTAGGCACTCTCTGTATTTCCCATAAACGTCACGGAGTGATGTCAACCTTACTCATTCTCTTCTGGGACCATAGGAGTGCAAGTAATTGTAGTGCGCGTGCAGCTCAAAGACCTCGTGTACACTCTAGTCATTTTTTGTGCGTTAGAATGCAAAAAACGTTCTCGCACAGCCTGCCTTAACAGAAAAATACATGGAGGGGGTATGCACTGTCCCTTTACGATGTGAGATTCCCAACCTTTAGATTGTTCGTGAGCTGTCTACTCTATGTGGTCATCAAATACTACTACAACATTACTATTGTGGCAAATCTGCATTCATACTATCATAATGGGGCATCAACAGATATGGGAGTAAAAACCGGGACTGGTGTACTTAAAAAGGGGAAAAAGGGAGGCAAATTATACTTAACATTTCGAGCGGACGCTCTTCATCAGAAAAAAGGGGGGAACAGGAAGCTAGTGCTGGAGGTTGTTAAACATACTGCCATGCTGTTTAACATCCTCCGGCACTAGCTTCCTGTTCCCCCCTTTTTCTGATGAAGAGCGTCCACTCGAAATGTTAAGTATAACTTCCTCCCCCTTTTTCCCCTTTTTAAGTACACCAGTCCCAGTTTTTACTCCTGAGTTTTGTGTACCTGGCAGTCCTTTTTTATCATCGACAAATATGTATGAGAGGCTATTTCTACCCGTGTGGTGAACCAGACTGTATCTGGAACAGATGGATGGAGTAGGAACTGAATGATATGTTCAGGTGGTCCAACATCAAAATGTACCAACACAGCAAGGATGTGAGTGACTGCCACGTGTTCAACATCACAACATGTTCTTCACACGTATCGCCGTAAGGTCTTCCCTGTCTGCCATATGTAGTAGTAGCATGCAAGCCTCATTTACTTCAGCCACAGATACACCATGCACAATGTGTGACATATCCACGAACACTGAATTCCAGCATTTATTTTTTGCATGAAATGCTCAGACTTAGAATTAACCAACAATTATAGATATCGTTCTGAAACATGTTTTCTGCTGTATTTGTTGCTTCGTTACAACAGTCCAATGCAGTAAGTGAAATCACAAATGCAGCATCAAATTTGTTTTATTTATTTTCCGTTTCAAGCATGCAAATGAGTGTCGCTTGATCATATTGGCTGTTGCTTGAGTGATTGCAATGACCGAGCTGTCAGGGCCCCCTAAATGCCACAGTGAGTGCCCTCGTTAGAAACAGACTACTATGTGCTGCTTTGTCTCTGTCTCCTATGTGGCCCAGCAAGTGCTCTCTTGTGACATCAAAAAGAAAAACCCCAGCACTGGTCATGATTGACTGATTGATTGACCAACTGATTGCAAAAAGAAAATAATATAGAGTTGTGGTCATGGTGATCATGGTTGAGTTGTGTAACATGATACAAACTGTCATGATACACCTCTTTGGTGCTGCGAATACCAAGGTGCACATTCACGGGCATCAAAGCGATGCAACCAGTTTCGAGGACAGCTGTAACCCAGCTCCAAATGCTTGTCGATAAAAATACTTGCACAACCTTGGTCACCTTTTCTTTCCACAGTTTTGAAAGGAACTCGGTTCATACTAAACATGGCTTTAGTGCTCTCCATGCACTCTGGTACTCCTCTGGTACTCCATGTAACTGTTGCTTGAAGCACACAAGATTCCATTCACATTTCTTTGTAGTTCAGTCTAGTGATTTCTTCAGAAGCCTTGGGCAAAGAAATGCTGAAGGAGTGCAGGCTGAACATAACACGACTTCAATGTCTTCTTACTGCTTCAAGCTCGCTGGACTTCAGGACTTTGTTCGTTGTTCTCCTGCCCTTTGTTCAGCAAAAACAACTTGCCAGATTTGACCACGTAGCACTATCATGTATGTAGCATGGGCAATATGCTACATACAAGATATTTTCTGTCACGCATTTTGGCGTACGCTCAGCAAAACCAAGAGAGATGGTGGATTCCTCCAGTGTAGCATTCTTCCAGTGATGCTACCGATGAAGTTGTGTTTCATCTGGACCTAAGTAAAAGCAAATGAGCACACACAACATGGTCTGTATTGCAATGTCACATGATGATCATCTAACAGCATAATGCAGTCTCACTAGCCCACAGAAACAACTAGAGTAAGAAAGCTTTCCGTGAGATGGATTATCGAGTCATCAGGGTAAATAAATATTGCTGCAACCACAAAGAACCTCACCTAGATATCAAGAGTCAGACACTGTTTCCCCACTGTTCTGCAGTTACTTCAATGATGCTGCTGGTTGCTGATGATGCTCCCTGTATCAAAATTGATTTTCACTCGAGAACATGAGAGAGAACTTGTACGTTTACATCAAACATTGGTGGAACTCACCTGTTCATAGAACTGATGCAAACTAATTTGCATCACCTTGTCACCCAGCCATCCAAGCAAGCAAGCATCTTCTGGGGATCTTTCAAAGCGCTGTCTGCTCATCCGACATCTCAATCTTTCTCAGATTGAGAAAATGTTTTCCGAAAGTGGCCTCTCTGGCATACTTACCTGCTGCACACGCAGATAAGCAGGTCATTAAATGCTAGATTCAACACTTCAGATGACCATCTACCGTGGAATGATTGTGTTCCTTTCTCTGTCTTGCACATACAAGGCCTCAGAACATACATACTTGCAGTGCAAGCTAATGCCTTCAAATCCTTAGAAGTCCACACAGTATGACCGTTGTGACAGTTTCGACGATACCTTTGAAACATTTCCATCATCTTCTTTCTTCCGCCTTTTGACTTTGATGGGAAGTTCGTGCGTGTCACCTGGAATATGTCACAATCGTGAGTGCAGTACAGTACATCACGAGTGGCGAAGCAGTTTTTTCTAACCAATACGCTGTGCAAGTGCGTCTCTACACATGAGAGGAGGAAGTGAGAGGGAAGAGGGAGGGCGCCGCCATAGCCAATGGGGCTTTCAGAGTGGAGTAACAGGGAGAGGAGATATGCGCAGAACGCTCGGTTACTTGCAGAGCGTATGATACCTGATACATAGAGCCTGAAGTTTTAGGGTTTAACCCGATTCTTCCCCGAGTTTGCACCCCGAATTGAAGGTTGCCCCCTTAGGGTGAAACCAGATTTTTACCAGGCAAATTGCCCTCTCTGGGATGTCTGTAGGAATGCACCAACCCACTTGTTTGGCAGAAAAATGCAGTTACACCACCGTTACATACCGTTTGCACCAAACCGCTACAGCTAGTTTGAATAACTGAGCCCGATTTCTCCCCGATTTTAGCGTAATAGAAGTTTTTTTCACTCGAATTCGCATGAATTTAGCGCACATGTTTATTTACCCGATTTTTACCCCCCCGAATTTAGAAAAAATATTTCCCGAAAACTTCAGTCTCTACTGATACACCACAGTTTCTCCATCGTGTCGCGTGCAATTTTGTACCTTTATCATTTGCAGATTCATCATCTGATGTTTCCCGTCCTCTCTCGTCACGAGGCTTGTCCTCCTTAGGTGTTTCCTCCTTTAGTTTCTTCTTGTTTTTAATGGAAAGTGCCTGGCAAGACATGGAAGCAAGGACAAGTGAGCAACACTACACAGTGATACCAAATGGGTATACTGAAAAAAAAAAAAAAAAAAAAAAATAGCAATGCTTTGTGCCACATGACACAGAGGGCAAGCCTATGTAAAGCAGAACACATAATGTTGAAAGCTAAATTAGTGTCTCAGAATATATAATAAAATTAGGGTCTGACTTTCTCTTGTGTGGGTTGAACGCCTTTGTTGGTTGAACTCGCCTGCTATTTTAAAATCTGTAACTAGAGGTGAAGAGAGGGAGAGAGATAAATAACTAATCTGCTGGCTGCTATTGATACATCTGGGCGTCATCTGCTTTTCTTTCTTCTTTTCTTTTTTTTTTGGCAAGCTGCTCATGGTTACAGTGCACATACTGGTCAAATATTGCACATGATTGGAATTCGGGGAGAAATTCGGTTTAACCTGAAAAAGTCACACCCTAAATATAACACGTCAAAAACACTTGATTTCTATTTACTAATAGGAAGTTTTCTGTAAGCATTTTATTTCAAATTCAGTGGTGGCTTTTGGAACATAACATTATTTGAAGGTGTTTTGTTCTTCATTGTGCACCATCAGGGAAAAACATCAAGGTTAGTACTTGACGCTTTCAAACATTCACATGGCTGATTCCACTGTTTACCTTTGCGAGAAATACAGAGAATATTTAGAGGTTTTATTTTTATTTTTTCACTGCGTCTTTTCCTCATGTGATGGAGGTCAACCAAACCAGGTCAGGATAGCACAAGGCTTCTGCTTTTATCCATGAGAACAAGAACGAAACCTTTCATGCATTCATGGATCTATGCCATGCAATATCCTCACAATGTCATGCAGTACAAAAGGGATACCTTTGTAGCTTTTAGCACTGCCTTTGTGTGGTTCACAGTCTTGTGCTCCTTTCGGAGTAAATGGTTCTTGCTCTTCATGTGCTGTGCAAGCAAAACATTTTAGCCATTAGAACTTAAATGTTGACTGGCAAGTCCCAATCTGCAATAGTGAAATGCCACGAGGACCTCTCTACCTATGCAGACATAAGACACTCATGTGGGCACCTAAGAGCTCTGAACATTTTAAGATGGCGACAAGTTGTGTGGCAACTGTCTCACTTGAGTTCACGCAACTCATAGACACCTTGAACGCCTCAAATTTTTTGTGGTACTATATATACTTGTACTGGCATAACCACCGAAAAACAAAAACATGCTGTCTCCCTTTGCAAAGACGTATACAGCCCAAATTAACCTGCAGTTCTGACCAAAAGTTCTGCTGTGAACAACTGGTGCTGCCACCATCAAACGAGACAGTGGCTTATTAAATGCAAAATCTATGTGCTCCTCGAACAAGACCATGAACATGTTTAAAGGGACCATGAAATGATTTTCGCGAATTCTGAGTACTCTGCTAGAAACGGGTCTCATGATCCCTCACTATCATACACATATCCAATTTTAACCATGTTCCGTGCACCGGGGCTGCAGTTACCATGCAAAAATAGCGGGGATGTGACCGCAGGATACATCCCTTCGAAGCGGGCTTATATCATCGCCATCCAGTCCTCTCAGCCAACTGTGGACCACGTGGGTGCATGGTTTCGGTTTGGACAACAACGACATTGCATATCTGTCGTCGAAATCAATAGAAATATGGCAAAACGCAAATTGTCAGCGATGCAGGAAGGGATTATGCGACACACACACCATCTAGAAATCATTCCTATGCAGCAGCTCATAAAAGGCCGTCGACAGAGACATTTTCTGACGAAGAAGTTCAGAGAGGAAAACGTGCTCTGATAACCACGCTAACAGTCAACGGTTACATTACACATTCTGGTAGAAGTTTGTGTAAACGATTTGATACAATCCTATCTCCGGGTCAAACTAAAACATATTTCATGGCGAAGTTTGCAATTTGCTCGCAAAAGCCAATACGCTAGTCGGCAACATTCTCTGTGTATGATGTCACGGCCAGTTTGCCTCGCTGGAGGGGCCGTAGCAGTCGCCGTTCACGGTCGTGGTTAACGTAGAATATTTTCGCTATTTGGACGATTGTCAACTTCATATTTCACAGGGTGAATGCTTTAGTACAGAGGAACAAATCGAAAATGATCGCAGGCTTGTCAAATAACCTTTCATGGTCCCTTTACTTCTGTCCGCAAAACAGGCCGGAATATGGATGCCAGAAGCTATTTTCCCTTTGCTCCACTTTATTTCAGCAAGTAGACTGGATAAACATGAAGCTACATACAATTACTGTTGGATTGTACTTTATACTCAGTGAGAGCAGTTTTCGGTTTTTGCACAATACAGGGCAATAACAAGTGGAATGTGAAATTCAGCGAAGTCAGTGTGATACAATCAAAAGTGATTTGATTTCGCTGACCTCAAGACATTTTTGTTGTGCTCTACATTACACATAGGATGAAAACAAAACTTAATTCCATTAATTAATTAATAACGTAACAGATCCCTCTTTCTCTCAATTTTCAAAATTTCAAAAACATCATTAAAGGGGAAAGTGTGTCACCCACGCCAAGAGTAGCCTGGGCGCCACAAAAAGATACTTACTATTTCATATTGTTGCATGGAGTTCAATTCAACGCTGCAATGCTTGCACATCAGCTTACTTCCAACCACTGGAATAGTTTGTTACCAAAGATGAAAAGATGGGGCAACAAAAGATGTTTCCACCTCCAGATACGAGAAATGCATAAAGTAAACATGAATGAGACATACCATTTTCCGCCTTTTCTAAAGGGACAAACGTAAATCTTGCCCAGCAAGGAAGTACAATTATTTTTTTTTACCTCAATAACACTTTCCCACATCCCAGGAACCACAGAAGCTGTGATATGTCTTTTTGCTTCATCCATTTAACATCAGTATTTTACATACGCTGTCCTGTGTAAAACATCTGTAACTTCTTTCCAATATCTGCTAATGATGAGGTTTCACAGGTCACAAGGTGCCATCTGAAGACACACCCACGATAAAAGCGTTTCGTGTACTACTTATCAGTGGAGCAATGTGTTCGAAGGCTACACACCCGCTGTAACATAACCCAGGTGATAAATCTTCATAAATCAGAACGATAACATCATAGCACTACACAAAGCCACATTGCTTGGGTGTCACAATGGACCTCTTTCATAACTGCCTATGTGCATGCATGTGGTGCCTGTGACTTTGATGGCCCCATGGAACATTCTTTCTGCACTTGAAAGATGGCGTTGTTGGGGCAGAAGAAGAACAACGGTTCGGTTTAGTGACCTGCACCCAACTGACTCGTAATCGTCGCGCTTCGTGCGGGTGCGAGGCGGTCCCCTGCGTAGCCCGCGGTGCTGCTACAGTGTTTTACGCATTCAGTTGAGCCGGAACGCCTCCCCCTCTGGGTACGACGCGTGCCCGGGAAGCGCGACACCTGGGCAGCCTGCCTGATGGATCTCGAAGTTTGCTTTTGCAACAGAGTACAGCGCACGTGGGTTTGTTTTGGAGTGCAAGAAGAGTGGTTCGCCGAAGAGCTGCTCGGCTGCGACGTGATTAGGAAAGAGGTCCATTAGAAAAGAGGTCCGCACTTGGACTGAATTTCTACCCGGTGAAGAAAAATAAACGCGAGAAACGACCACATAATGACTCTGATCAGTACGGGTGTGTTGATGTCTGCAGTTGAAAGCATGCAAAACATGAGCCACAAAAATTTCATGAATTTCACACTGCCAGAGATTCCAGAAGGACACATTGAAGGGCTTACATCTGGTATCTTCGAGTGTCTCTGTATGGTCTGCCGATATCTTGAGAGATGACAGCGGAACATTGAGCTTAAAGCAGAGCTGTTTGTGGCGAATGCCATTTAAGTGTTCGGAACGTTGCTTCTCGCTGTTCAGGAAAACATTGCAGATGGCGCAATGTGTCTTGGGTCCCCGTTTACCTGCACGTGGAGATGTCAAAGCTCGGATAAAGGTAGTCAAGTCAGACGATGAACAGGGCAAGGACTGGAGTCCCAAACATGCCATTGACATTTCGTACCAACGAGGGTCAGGTGTTTCACAGGCATGGTTTTTATTTATAAAAAGATACGCAAGCGCAGCTTTGACCATGAGACACACCGGGTGGGCGGCCGAGACCAAAGGGGAGCGAAGGAGAATCAGAGATATGGGTAAGGGAAACAGAGAGACTAGAATACGACAAGTGGTAAGAGAAGCATATCAGCACAGAAAGTGCAAATTCAGCAGTGTGCACACAAGCATACTGTTGGTCATGACACACAAACATGAGTACGACCGTCCAGATTTTTCATACTCACTCTTTACCATATTCCTAACCTAGTGACAATGGAGTTTGACCCATTCCAAGTTCTTGACAGGGCCTTAGTAAATTTTCTGAAATTTCTCCATGAAACACCCTCTGTGCTAAAACACTGCCAGTATTGCCTTTCAACTGGCAGCCAGCATGGGCAACAAATAACCAGCCTCGCCGGTTAAATACAGACTGGGCTGGGTGATACCCCTAGCTGCAAGAGATATAAACCCTTAAACTCCCGCCAGAGTTGGCAGGTGTGGCATCGCATCAGTGATTTGCATAGAATCGACGTTGGCCAGTTACGCCGCCAGCTCTGACCAAAAGGTGATGGCACCAGAGGTGCACAATGTAGGACACATTTCACTAAAAAACTGTAACAGTATACCACAGTCCAAAAGAGTTTAAAAATGTACCTGGCACCGTGTAAGGAGCAGCAGCACTTCTCCTAGCAATCACCCGCTTACGATGTTCAAAGCTCTGGATGTGCAGGTTGTACTGGCTCACAGTGTAGAAGACGCAGTCACAGAGCGCGCATTCATACTGGCGCTAGAAAAAGATTAACCTACATGAAATAGCTGCGCGGATTCTCTGAGGTGTGTCGTATTACTTTTTGCTGACATTAATTTGAAGTAGTAATCTGTAACAGCTATTACAAAAACGTACCAAAGTGAGCTTTAAGTGGGCGCCCAGTGGCATCACTAGGGCACGCGTCACCAGGTACAGGAGCACATTGCATCACACCTCCAATAATGCAACCCTTTTCATACCAGGCAGTACACAGTACTTCATACCACGCACAGAAAAAAATTGCACGTTCGCAGAGTCGTCGCGCCCTCAAGTGGTTTCTGGCATTTCTGGCATGGTTGTAGAGAAATGAGAGAAGCGGCGGTACTGGTGTAGCGCGTCACCCCCTTCCACTGCATCACCCGGTGTGGACGGCATCCCCCTAGTGACACCACTGTGCACGCTGGAATGTATCTGAAAGTCACTATGGTGGCTCTTTTTCATTCCTCCCGCTCCAAACTGTTGCAAAAATAAAACCATTTACTCAAAGCAAAGGGTTACATGTCCTTATTCTAGCATTAAAGATACAACATTGACAGGGAAGCACCACTACACACTTTCTTAAAACTCTGACGAGAGGGCGTTTCCTTCACTCTGCGAGGGGACACTCCGTGTCTCACATATGTTGTGGTGCTTTTATATAGTGGTATACGTCATCTCACAGCAGTTAATGTACAATGAATGTCCCCCGTTTAGCTACGCAAGAACACCACTCATGCAGTCTCTGCTGTATGTGGCTGCCGGAACGCCAGCAAGGTGTGGGAACCCTTCAAAGGAAGCAAAGGTGATTTGAAGTGTCGTACGCCTTTGGAGGCACCTTCAGAATACAGTGCAATCCATCTTAATTCAAACTTCCGAATGATTCAAACTGACACTTGGCTCCCGAGCAAAACCACGTGTATTTCTATGGGGGGAAAACGTCGGACTTCGATCGTTATTGTAAAGGGGCTCGTTATTTTATTCCCCCCATTCCACCAAGCACTGGGGTAGAGTATCGCCTGTTGCGATGAAACTCCCCACTCTCCAAGGCCGAAAATAAAGTTGTTGTTGTTGTAATTCGAACATATGAACGTGCACAACGGCTTATTCGAACGAGATTGCACCGACACTCACGACTCCAACTCAGTTCACCAGGACACCAGGCTCAAAGTCAGGGACACCTTTACTTATTAATTGTATACTTTACCTATTATACTTGTAAGTTCTTTCCTCATAAAAGCGATACTTCTGTCAGAGGGAAGACGAGCAAGGAATGAATCACAAATGGTACGCGCCAATGTTTGAGAACGTGTCGTGTTGTCCTTTTTCTGTTCCGTGTATCGGGTTTTATCGTCGTTTTACAATGCGCCAATGCGACGGGCACGGTACGATGCCGCCAACACGTCGTCTGTTCTAAGGGGATCAAGACCCTTCCTGTTAACTACAACAAAAACGGAAGCGATTCGATATTTTCTCAAATTGGGTTAGAATATTCGTGTTTGCTCGACTCACGATTGGGTTGGGCTTAACGCCACAAACCACGACTTGAAAACCCGAGACGAGGTAGGGACGATGACGGACAAACACAAACACGGTCTCAAACTCAGCCAGCTCGCTTGCTACCTAACTTTCCTTTCGTTATCACAAACCATGTTTGTAGGGTCTCGGCTGAAGCAACGAATGCAAATGCACGCAACAGGTTGGTTTCTGCTCCGAGATGCTTCGATGCTTGCCCGTAAATAATATTTTGGAAAGAATGAGCCTTTCATATTTCCGCCACGAACATGCGGCAAGGCCAAGCAAGCCATGGCGTGTCTCCGACGCAGCTAGTACAGTAGAACCCCTTTGTAGTAAACTCTCTGGGACCATGATGAAATTTTACTAGATCGGGAGTTTTATTATATCAGGTGTGCCATTGAATGTATGGGATTCTATTGGGACCACAGTTCTCGTTTACTATAAGCAGAGTTTTACTACAAGAGGAGTTACTATAAAGAGTTTCTACTGTATGTGCTGCCGGTGCACCATGCCCTCGTTCAGAGCAGCTCCCTTTAGTGCGAACTATGCTGTATTCGAACAAATCTTCAGTCCCCCTTCATGTTCGAAGTAACGTGACCGCACCATACCAGAACCACACTCGAGAATCACCTGAAGAAGAATCCGGAAGCTATTCGTTTTCGCTGCTCCTGTAGTAGGGTTGCAAAGGCTTGCTGGTTCTGAGTGTTCTGAATAGAGACTTTAGAAACAAACCGGATTTTTGTTATTGGCTGAAAACTCTGACTTTTTGATAATTCAGACTGATAATTCATTCTCTGTATCTTGGAGGTCTAAAAAATCAGGTTGCAATTGCGTAACTATTCCCTTCGGTTACGCAACTACTCGCTTCATATTTGAGTCAGCTTTGTAAATATTTGCTTCAGGCTTAAAATGACAATCTGCAAAGTCTACCTGGTTCTAGTCTTAAATGCAAAAAGACAACTTACACCCTTAGCATTATCTTTGAACTTCCTTTTCTTTGAACGTAGGGAAGATTCCGGTCTTGGTTCTTTCTTTTCCCTGTGCCTTGATTCCTTCGAGGCACCTGTTTATGGTAAAGTATTTTCAGTTTCCTGAACTCATCATAATTCAGTATACACATGCATGCACTGCTTGTGACACACTTGTCTGAAATCTTCTGCCCCTGAAGTAGCTGTACCCATGGGCACCATTGAGGGGGCACTTGCCCCCTTCCCATTGGCTCAGCCCCTTTTTCGTTTTCTTTCTTTCTTTTTATTTTTGTCGTGACTTTGCCAGAGCCCTGCCAACGTGGTTAAGGCTGCACATCTCTTAAAGTTCCCGCATTACTTCTTTTATACTTTTCTTTTTTCGTTACGCCAGCAGCAAAACAGCACACAACCTGTCCTAAATAACGTGGGACTGTGCAGCGGCGCCCAGATCCGAGATCTTGTCCCTCCCTGAGAAATTGCCTAGCAACACCCCTGGCTGTACCATTGGTGTGTTTGAGGGCAGGGATCGGAACCGGAACTTTTTCCGGTCTGGTTCGGGTTTAGCTTCGCTGAACCGAAGTTATCAGCTTGAACCGGTTCAGGTAAATTGGTTCAGTTCAGGTTTGGCTCAGGGAGTGTGTAATAATTGTGAAATGATTTGTATGCATTGTGCCCATAGGTCAGGTGTTCCCCTACACTATGTCCCAACCTCCTGCTTCAGTCATTTCTTCTTGCAATTCCCTTATATTTTGCTCTTTCCGTATTTCCACTATTCTTATTTATCTATTTTGTACCTTCAGGAGTCCTGTGCCTAGACCTACTGCGTTGTCTTGAACGCTTTTCATCTTCAGAATCAGAACCTGCAACAAAGCAATAAGCAATTGTGAGGCTGTGATGAACTTTAATGCAATCAGAGTCTCAGAGAAAAATCTGCAAACAAAAATATATGAAACACCCTCTTTGCCCAATTCCCAATGGTTCGTGAGCGTGCTAACCTCAAGTTCCAGAAACGTGAACGGAACACTAAAGGTTGTTGAAAGACACTTTCCATCCACTTTTGTTTCGTCGGTGTCGTTTATCCCAAACTCAGGTTAATGTCTTCAACAACTAGTCTACACCAGCTAGCTTGCACCCTGCTACTATGTTGTATGTTAAACATTACAGGTTTTTCTAGGTAGGTCTCCTCAAAAGAGTGCACGAATCATGGGAGGATGGTATGCACCTTGGGGGTTAGAATATGTGAACATAACATAACACGCGTGAATGTGAACACATTGAAACATGCGCGTGTCAAACCTCATTCTGAGCATACTAGTACGCACCTACGTGATCCATCAATAAGCTCTCTAGTGCAACATTCAGTGGTGTAGCAGTATACAGGGTGTTTGCTCTAACGTGTCCAGAAATTTTTTTGAAGCAAGTGATAAAAGAGAAACGAGCACTACTTTTCAGCTGCTTGACTAAGAAACAGGTGCTACTCGTGAAGCAGTACCTGTTTCTTACTCAAGTAGCAGAAAAGTACCACTTGCTTTTCTTTTATCGCTCGCTTTAAATATAATTTCTGGACACGTTAGAGCAAACGCCCTGTATGTCGTGTTCGAACTGTTTCGAGACTGTTGTTCACCGGCCTAATTTTGAAGCGTCATTAATTAGTTACTGATTAGTTAATTAGCGCAAAAAGGCGAGACGACAGAAGGAGACACAGACACAACGAGGGCTAGTCATTAATTAGGTTCCAAGTATAGTTTGTTTTTTTCTACCCAAGGGTCTACACGATCAACCGTTACCTAAGGTAGGGAATAATGTGCCCGGAAAAAATGGTACTGCGGGCTTCTGCACACGCAAGAATAGAGGGACCTATTTGAGGATAGCCGATGAGACACGTCACAGCCGACAGAGTGTTACCATTCGCACTCCCGATTTGTTGGAACTGGGAGACATAGGCTTTTTTTTTTCATATGTTAATGGACAATAAAATCTGCACGCAATTCAATGAGGTACATAAAACCAATATAATTCGCTGCATCGGACCTGTATGATAGTATTTTTCTATTGTTGGTCACACACGGGTTTTACATTGTCCCCTGCATCTTTTCTGCGCAGATGTTTACGGGCAATACGGCCTTTCATTCATTGTTGCATTGCACTTACAACTCCACCTCTGCTGAAGGTACGGTTCATTGATATCGAATATATGAGAGGACAACGGTAAAACCTGTATCTGACCAACAATAGGAAAATACTAGCATCCAGGTCGACTTCGGGACTCCATCCGACGGACCCCACGCACAGTGGGTGTGGAGACTTCAAAGTATGCATGCTGACCTGACCTCGCAGCCTCAAGTTAGTGAGCTCAGTTTAAAGCGTCCATATGCATCTTTTTTTTTTTTTTACGAATACAGAAGGGGAAACTGCGAGGAAGAAGGTCACCAGAATGAAGGAGCACAAGGCACAATTGACAAAACCACCAGCAAAGAATCAACGCACCGAACTTGTCGATCACGTGTTAAGAACAGGACATACTTTCAATTTTGACAACGCGACAACATTGACCTTTGAACACAGATGGGGGGTGAGAAAATTCCTTGAATCTTGGCACATTCATAGCGAGATAAATGCCTGTAACAGTCACAAGGGGCCCTTACCAGTCTGTTACAAGGGTTTAAAAGGATTCCCGTTTTAAGCCCCCGTTTCATTTTCCTGTGCTGATGATGACGCCCGAATAGGTGTCGAAACGTTCACGCTTTTCTTCTTTTTACAACTTGTTATGCAAGCCAGTGTTACTCCATACTATTAAAGAATACAGAAGGTAATGTGCCATTCTGCTTGCAACTCTGTAATACTACCTTTTAAAAAAGAACGCAGGCACCATTTTTCCAATGTATCTGCCAGAAATACGCGGATATTAGCAGGGCATTGGAGAACCGCCTCATAACCTTGTTGCGTTGTCTGTACTCCACATAATAAAAAATAAAAGAGAGAGAGAGCAAGACAGAAGGAACAGACGGCAATCCGCTCAATACAACCGATACAGTGAGTGATATCGCTTTCATGAATGGCGTGCAGCTTTTATTGTTCATTAACATCAATGTTAATGAAAAAAAAAAAAAGCATGCCTCCTAGTTTCAACAAATCAGGAGGGTAAATGATAACACTTGGTCGGCTATGATCCATTTCATCGGCTATCCCCAACCACATTCCTGTATTTTTGGGCGCACAGAACCCTGCAGGATCATTATTTCCGCCCACGCAACCAGTGACCATTTTTTCTGGGACCAAATTATCCGGAACTCTGAGCCTGTACGATTCAAAGATGCAATTTTGCTGCAGGTCTACCTACTAAGATGTGCAATAGGACAATTAACAAATGGAAAAATAATCATTAATATCATTATTCTGTCAGCACGCATACTTTGAAGCTGCACCTTCTTGTAGCTCGTGAGCTTTGAAATGTGTAATGTTGTGAAATGATTTGTATGCATTGTGGCTGCTGAAACAAATAAGGTGGCTTATTTATAGGCAGGCGAGCTAGTGGACAAAACCCAAGATAAGATTGCCTGAGTTATGGGCACACACAGGAAAAACTCGTGTCATGTTGTTTTTCTGTTGTGCTCATGGCTCAGACTATCTTAGTACTGCTGAAACAAATTCCCCTACACCATGTCCCATTCTCCTCTTGCATTCATTTATTCTAATAATTCTTTTATATTTTGCTCTTTCCATTTTCATATGCGCTGATGGTGTACTTTAGGCACCTGAAATGCACTCGAGCTATTCTTATATATCTATTTTGTACCTTCAGGAGTCCTGCGCCTGGACCTACTGCGTTCTCTTGAACGCTTTTCATCTTCAGAATCAGAGCCTGCAACAAAGCAATAAGCAAATTGATGCAACGTACACAAGAAAATGTTGTTGAATGGTTTGAGAAACTGTGACAAACTTTAAAGCAATTGAAATTGTAGAGAAAAATTTGCAAACGAAAAGATATGATACATCCTCGTTGCCCATTCTCAATGGTTCGTGAGTGTAGTAACCTCGAATTTCCAGAATCGTGAACGAAACGCTACAAGTTGTTGAAAGACATTTTCCGTCCACTTCTGTTCCGTCGATGTCGTTTACCCCAAACTGAGGGTAATGCCTACAGCAAGTACAGTCTACACCAGCTAGATGTACCGCTGGGGGCATATGTGAACATAACATAACACGTGTGAATGTGAACAGCGTGTGTCAGCCCTCATACTGAGCTGTACGCACCTGCGCGATCCATCAATAAGCGCCCTAGTGCAACATCCAGTGTTGTAACAGTGCGTCAACGGTATGTACCGTGTTCGAACTGTTTCGAGATTGTTGTTCACCGGCCTAACTTTGGAGTGTCATTAATTAGGTTCCAAGTATACTTTCTGTTTTCTCTCCCTAAGGATCTACCGGATCTACTACAATAACCACCGCACATGCCACCATTACATGAATGTTGCCGAACGAAGCGGAAATGTCGTCATACCTACGTTACACTTTTAAATCGGTTAAAACAGTTAACACTTTAACTCTGTTACAACTCCTTTTGGATGCTACATATTTTTAGGTAAAATTTAGAAAACATTATAATGCTTTATAATAGTTCATACTTACCCATCATGCCTTTCTCCTGAAAACTTCCTTTTCCTTTTGGACGCCATTCGGTTTAGAAGTGCATCGTTCTCCTTCGGGGGCCAAGGCTAATCCGGCGACGTGCACTGTTAATTTTGATCATCTGTCACATTCTACACACCACAAGACATCAACATGCCTTCCAACGACGAGCTGGCCTGTGTTTACAGCGCTCTTATCCTCCAGGACGATGAAATCGCCGTTACGGTATGTAGCATGCACCCATGCCCGTATATGCTTACCGCTAACGAAATGTTTCCTATACACGAATTATAACAGGCTGAAAAGATCAATACCATCCTCAAAGCTGCTAGCGTTGATGTGGAGCCCTACTGGCCAAGTAAGTCGCACGTTATCTGTAAAAATGGGCCCCGGTATACCTCAGTTATGTGCTCTTGACTTGTGGTAGGGCAATGCCACGCATTTGCCTTGTTGTGTCGTAACGACACTCACTACAGGCAGCATGGGCTCAGATTCTGATCTCTCTTTCAGGCCTCTTTGCCAAGGCACTTGAAGGTTTAGACTTAAAGGCCCTCATCTCTAACGTCGGCTCTGGTGTTGGATCTGCCGGACCTGCTCCAGCAGCAGCCGCTGGTGGAGCTGCACCAGCTGCTGGCGGCGGTGGCGCAAAGGACGGTGAGTGTTTAAATCTTATTTATCATGAAGTCGTAACGGACTGTTAATCAATGCGACCCCGCATTCGGAAGCCACTGCACACCAAAAATTGAAACCGAGGGGTTCTGCTACCAGAACTGGAGCTTGTCATATAGTGCTGTTTTTAGCTAAAAACCTTGCAAGTCCTGTCACCTGATTTTAATAATTTTGGCTGTATGTATTATTTTTCGTCTCTTAATATTGTGCCTGAAAGGACCACTGCATAAGCTGCACTGATATGTCTTACCACAGCACCGATATTATTATTTCGTTATTGAGATGCCCGCAAACAGCTCAAGGCGTACACGTGTGGCGCATCGCTCAAAACAGTGAAACAACCACTAAACTACCAATGCTATGAAAATATATTAAAGGACCATCAAATAAATGAATAAAATCAAACACTGCCAGCTGAAAGTAAACGCTTAAACATTTTTGGGGGGGGTGCAAAAATGTCCAGTTGCAGATCAGAATAACAATTATACAGTCATTGAATTCTAGTCATGGGATTCCGCTGAAAACATTCAGGTGCATGAAAGAGATAAACATGCCTCAGTCACCTTATAGGTGCTGAATAGTTTATAGAAGGTATAAGAAGTACTAGAATATCTTAGTTTAGGCTAGGTGCACCTGGGCGATGAAGGAAGAAGAATACAGTGCAGCCTGGTAGTAGGGAGAGATGGCATGCGCTACCACCTGTAGCAAAGGGAAACGCCACATCCATCCAGTGAAAGCAGGAGTTTCATTGCACCTGAATATGTGCAAGGCTTTGTGTGAAAATATAATTGTACATATTGATAATGTGGTACACTTGTTTAATTTGCAGAGCCAAAGAAGGAAGAGAAGAAAGAAGAGTCTGAAGAGGAAGACGATGACATGGGCTTTGGTATGTCATACTTTTACATGGACAGTACTGGACATTGTAGCAAATGTGACAGTGTGGTGTATAGTTTATGCAGTAACCTAGGGGGCGCTAGCTTCGACAACGCGAAATCGTCGCTGTGATGTAGGTCCCCCCGCAAAGTGTGCTTTTTTGTATTCATTCGCTGACATATGCTGTTTAGAAGATTATTACCATTAAAAACATGGAAATTACTTGGATATGGTACAAACAACATTCGCACAATATAGGGACTCTAACACCAAGTGTTGAATACAATGGGGAGGGGTGAATGTGGACAGTCGGGGCCCGAGGACTTACATAATGGTGGCAAATCCACTAGCAGTTGTGGCGCTTTCCTGCAAGTGATGTTATGTGAGCAAGCTCTATTGGTTGTTAGTCTTTTGCGACAAGTTTGTATTTTTGCCTTTGGAGAGACTAGAGGGAGAGTCTTAAAAGTGAATTTTTCTTTGCAGGTCTCTTCGATTAAGAGGGCCAAGCACTGTTGTATTATAAGACCACTGTTGTTGAAATAAAACAGCACAAATGAAGACTGTGTGATATGTATCACTTATGGGACTATAAGGTTCCTGAGTTTGTATGCTGAATTCTTGTGCTCAGCTTTTGTACCGTGTGATTGGTGGATACGCAATTCAGTAAATGTGCATTTCTCAGTCTATGCTCCCACGAGAAAAGGTTATTGGGAAGCTGTGTGCGACTACCCAGTGTAACTGTCTACTTTACCGCCCGAGTTAATGCCTGTTCCGACATATAGCGCTGAAAATAGTGCAATATTTTCCTCCTCGCAGTGCTTCAAACCACTAAAATTTGGGAGCAAAAACAGGGACTACTGTACCCAAAAGGGGAAAATAAGTGGGTAAGTGTGAGGATGATAATTAGGATACTTGACGTTTCGAGCGTACGCTCCTCGTATGTTGAACATCCTCTAGCTTTGTTTCCCCCTTTTTCTGATGAAGAGCGTCCACTCAACACACATCGTCCTCCCACTGATTTCCCCTTTAGGTACACACGAGTCCCTGTTTTTACTCTTGTGTTTTGTGTATCTGGCAGTCCTTTATATCTCTCAAACTTTGCGCTTGCTGGAGTTGAGCTCGTGTCAACTTTTTCTGCTTAATATTAGCACTACATTTGTGTTTGCCAACGAGGAGGCCCTTCAGTGACGACATCGTGTAAGTGTTGGATTTGTTTTACTTCCGCATTTCACGGCACGGCGAGTCTGTCATCCAAAATGTCTTGCAATTTTTGGTTCAGTCAGTTAATCGAACTCTGGAGGCGCTATGATGGGAGAGATCAGAGACGACCACCAAACTTCCACTAAATTACAACACTAGCACCGCAGTGCAATTGTGAACTGTCCAATAACAGTGAACGCTATGTCTGAACAGGCCTTTATTGCGAGCAAAGCGATAAGCTCGTGGAAGTTGAGACAAATGTTGAATTTGTCACTTTCCCAACGATTAAGGGACCCTGAATTACAGTCTATCGATAAGAGCTGCACCTTCACTATCAAATAGCAACAGTTCTTTTCCAACCCATAGGGTAGCCGTTCCAACATGAGTCCATGCAAGCGTTTGTGCTGGAATTTCACAAAGCATTCTCAGCAGCTCCTTGTCACACATCGTGAATGTCATCATATACGTAACCATAAAAATGGTAATCCCTATGGCCTGTTGTGACAGGTGAGGCCAGGCCATGTAAAAAAAAAATTGGAATTTTCAAATGCCTACAACTAAAAATATGTTAGATATTGCAGTGAGTGAAGTGGTGTATAATTAGGGACTGACTTTTTCAGGTTATACACGTATTTTGCTTCAATAATTTAGATGTAAAAGGGTTGAACTGAACCAGATTCAGGTTGAATAGGGTGTAAATCTTCAGTTTACTCTGCATAATACATATGGCACACTAGCAGACAGAGTAGCAATAAGTCAATGCATCGAAGAGGCAGCAGGGTCTCGATTTTGATAGTTTGTATGAGCATATATATTTGTGCATTTACAACACGCTTTCCAAAGTTCTGTGTTGGTTGTGGAGTCTTCAGATCCCCATGGTTCAGCGGTTTTGGGGGAAATATCAGGTTAAATCCTGCTTTTGCCAATTTGATTCCAATATAAGATGTAATTGGATATAGTCGGGTCCTGCGTATAATTGAGGGCACGAATGTCGTCGGTCGGCCAACCACCACCACACGTACCGCACATACCACGTGTCGCAACACAACAAGTGCGGCATCAAACTATTTGTCTTGACGAGCTCAGCCCGTGCGTGTATAGAACACAAAACAAAAATCACATCTGAGAGTTAACAGGAAAAAAAAAAGTGCACCGCACACATGGGAAAGTCTCCCAAGCGTTGTCTAGCCACTTCCAGGAATGAAACCATTTGACTCCAGTTTGTTTTCCCAGAGGTACACATATTTTTACTCTCCACTCCTTCAGGTGCAAATGGGTCAGAACACATGCATGGAGCAGGCTTCGCTGCTTCTGTTCAGGAAATGGCACGTATACTAAAAGTGACAGCTTTCAGACACTTTAGTGACAACCGTAGTCCAATATGTGACCTTCACGCTTCGTACATATAAGGAGTTGCGCACTTGAACATTGTTGAACGGGCATCAAATCTGTCTGCATCGGAACGACGGCACAAAACATGCAGATCTTCCATGAGCTTTTCCAAGAAATGTGGCGTGCACACAAGTAACACAAGATGGTCTGTAAGGACACTGAGGGTGCTTGCGAATAGATGATTCAGTGTTCTATAGCTCGTCGTGAGCCATGTGTTGTTCAACAAATTCGTATAAAACATCCAGTTCCCTCGCACCATTGAACTCTGCCACTCTTCGTCCACTTTTGTAGAGTATTAGAGTAGGGTAACCTTGTACCTGCAAAAACACCATTGACATCGTAAGTTCAGGAATGCAGAGCAACTAAAAGGAAATACAGCAATAGTGGGACTGTTTGCAAGGCAACTTTTTGCCCACAACCCATCCCAATAGGTAGAGCGTGGGCTGCAGTCATGTGCTTGTTTTCACACGGGGACCATGTTTTTGTTGTGCTAATGTCATCACATGGGGACAACGAGCCAGATATAGTACCATCACATACTTAAAGGGGTACTAAAATGCAAAAACAACTTGCTTCAAATGAAAGTCAGTGTTTCAATTAGTGCAGTTCAAGCAAAATTAGTTCACACAACGCTACCATTTAGAAGGAAAACGCAATGAAAACAGAGCCATTTTTGGCAGCAACCAATGGGATCCCCAAGAGGCAAAGACTGGCGGCATCCAATGAGACAACACAAGATGCGAGCACATGCGTGTCGTGTGTGGATTGGAATGGGTCCGATCGTATATGCGCGGCATGATGCGCACTGCTGCATTTTTCAATAGCGATTCACTGAATTGTAGCCCACAACAGTTTTCGCGAATGTTCCACCGACAACATTTAACTTCACGTCCTTCGGACAAAGACGCCAGTCCGCTTTGCAATGCACACTATGTCCATATGTTCCATGGCGTGGAACACGCGTGGACTAACCACACTGATGCACGAGCTGAAACGATGTTCACTGCGTAGCGCCGAAGCAAGAAAGAGTCAGGTATAATTTTGATTGTAGCTTCATAACGAAATCAAAGTTTTGAATTATGATAGCAAGTACGAAATTAACATAGCGTGTAACGTAATTTAAAGTAAACTTGTTTTTGCATTTTAGTGGTCCCTTTAAGGGGCTGGCATCTTGTCACGGCCTTACGTTGGTCTCGATGTGCCAAGGTAGTGGCCTCTCAACCTCTGAACTATGAACTACTGTATTACCACCAAAGCTGGGATACCCACATCTTTTGCATTGCATAGCTCCTCATATGCTGTGCAGTCCACCTTTGCAACCTTGACCCCGGGTGTGGTGGCAAACTTTCTGCTGAGCTCTTCCCAAGTTGGAGCAAGCCTCTTGCAGTGGCCGCACCTGGTTTGCATTGCCAAACAGAAATGTTGTCATTAGCACTCTCTGCAGTGCCAATTCACACTCATCTGCAGTGTTGCAGGTTTGAGGTAGCTGCAGTGTTTAATACCATTTGTGCACCATTTATTAGAGCACGTACCACCACAAACTGCTAGAACAATACTGTTGAGAAGTATCTAATAGATAAACGTCTTTTAGTCTAGTATGTATGTGATGCATGCTCTCACCAGGGCGCGAAGAACTTCACAAATGTCACCCCCTGACTGATGGCATTGTCAAAGTTCTTGTCTGAGAGTTCAACAGCGAGAGATTGCTGAAAATGAATAGACGACCAACTTGACACGCCATAAAATATCATTGCAGACAGCGATGTCTGCTTCACGAAAAAGGAAATTGTGAAACTGATGTTCTAACAGGTGCCACATACTGGGTGATCTTTAACATCTTCGGAGGAGCCGTCCCCTTGTGACGAGTGGGCCTCTTCCGCTTGCTTTCGCATACGGTCACAATACTCTTTAAGTTCCTCGTGTGAACGCCCTCCCTGGTACCTTTCCACCTAATTGTGAACAGTAGAAGGCAAGTGAATTAGTCCCAAGTAGACATCTTGCATAAAGGGTGTATCCACTTTGCAGTTTGGAGTATGAAGGTATAACATAAAAATGTGAGATGCATCTCAACTTGCCATCTTTCCATCTTCGATCCAGAGTAAAGTAGGATATGCCTTCACTTCAAAGTCATTGCAGACTTGTCGGTTTGCTGTGCAGTCGACCTACAGTTCAGAAAGCTGTGTTTAGCCTCGTAACATTTTTCACCCAAACAAAATTTATTCTACCGCCATATTTTTGAAAGGAAAGTTTGCTCCCCGACATCGTGGAAATAAATTAAACATTTATTTCAAAGCCCCCACCAACGGATTTATTTGTTTGGGCAGTGCGCAATAACATTGAACACACATGATGCTAGGTAAACATTAACCAAACCGTAGCACATATGCTGAGAATGTAATGGTGCAGATCGCAAGCCCACTTGAACAAATGCGCAGGCTTTAAAATGACAACGCTATTGTTGGAGAAATTAAATATGTGCTGTGTGCCAGTAACAGGATTTGAATTATAACAGACATGGAGGTAGAAGGGGGAGCAGACATACCGTAATTTCACGCGTATAAGCCGCACCACAGATAGGGTTGCCACCTTTCGTAGTGAAAAATATCGGCTGAGGGAGAGGAGGTGGATAGAGGGAAAGGAGGAATGGCTCGTGGGAAAGGGAAGTGGGTGAGGGGTGGAAGAGCACACGCAGAAAACGAGAGAGAGAGAGACCTCAAGATAATATGAGGAAACCTATGTTCCTGTGAGTAATAATAATAATGAATAACTAAGGAAAGAACTGGTAACTGCGGAGTTGGCTCTATGCTCCAGATCTATTCAAGCTGTAATGGAATGTTGAAGGGAAAAGCCCCTATGAAAGGTCTTGAGCCACAAATACTGGCATCATCTTCCTACCGGCAGAGCGAGCAAATAACCGGCCGTGCCGGTATAATACCGGCCTGGTGGCAACCCTAACCGCAGATAAGTCGCAGGACCCGTTTTTAGGAATGTTTTGTAATTTTTTGGGCCGATAAGCTCCGGGCAATAAGACGACACTCATTTGTGCGACAAAAGAGATCATAGGGAAGGCCATAAATCCTGTGGTCCATTCTCGGTCGTCAGCATGGTGTACAACAAAGGAGGTCAGTTCTAGTGTTCTACCAAGATCCGACTGTGCCCTTGTTGTGTGTTTTTCATGGATCGACGGGTCAGTGGCCTTCCAGAAGACATGAACAACCGTCACCACTTTCGTTAAAGCTGCTGGGGGGGAAACAGCAGGAAGGTCAGTCTACTCGAATGTGGACATGCCCCCGTTACGCATTGTTCGTGCATTGGCAGGGCGGTGCTGTTTCAGAGACACTGTCGGCCCTTTCATTAAAACTGGCATATGAGGGAAATACCAGGGAAAAACAGTCATGAGCTAAGCCACAGAGCGGCCGTGAGAAAAAAAAATCCCGCAGAAGCCGCAGCTAATACATGTGAAATTACGGTAATTAAGAAGCCCAGCATAGTCAACTATGCCACGAATAATACTGTGAGGAACAGCTTTTTCTGCATTCGCTCAATACATGAGACCTATGCCTGGCAGAAGTTATTGGACCCCAAATAACTCTCATGCAAGCCCTCTCGCTAACTGATATACTATTTCCAGAGTGATTTGTAATTTGTCGTGACAGTCGGCATCAGACCTGTAACTACGGCGAAGAGCAACGGAAGGATCTCCACATCAGCCAATGCCACGGCCACGTTTCCCTTAGAAATGGGCATTGAGGCTAGTGTAGTCTTTGCCTGTCTGTGTTTCAGAACCATTACTTTCCACCATGTTCACCACATCTGCCTACCCTAGCGTCTCCACATACGTCTTTCCACCTGTGAATTTCAAAGCAGGTGGATTTTTATTTTTTAATGATGATAACAAATGACACAGCTTGAGTTGGTGAAAAGTGAAGCAGGGACTCAGTAAACCAGGAAATACACTCTGCATTGAAACAAATACCTGCACACTGATGCTTGGAGAGCAAACTATCCCTTTAAGCTATGCGTACAACTGTCCAAACTGCCTACAAAATATATACCTTGGCCACCGTGAGCGAGGGATCATGCTCAAATGTCGCTGCGAGAGCTTCCCAGACTGGAGCAAGCTTCTGGCAATGGCCACACCACGGTGCATAAAACTTTACGAAGTGTTGTCCAGTCTCTACAGCCTTGTGGAATGTGGCATCTGTAAGCTCTGCCAAGCTTTCAACAGACGGAGCTGGTGCCTGGTCTTCTTTGACAACATCCTGTTGCACGATGCCACTGTTACATTAGCGTATTCTGCCAGGATAGTCCCCCAGAACCGAGTGACTTACCGGTTTGGCTTCCCCTAGGTTTTCAGAGATAAATGCCTCCAACGAAGCCAGGTCTCTAGGGCCACGATATTTTATTCCTTCATCTGCACTCGCCTTGAAGAATTTCAATCTACGAGACATGGACAGGAAAGTTTCTTTCACTATTATATCAATCATGTTGCTGCAACATGTGGGATTTCATCACGAGTTGCAAACAAAGCCACTAAGTAAAATGAGTTTTTCTTACCATGGCCAGCTCCTGTGACTTACTAATTAGCAAACATGCCCTAGGACACACTACTTCTACTTTGGAATCGACCTTGAATTCCTATGAAAGTCGATCTTGGTATCGCAGCCAAATCTCGTTAATTCAAACTGATGCTTGAATCCCATCAAAGTCGAGTATTAGAAGGCGGAAGCGCCAGGTATTTCGAACACATTAACGTGCGCGACGGTTTACACGAAAAAGATTGCCGGCAGTGCCCGACCACGGTCTGGCTACTTTTCAATCAAAAAAGTTACCAGGTATGATGTGCGAACATTTTCAAGCACTTACGTTGGATATCCTGTAATGTCTTGCTCTGCACACAGTTGTGACTCTGTAGTGCAGTCGACCTAGATGAATATCATGCACTATATCAGCTACCATCTACACATCTGGTAAACACCACGAACATGTGGCACTTGTAATAGGTTACTTAACATGCCTTGGAAATGATTACTTTGGTCCCATCGTCGATCTCATTGTATTTCTCTGCAAGTTCGTCCCATGTGGGTGCAAGCCTTTTGCAATGGCCACACCTGGAAGTTCAGTGAGCTTTCACTTAGCACGAAAGAATGAGAATGATAAGAAAGCATGGATACAAGAACAGTCAACAATGACAGGAAATCAGACATGTTTGCACTCCGCCTCATGGATTGGCATTTCGGGAATGCAATTCAAACAAGTTTCAAAACATATGAATCAGGTGGCACGAGTGTCCTTCATAATGCAACACCACTTCGCCTGCACTTTCAAGATTTTCACTTATTGATGTTATTTGTTCACTTCACTATGGCACTTCTGTTAAAAAATGTTTTACGACCATGAGTTATCCGTAAGGGGCACGTCGTGTAGACTTGGGCTGTCCTGGGGCATTGTGCTCTGGAAAGTTCTTGCGTGAACAAGACAAAACACCTGTCGGTGGGTGTGTAGCTGGGTCAGAAAATACGGAAACGCCGAACGTAGGTAGGACACCCATATGCCGGACTTCGTGCCACTAACGTACTGCTGCACAGAGTTCTTGTTGGATACTCTGAGTCTGGAACTCGAGGAAACTACAAAATGCAAAAACTTACCAAGGGGCGAAAAACTTCACAAAGTGTGGAACTTTGCCTATGGCCTTCTTAAAAGCGGTTTCGTCGTACTTAACAGCATTGTCCTTATATAAGTCAGTGCATATTACGAAGTAGCAATTTCCAAGGATCAGTACACACAAAGTTAAAACAGTTCGTGCCATTGTGCTGCTGCAAACATCAAATTTTACGTTCCCTGCTCTGGTCCGGTGCGTGAACCAGCGTGTCTTGTATTGGCTCGCAGCCGCTCGTATGGCTTATAGCCATGCCATGCCATGTTACAGCCACTTGTGGCTCCGCGTATGGCTGGTAATGAGCTAATGGCTAGTTTTTGGCTACTTTTCGGCACCCAAGCGGCCATATTTGGCGTCAACCCTGCTGCACAGGCTGCACGTTTTATGTTTTATGCTGTTTGAATCTGTGCAAGTCGTTTGTAAAAGGGATGTCTGGACGTGATGGTAAGTTAGTGGTGTTGTTCTAGGACGAAACGGCCGTCTCCCTTCAAATCGGCGTTCTAATGTTCTCTGGGGAGGGAGACAAAGTAGTGGGTGCCCGCTCTTCGTTTTTAGAGCGAGGGCAGTACTATCTTTTTAGATTTGGTATGGGCAAGCATTGCGCTTGTCCCATCCTACAGTTGGCGATACAAAAAGCTATTGAGAACATTAATCCTTGCAGGTGGAAAGAAGAAGCCACTTAAATCAGGCAAAAAGGAGAAAAAGGACTTGGATGAGGTAACTGCAAGAGCTTGGTTTTTAGTACTGTTCATATCGCGGCATTGCATGCAAAACAGAATGACGTGGTTTACTTGGTGAATTTGATTGTTGTAGTCAAGTTGTGTTTCTCCGTGTAACATGAAAATGTTGCTAGGCGTGAAAAGGCATTATGTGTGTAAAACATACCAGGTCTAAAGGGTCTTTCTTTTTCTTCTCATTTTGATAGTCTGACCTCGAGTTCAAGCAAAGACAGAAAGAGGAGCAGAAGGCTTTGAAGGAAGCAGCAGCTAAAGCAGCTGCAAAGGGACCACTTGGTAAGCTCTGGAAAATAAACTTAGTGCAAATCTTGCACAGTTGGCTGGCTTATGCAAGTCAGACGACAAGGCAGAAGCGTTGCTTGCACCACAAAAATTAATGCCTGAAGTAATGCCCAAAGTACAGGGTGTATGCTATAAAAGGTCAGTGACATTTTTGCGCGTGACACTATATCTATTTGAGAGACGGACTTGTGCTGCCATACAGTGAATCACTTATGCCGGAGAAACCTATGAAAAAATTGTGGTTACCATTCACTGCGTAATAAAATAAACACGGCCAAGGAAACTTTCGTCCTCATGTGTTTCCTATGCGCAATACCGATGGATGGAGGTGAAAGTTTGCATGGTCATATTTATTTTATTACACAGTTCTAGGTAACCACAATCGTTCCGTAGGTTCCTCTAGCATAAATTATTCACTTTGAGGCAGAGGAAGTCTTTTCGTGATAGAGGTATAGCATCACGGAGGTACCACTTCTTGCACGAAAATGTGACTGACCTTTTATAGCATACACCCTGTATATCTGAGGAACAGAAGCAGTGCAACTAAGTATCTTCCCCATTCCAGTATAAGGCATCACACAACCCCTCACTAGTTGTAGAATCCTACTATTGTTTATCTACTGAATGGATGACGTTGAACTATAGTATGCCTTTGCATGACGCTACTCGAATCTGTATACGTTTCTGATCACTTGTCTCTTTCAGTTGGAGGTGGCATAAAAAAGTCGGGGAAGAAGTGAAGTGCTGCAGCTGCTTCAAATATAGCTGTATATAACCTGTACAGCCTCATATACATTGCTCCTATGAACATGATGCTTTTTTAGTAAACATTCGTGACAATGCTTTCAGACCTATTTTTAAAGCTTGTACCACTATACACCACATTTTGCTTCAGCTCGCATAAGCTTGAGGATTTAATGCTCTTCTTTCTGCTTTTCTAGTCCTAAATTGAACACTTCTCAGTCTGCTATCATCTGGTCCTTTTACCCCACAGCGTGTTGTGCACTGCATGAAATTTCACGTGCATACGGGTTTTCTGTACATGGAACAGCGCATGAAGAGGGTAATGAGCTTCACGCGACACCTAGAAGTTGTGGATGCGCAGTAGCCAATAGAAATGCAGAACTACAGGCAGCCTGTTTCCAGCCAGCAACGATGTTGCCTTGATAACACTGGGTTCTCGCGTTCACACAGGGCCAGCATGTGGACTGCTCTTCACGTCTTATACCTATAAGAAGACCGCCAATAACTTCCCATAACTACCATCCCACAACTAACCCATATAACCCCCTCCTCTGGCTCCTCCGTTTCCATGAGCTTCTAGTGCCACTCGTTCAGCTCCTCTGACATGTCTCTGTTAAAGACAGAATACCATGATTTGTACACATTGAAACATTCACGAATGGGACCATAACACCTTTCCACATAATCTGAATTGCTGTAATTAAGTTGCCTAGTTACTTCATACCTGCCATGAGCCGACCATAGAGAATTTTTTTGTTTCTGAATTTCACCTGACCTTTTCACTCGGGGTCTCTTCCAGTTCACTTATGCAGCTGCCTAGGTATTCATGCCTAAACTGTTTTTATCGTACATTTAACTGTCCTCCTTGATTGTTGTTGAACAGTACAATTTTTTTTTTTTTTATTAAGAACATACTGGAAATATCTCACACCACCCGTGCTAACCGTGTTTAGCAATTCTGGGTTCAATTTTACTTATTTCAGCATACCAGCTGCACATTTTGCCACGCATCTCGCTGTGTATAAGGTTTTCACGGTTACCAGATTTTTAATTAGTGAATGGCTTCAAGTAACGTTCACTTCTTCCATAATCATTTTAACTGTCCATCTTTGATCATATCATACAAGTTCGCCCACCTGGCTGTGTTGCTGATGGTCGCCCACAGCGATGTTCTTCCTCAATGCTAGTTCTGCCTTCAGACAGCATCTTTATGCGAATGTGAGGGCTCACGCTCGACACAACCTCATTGTCAAAACGCTGCTGAAGCTTATCACACGCTGCTGTGGTATTCTCACAGTGTCACACACAAAGGAGGATGGCATGCTACTATGCAATATCACACTTTTTCCATTTCTGTGACGAGGAGCAGACAGACCTCTTGTCTAGTGGCCATTCCAGACTGGAGACCGTGCCAGTGGGAGAAAATAGATACAAAGAAGAGAAAAGCAGTTATTTTGTTGGCTGACCTCATATTTATATAGCCTCCACAAATAGATGTGCTGGTTCTTGGTTTTCAATACTTTCATACCCCTGAAACATCTTGCAATTTCCTAAAGGTGTCTCACCCCCCTCTTCCTCTAAGCCTAGTTCCATCCTCTTCAACAAGGTATAGTTGCATATTCTCAGTCTGCCCCATTTCTTCTAGACCTCCTAACAGGGAGAACAAATTCTTTTGTCCTCTTGTTGCCCATTTTCTTAGCCATTTTGTGCCACACGCTACCATTTCTTTTTGCATCCCCTCCACGGCTATGTATGCTATGCGAGTAGGTAAACTGCCTGCATAGCTCCACAGTTTCTCATTTTGCCCTATTGCCTGTGGAGAAACCTCATTGGTCCCAAATGTTGCAGCATATTTACACTTGTTTTGAGTGGAACGTGGTTCCAGTTATTTTCTATGAAACGAGTATGTGAGGTATGCTTTTGAGCAACTTGTTGCACAGTGACAGCCACCTGCCTATGGGCAGTTGAGCAGATCTGGATGCAGATATGAGACAGACTACCCCAAGAGTGATACTGTAAAAGTAGAAATTTTCGCGATGACCTAATTTTGACGTTTCTTTTTTCTTTTTTTTCACAAATTTAAAGCCCCACAAAATATAGATTCCAACATCAAGAAAAAAAGGGGCAAGCCATTGAGTTTTGGGAACAGAGAAAACCATTTACGAAGGCCAAACAAAAGGCGTGAGTCTGCTGATCTGCCTTTTGTTAATGCAGGTTCTTATCTCCGGCACAAAAGCAGTGTGTCACCCAAACAGAGTCCAGAGGGGGAAGGAGGAAAATATATGATACAGATGGAAACGTTAGCCAGGCAACAGCCAACTTGCTATTCCAGAAAAAGAAAATAAGGAAAAGGCGGGATAACGGAAACAAAACAAAAGCAAGACTATAGCAAGAAGACAGAGGGGGAAGCATGGCCGGAATCGCAAATTTAAGGTCCCGCAAAATATCCCCTTCGCGCTAAAATTCGTGAATTATCAGGACAGCAAAATTAACGACTTTTACAGTATGCAGCACGTTGCACACTCATATTGCTGTGTGTGTATGTGGAGACAATACTGAATCGGGTGTGGCATTTAGTAACTGAAAGTGAAATTGAAGAGCTGTGTTACACAAGAAACAAGCTGATAATTTACCAACTAAGACAGAGCAAAAACAAACGCATAACTTCTAACCATGAACACTATTATGCATTATTTACAGAAAACTGTTGTTTTTAATTTGTTGCTCTTTTGGCCCATTGCTACTCAACTTCTACAGTCCACCTGCCACATTTAACACAAGAATACAGTACGGCAACACTGACACCACACTTTTCAAATTTAGGAGCGCAAGCATACTCTTAGATCCACTTAAAAATTTTGCACAAATGGACACTGCAGAAACACTCAACAGCTGTAAATAAGAATTCAAGTGCGGTTTCATAAAACCCTTTTTTTTATATCCTTCGTAAACATGAGTTATCTGCACGACAGTACAATCCAGATGGATATGTAAACAACAAAATGTACAGGAAGTTTCGCTGCTACATCGACACAGTTCGATTCCCTTCAGTATGACAAAGAGTAGTGAGTTTCGACAGACACGTGGGGGCCAGCCAGCACATGGGTGGGGAGGTCTGCACAGGAGCGATGTCACCAATCTATGTCACCTCATTCGATAAAGCCAAGGAAGCTCTAGAGCATTGCCACCTAACCCCATTCTCCACACACTACTATCATAGGCACATAATAAATAACTCTAAACACCAAGGCCCTCTGCACTTATACAAACGTGAACAGCAAAAACGTATGTGGGACATGGCACTAGCACTATAACAGAAGCTTTTTTTTCTCTCTCTCTGGAATTATGCCGATTGAATCTGTGTTGCAACAATCACTAGGACGCAGTAATTCTACAACAAAAAATGTGTTTAACCCACCCCATGGTGTAGCAGATGTGCCCCAGCAACAAACTGCTACACAATATTTGCAGGTGAAGTTACAAGATTTGTAATAGCACAATTGTGATTCTAGTGGTGCGCATTTATTTATGCTTCCAATGAAAACAAACTTACATCATTCATTGTGGAAGCAGTACATCAAATGTAGCAGCAGGAACAACCTTGAATCTCCATAAAGGAGGCAACAGAGGGTACAACATTGTGCTACTACTACTCTGCATCTCTGAAATACTCAGATTCTCACATAAAATGGAACAGATAATTGCAACCACATAAAGCTGATATCCTCTAAGTACTATGTCCAACCACAACTTTAGTCCTTTGTCCGCATGTGCTCAGCGCTGGGAGTGCAGTGTGATGCTCAACATCAAAATATAATACTTCTAGCGCGATGCAGTCGCTTCATTTTGTCCTCGTAAACATGCCCTGATATCGGAGCGTACTTGCGCTAACAGCTACGACGAAAATGAGGCACTCAAACCATACGTCAAATCTACAGGGACTGGAAAAAAAAACAAGAAACATACGAAAAATATAAGTTTTACTGTCAATGCTGGCTCATGCGTAAAACACTTCTATACAAAGAGGTGGGAAGCCACAGGTGTGCCGATAACCAGAAGTCGGCCCGCCCGCTACAGTTTTAAAAAAAGAGGTCGCCACGTGACTGTTCCGTGCAACGATAGTGGTGGTTTTTGTGGAGGTGCTGGTAGCCACCACGGGCCCACGATCCTAACAACAGGCACATGCACGCACACATCACACATCAAAAAGGGGTGGGTGGGGGGTTTGCGTAGAGAGCCAAGACGTGTGCCTCTGTCGAGTAGCGGCTGACAGTGCAGAGGTGCCCCTGAGGTGGTGGCTTGAGTGAGTGCTGCTGTTCCTGCTTCACTGCAGGATGCACTGCCGGTGTCCGTTCCGCAGTCGCAGTCGAGACTTGGGACGGTACTTCTCCAGGTAGGAGAGCTGCTTGGCGTTGATAGCTCCCCTGCGCTTCCTGCGTGATGAAACACATTCTTGTGCAAGGTGTTCAGTATGCTCCACGCATAGTTTTGTATGTTAAGATTTCCCGTAGAACCACAATCTTTTTTTTATACCATTCCTTACACTCTGAAAAATGAACTTCAGCACATAGCATGCTCCTAGCCAACCATCATCTCGAGTGACATCGTTCAAGCTACTAGTTTTACAGCGACAGCTGTATGAGGAAACTTTTGCCAAGACCACCGCATGGTTCCTCGCATTTTATTCGGCCTGCCATCGGTTGGTGCAGCAGCAAATCGGAGAGCAGTCAGTGTACCAGACGTTATGCGGTGGCCACAGAGCATTGTATGTCATCCGCAGATAGGGAGGTTTGACACGCAGGCTGCACACTGCAGGGAACAGCATAACACATCGAGCGATTGAGCGGCCCAACGTGCATTGGCTGCATGAAGACAACATAACCCAACAGCGAGGGAATGCAAAGCTGTTGCGACGAGACGAAGCCCAGAAGATAAAAAATTAGGGAATGCGAAGCTGTGGCCACGAGATGTGAACTTTCCCAGACGTGTGTACTTCAGAGGAATGTGCGTCCGTTGGAGTTTGCGCTGGCCAATGGGGAGTTTGCGGAGAAGTTTCTGATGTTTCCCCCCGCAGTTTGGACATGTTTGCGACGTTCGCGATAGGCTGTGGGTTTGGATAGACGTGGTGCCAGCGCAACACGCCGAACTGTTGCGTGTGGACCAATACAGCTGTCGCTATCACTTCTTCGCACGTGGATGCGAAAAGGTGCGAATTTTTATTACCAACAATGCTTCGACGGTCAACAATTTTGCCATTCATTCTTGTAAGCTGCATTACCTTTTATCTTGCAAAATACTTCCTAAATCTCAGAGTAATCTGTCATTCCTCGGGGAATTGGTACAGCATTGGGCAGCTTTCCTCATGTAAGTGTAAATGAACAATACTGTTGTTACTTACTGCCGTATAAGTTCCACTGCATCTTCATATGTCATGCCCAATTCGATAAGTGCTAAGGCAACCAGTACAGGTGCCCTGGAAAACAAGACGGCTTTGCTTCAGTTCTTGAGCGAGAAAATAAAGGCATGACTCCATGCGACAAAGTTATTTTTTATATTCATATCATACATGAGGCCAGAGCCTGGGCAAACAAACACACACACACACACACACGTTATGATTGAGTTTGTCAATCAGCTAGCTTCTGTTATGCCATCCTATTCCAGGATGTTATTTTTTTAAGCAGGTCTGTAACAGATATTTTATCAGTATCAATTTTTGTGGCCTGAAAGGTATTTAAACAGGGTTTATAAAGACAATTTGGAAAATTTTTTCGAGGGTTTTCAAGGACCAATGTGGGCTTAGAACTGGTTCTGTGCACACTAGCGCTACAGGGAACATTGTTATTGAAATAATTACAAAATATCAAAGCACCTTTCCATGATGCTTGGAAGGTACACTTTCTGGGCATATATTTGCTCGTATGTAAGTGCACTTGACAGCAGTGTACCCAGCTGTCAGTAACGTCAGACAGAATTGAACAGAAAGTGCATGGTGAACAGGTGGACGCAGATGGACACACATGCAGACGAGCACAACGCGAGTTTTCGTACCAAGAGTTACCAGTGCCATGTGGCAGCATCACCCACCAAACGCTCGAGAAACTACGCAGATCATCTTCAATCCGCATTGCAAGTGCCGTATGATAGGGGTATAAACTTCAAGCGTTTCTAAGGGTTCCAATGCCTTGCGCAAACCCTGTTAAAAGTTTGTCCACACGCTGGAAAACAATTGTGAGTACAAATACAGCTACAGTTAACAGGCATCACCAGTTGCGTGTCAAATTCCAAAAATTAAGAAGGGCCTGATATTTCACACACTGGTGTGACTGATGACTTCCTAAATCCTTCATACTGTACATACTTCCTTCCTACATAGACCTTTATGCGTTCATTTTTTAATGTGTTAGCATTAGAAGTGTCAAAATGGAAAAAGCTGTATGTATGTGTGTGTGTCCATGTATGAGATGGTGAAGCCTCACCGAGGATGGGGTATAAGCAGACATGAAAGGAGATATAAGAGGGTAAATGTAAATGGAGGTAAATTATATGAAACTGATTGAAAGAGTAAGAGGTAAGAGTAATTAAAGGTAATTAAAGCAAGGAAGTTTTCTGTTTCAAGGTAATGAATGTAAGATACATGTAATTAAGAGGAAGATTAAATGAAACTAAAGATTACCAAAGGTAACCACGGGCTACCGAAGTCTGTATACTGTGTATGTGTATATTTCTGTATATGTGTGTATTTCTGTAAATGTGTATACCTTCCTAGTCCAGCAACACAGTGCACGGCTATGCAGCAGTCGGGGTCCTCCTTGAACCTGGTACGCAGCAGCTGGAACCACTCGTCGACCACCCGGGCCGGAGGAGGGGATCCATCATCAAACTGCCAGTCCTACGTAGTTGGTGGGAAAACAGCCAATTATGTTTACACACAACAGACGCTGCTAATGTGGGCAATCTTTCTTCCAAACTTTGAATGAGCATGCACAGAATACGTAGGTTAAATGTCGGCTGAAAACCTCCCCAGATCTCTGGACAATGCTGTGCCATAGTAATCACTGACCATTAAGCTGGACTCACACACGTTTCTTAAGGCGCCACCGCGCGGCATTTCCAGACAGTTTTCGAGAACCGCTCCGTGCTGCATCTCCGCAGCGCACGTTCCGCGAACGTCCAGCCAATCGAAGCGCTCGGAGGGGTGGAAGTGGCTTCCTTTTGGCGCCGGCAGGCAACGGCGGGCCTCCCGATACCGCGCTGGGATCTTTTGTCATTTGTGTGTGTGTGTGTGTTTGGTGCTACCCTGTGAGTAAATTCTTTGTCACCAATAGTGGCCTGAGCTGTCAACGATGCGCTGAGAATTTGCGCAAACTAAAGCCCTGCGCGGATGAGATTTTTGGCATCCGACCCGCAAAATCCGCACGTTTCGAAGGACGTGTAAAGACCACCGGAAGCATATGTTGGTACAATTTCGGATGCCGCCATGCTGTCATGGAACGACTCACGACGACAAGCAAAGGTAAACAGTTCAACAAACGCGTTATGGAGAGCCTTCTGGAACGCGTGGAACGCTACCTCGTCGGTGCTCGCGCGGTTCGAGATGCCAGAATGCCTTCTCTCCCGTCTTGGCCGCGCATGGTCAAAGGTCGCAGCGCGATACAAATAAATTGCTGGTGGAAAAATTACAGCACGCGGTATGTCCGCATCCGATCCGCTACCGATCCGCTGCCTTCGTATCCGATCTCGCGCCATCCGCATCCGATCCACACACCGCAGAAAGTTCTGAATTTTCATCAGAATCCGCAAGTATCTTGCGGATATCCGCTTCCATCCGCGGATGGTGCAGGGCTCTAGCGCAAACCACGGAATCGACGAAAATCAATACGACTTGTGTGTGACGTGTGTTGGTCGTCGGTAGGTAAACATGTGGCTCGCTTCTTCTGCCATTCTTTCTCTGCATCTGCGCTACATTGTGTCACGTCTGTCGTTCCAACGACGGGCGACTCATAACAATGGTAAAATAGATAACATGCGTCACAATGTAAATTTGGGGGAAGAGAGCTGGAAGCGGCGGTATAATTTTGACGTAGCGCGCAAACGTTGTGGCGGCACTGCTTTTTTAAAATGCATGTGTGAATGAGCCTTTACACCCTTACGTACGACACCTGATAATGTGAGCACAAGTGACCACAACATCATACAACTGAACATAACCTTCGTCAACTGAACTCATTGCATTGCTGCACCCCAAGTTGTAATCAAAGCACATTACATTATGTAACGAGCATATGAATTACAGCGAGTCTGATTGGCACATACGGCAGGGTATTGTTCCAAATTCACATTGCCAATATGAAGCAGGTGTCCACCATATGTCCCACATTTCAACCCCTCCTCGCTTAAGTAAGGGCTGTCAACGTCATTTTTTTCAATGTCATTGAAGATTGAAGGTGGGTTGTTGTTGTGTGAGGGCTTGAGTAATTTTAGAAACCAACTGCACAGGCCGTGCCAAAAGCTTACAGGCAGGTCTTATTGCGAATTGCGTTGCACGGGGGATCCCATCTTATTTTTAGAGAAACTACGCCGCAATCAGATCCCCCCAAATCATGTCATAAACAAAAGTTTGTCACGATAAAATTGCACGTTTCTTGGCCACACTTACAAACACTGGACAATGATTACCAACAAAATATGTGCACACGCAACAAGCGATTTGTGGAACACCATTAGTTAAGGAGGCTATGTCAGTATTCATATGTGCTAGTTAAAAACAGGGGGGAACAGTCATGTACTTTAAAGATTCTGACACTTCATTACTGTCATGATTTTGTAACTGCTCTAGCTTAATGAGAAAGCAGCACAAGAATCTTAATTCACATATTGCATTTTGTACTTCATGTAGTGTCTCATTCTGCAAACCCGGTTACCACCCCTGCCATTTCGACAGAAGACAGCAAAGGATGTACTAATTTGTTTTCACATTTCTGCACTGTCCAAGGGCCCTCTTGCGGGAGCGACCTCTAGATCTGCTGCCCAAACATGCACCCGCGAAAAAAACTTTACTGAGAAACCAACTCACCCAAACCTTTATTCCTTCCTGTTCTAGCACATCTTTCTTATAGGTGGCTTCACAAACCCTCACTACGTCCTTTACATTCCGCTTCTTGAATTCCTACGTATCAATGAAAACAAAAATATTACAAAGTGACAAAAAAAAGCAAAAACTACGGATAATGAACAAACGGGGCTTGCATTCTCACATCATATCCGCAGAAAGCAGCCACAGGAGGGCGGACTGGCTGAGGTTACCAGTGCTAATTGCAAACTATGCAAACACTGCAGTCCATTCTTCAGAATTCCAAGATGGCCCCCAGTCCCATTTTACCTCCTGTGAACCTGCCACTGGCTGATCACTACACAGGCATGAACTACACCTAGACCCTGACAATAACACGTAGACAGCAGTCACAGTAAGGGCGGTGCTTTTAGTAAAAAATGTGCATCGTGAATAACAACAGCATTCAAACTTGTTCATGGCAAAAATTTCTTCCACTGTTCATAAGAACGGGTTGTTCCAAGAGTAGCTTTTCTGTTCACGGTACTGTGGTGCTAAAACGATGCTGATCAGTGACATTTACTGCACCCTTTGAATAGCAGTTTCATACCCACTTAAAAGTACCCCATGACAAACGCTTGTCAGGGATTACTGCCAAGGAACATATCGAGCTTTGAACAGGAAAGAGCCTCGACGTCGATTGACAGCTTGGAAGTCGAAAAGAACGAAAAGGTACAGGTTGGAGAAATGAATAGCACAATGGACATGACTCTACAGAAAGCATCACCAGTCACTGAGGATACCAATATTCAGAGCTCATTTCGTCTAGGTCATCCTAATTAGGCACTGATGTGCATGTGACAGTGCATACTGAAAGAGGATTTTCAATTAAATATATGTACAGCCTAGGGTTTTAGGGCTTAACCCATTTCTCCATAAATTGAAGGTTGCCTTTTCAGGGTAAAACCCGATTTTTACCCGGCAAATTGCCCTCACTGAAACGTCTGTAGGAATGCAGACTAGCTTGTTTGGCAGCTAACACAATTACATCACTGTTTTTACCAAGTTTTTACCAGTACAGTTCGTTTGAACAATAGAGCCCAATTTTCCCCCAAATTCACATACTGGAAGTTTTTCCACTGGAATATGCATGAATTTAAAGCCCATGTTAAGTTCCTCGATATTTACCCTCCCGAATTGGGGAAAAAATTTCCCGAAAACTTCAGGCTCCAAATATATGCTGTGGTGGAACAGACAAGAAGTTGCCTGTAGCAGCTCTTGGAGCAGAAAAAATCCAAAGCGTACAGACTCCTAATTTCCTCGCATATGGTGTAAGTGCTGTTCTCCGTCATAAACATGTTGTTGGCATAAGACTTCACAAAGCACTAGTGTGGTGTGCTATCATGCAACGAAATCGAAAATGTCCAAACACACAACCCATCACTTATTCTGAGAAAGGACAAGGCACTAAATTTTATAGGAAAGGTTGGTACATACGACCAGACATATCATCTCTCACAGCTTCTCAGGTCTTGAAGGTTTGAAAGGGTCGTGGCGTGAGGGACACTTTCGAGCAACGTCACATTTACATTTACAGATTACGTACGTGAAATTGTAAAATTACGCACGCGAAATCGTACGCACTCATGAGGCTTGCTTGACATTAGGGACTAGACAGTGTGCATCGTTTTGAAAGTTCGAACTTTGCTGCAACGTGTCACCAAGCACAACGCAGCTTGCACGCGCAGCAAACACGTATGTCAGACCATGGAATTAATACGATGCATCAAATAAATGCCTATTTTAGCCAAAAAGTTGCTTTAGTTATTGTAGAATGACTGGGCATCAGGCATGAAATCCTGTAGAAGTCGATGGCAGCCAAGACCTGCCAAAAGGCTAACAAAACAGGAAGGCTCCTGATTGGCCGGCAAGTCAAGTCAAGCCAGCAAGTCAATTTTGACATTAGGAGCTGTAGGGGCCCATGGAAGGATTTTTCTGAGAAGCGTTACCACAATGGACAGAACAACCGTACAACTTTCAGACTCATTTTCACTTTCATTGCACATCTGGCAGTCCCTTTTGGAGTAAACATGGCGCATCAAATGAGAAAAACACGTGTTAGAAGCAGCATGTAGCAGAATCCGCTTTTTCCGTGCTGTTTGGCACAGCAGTTCCATCATTGTATATCAGAGGCTTCACAGAAGAGGACAATGGAAATGCCACGTAATTATGTGCTTTTGTGTTTACGCAGTTAAACTCTGACAAGAGCACTGGTTTGGAACTTTAGCCTCCAATTCAGAAGCACGCCCAAACTGACAGTAAATTCAAACGTGAAAACACAGATGAAGCACTGATGAGTAACGGTTTAGCACTACAGTACCATGGACAGAAAAACTAATCTCCTAAACCCGGCTCTTGTGCCATGAAATTACAGTATTACGTGCTCAGTGTGCACTGCTTTTTACAGAATCTACTTCCTCACAGGTCATTTCATATGAGAGCATTTCGCTTGTACTTTGTGCTTTGACACCATTGAGTTAACACTTCAGTCCTTCTGCCCAAGTAGTGCGGCATACATAGAGCTATTGCACTGTTGCAATCACTAACTGTAGCTCTTTCACTGAGCACTGTACCAAGCCATCAGTATGCTGTACTTTGCTCGTGGTGTTCTAGCTGCATTATAGAATGCTAACCGGGCATGCAAATGCCACATAGTTTTGCAAAAATATTTACAAGCCTTGTTCATTTGATCTGAAGAAAAATTCGAGTCAGCTGCACAGTATGTGGTTTACTATTTTTGATAGTCTCACTTGGTCATAAAGAGTACTGCCTGACGTGGTACACATTGCCTTGAGCTACAAGTTAGATGCGTGCACAATTACTTACACAGCCTCTTGTGCTGTAGTGCTTGAGTTCGAATTAACGGTCCACTGCCGAAAAGAAGTTTCTCTATCTCTGTGTCACACCTCACGCGAGATGTCTAACCCCACTAAGATTTCTGTATTAATTAAACTGACACATGAACGTGACAACAGCAGTCAGGCTAACTAGCAATGACACACTGATAGGGCCCAGCACTTGCCTCTAAAAAGGCTGGCACGGTGGTATCAGTGGGTCTATCAGTGATGAGGAATCGCATGTTCTTGAAGCCAATTTCTGAGGGCCCAGGCCTCATGGATGCTGTCTTCTGCCTCATGGCGCACATCGCACAATAGCACAGCAGCAGTCAATCTCGAGGCCGTTTACCCCATAGGGTACCGCCACACCACACATCCACGCCCCCTCCACACTAGATGTACACAGCAAGCTCTCCTAAGATCCTTCTCCTATTGGAGGCTCCTCTTATTTGTGCTGAGCCAGGCAGTACTCCCCACTGGGACCCAGGGATACCTCCATCCAAGAGTGGCTGGGCTCTCCGTTTGTCCCCTGTAGAAAGAAAAAAAAAAGGCAAGTGAATTCTAGAGCCCAAAGCGCAGGTAGAGACCTTCAACATCCGCAAGTGCCAGTAAGAACTTGTGATTTCAGGCTTAAACCGGAAAGCTTCGTAGACATCTCTATCTATGTATTCATACTAGGAATATCCCCACAGAATAATCTAGTGGAAGAAAAACCAGAAGATGCTCACAGGCCGAAGTTCCGCTGCCTCTAATGTGAAGTGTCCCCCCCAGCACCGAAATATCGGGAGTAGGGTACTGCAAACATAGCAGACGACGCCATCGGGCCTGTTATCAGCCATGGAATATCTTGTGGCTCACCCACAGAATATTCCCCATGGTTAGAAGAGCACGAAAAGCGTGAGTACTCGTGTGGCACACAGAAAGCTATGACGTTTTGCTCATCTTCCACTAGAGTATTTTGTGGAACGTCGCTCGCAACAGCTCAACTAACAATGGCACAATCACAAAGACATTTCAGGCTGCACCCAATACCTTCCTGAAAGATTGTGCTTAATCGAGCTACAGATCTTTGAGGTAAGTACACTTGAAGTAACTCTGCAATGGAGAGGAGAAAGTCTGCAGATATTGATTATACTGTCTGATGGAAAGTAACGAGTTGTTCCAGGGGGGAACTGTTACGGATTCAGTTAGGCTAGAACTCTTGCGGTAAATAAATAGATACAAAGTAAGTAAAATCAACCTCTTAAACACAGAACGGCACCACTGGCGACAAAAACACGGTAACTTCAGATACACACTAAGACTGGAGTGCGCCAGAAGACAATCATCAGTGTTTGACCTATGTCCACATTTTCTTTCTTGCCCAGATGCTGCAGATAAGGGACAAGGAGCCAAGGTACTAACAAGTACAAGATATGCCACACAAACCCTTGCAGGGCACTGGGTATCGCAGCATTTGCAGATATTTAGATATTTGCAAGCGCTGCAAAAGGGCACCTAGAGAGACATTTGTAAAGAGGCTTTCTGAAGTCCAGTATGATCGAAGGTAGTGATCAAGCAGTAATGTCATATCCAATCAGAAAGAGTGCATCCACAAAGAGTAAGCATCTCCTCAATGCACGACAGCCTGAGGAAGTTATTCAGTACAGGAACTGAACAGTCTCCGTAGGCTAGCGTAAAGATCGTGTGCACAAAACATGCCAAATTGTTAAATGAACGCACAGGGTGATCCTTTCTTGACAGACATAGGAAAAATGCCATTATTTCAGACCGCTGTCAGATTTTTGACGCTGCGAGATACCTTGCTACCTTGCTGTCAAAAATGCAAAGGATCAAGAGGGCAAGTGAAGAATGCACAAAAAATGCAATTTGCTTTAATGTGAGCTATGGACACATGCAAAAACAACTGGTACGAGCATCAAATTTCACAAGGTTGTAGGCTTAGTTATTTTTGTGACATATCTGGTAATTTTCAACATCTCTTGCAGTACACTGGAAGGAAAGGTCCAGAGCAGTAGCAGAGGGATATCCACATGGATCCACCGAGTAACGTAATTAACACTCCTCTTTCCCCTAGCGAGTGCAGCTACTGACCGTCCATATTTAGGGCCCAACTTTTCTGGATAAAACGCATTTCAGAAACTGGCTGGACAAAAAACTGGTCTAGCTTTCCAGCTGTTCTTCATGATGAAACTGGATTCAGTAGTTTCGGTTTAAAGTAAAAATAACTCTTTGCATCAACACTGGGGTAATTTTTTGGCTGCAAGAGTCTGCAACCTTCAACTCAAGTAAAACTAAAAATTCAGATTAGTTTGAAAATTTCCGAATGCTCGCTTTTGTGTCAGGCGAACTGAGTAATCATTGCTTGCAGAGAAAATACAGACCGTAATCAGCTGAAGAGAAATATGTACAGTTACAATTCTCAGTTTCAACCACCACATTTTGTAGAACTCCTGCCACAAAATGTAGGCCACCTTGTATGCATGGTGCCATTTCTTCACAGTGATTCGCTGAAGCGCTCCAGAAAAGTGATCACCACTGGCTGGCGATCACCATTATGCCTCGCAAATGGGGGAGCAACGGTAGATAAATTTTATTTTTGTGCCACCCCCGAAAAAAAAATCTGGCTACACCCCTGGACACTGATGTGGCCTTCCAAACTGCATAACCGTGTGTGTGTGCTCTGTAGTGCTGCCCTAAACCACGCTATCCACATTTAATAAGCCATAAGGGGGAAGTAGTACGTACAAGTATTTGTTTTACAATATAACATTCTTTTTACTATATGCAGGGGCTAAAACCAAACAACAATCGTTCATTTAACAAGAGAGTAGTGGCTTCAGATATGTGCACGCCAGCATTTAAAGCAGTCCTCTTGTAGTAAAGCTGTCATGTCACGGTCAGCTCAAGTGATGGCGAGGACACAAAAGGCAGACGGATAAAGCATTATATTTCATAAAGAGAATGAATGAACATAACACTGTGACACTCCATAGCACCATTATGTGTGGCTGTCAACTACATCCTGCTCACAAGCCTATAGGTTTGCAAGTGGATGCTCCCAATTATGAAGAGACATACTCTGGCCATAAAAGGGTCACTCGATGACATGTATGGATGAACACAAAGAGCACGACATGAGCAGCCCCCCCGTCACGTCAAAGTATCTCGTCTGGATGATGCCACTTCCTCATTGTGACATTTTGTTGCCATGCTATTCCCACGGCAATGAGAGCCCAGCTGAGAGAGCAGTACTGCAACCAGAGCAGCTACCGGCATGCATATTTTAGAGAGACGCGATGTGAAGAAGAAAAAAAGAGAGAAGTGGCAGCCACAACACTGTTATTGCATAGATAAGCAACATTGCTTGCCGGTACGGCAAGCGCTGCTGTCTCTGAAGGGTAGTTTGCGAATCCCAAAGCAGATTTTCGCATAAGATGATATTTGATTAAAAATTATTCCATGACGCGACAGCATTACAGTATTTGGTGTAACAGACGCTTTCAATGGCGAGTCAAACAGAATGATTTTAAGAAGACGTTTGAAGGTCGCTCTTATACTGTAGTTTTCAAAAATTCAGGATATTGCCGACAGTGACAATTCTGACGATAACGGCCTCACTGAACCGAGCGCAAAAGCTAACAGTCACGGGTACAACCAATATGGGAATTCCAGAGATTATTTTGTGTACTTTGTCGGTAGTGAAATTGGCCAAAACGTTTCAAAGGGTGGTGGAGCAGGTGAAGTACGGGATAAGAAATACCGATTTAAAATGGTAGACTGATGTAGGTACCACAAACATTATTCTGTAATATCGCTGGGTGGCAAGAGGTGACAAAAAGAAAAAAATGTGTCGCTAGTCACTAGGCTTAAGCAACACGGCGACACGCAATCACTTATGGAGTATAATGTGATTCCTCAAAAGGATATATACCCGTATCGTTCTCCTTAATATACTCATCAACCAACAGGCACAACTGCGGAATTATACTCACTGCTGCGTCGCTTTTCATTGAAGACAGAATGCGTCGGATATTTCAAGCACACGGTACACATCAAAATACCAAGTAGCGAGCTGCACAGTGTTGCCGCGCTGTCTTATCCTAACCACCCAAACACACACACACCCAGCAACGTGCCTACACGGCCTACACGTACCAGCGCGTGAATTACGTATTCTATTGTGTTACCAAATTTGAGGTATAATGTCACATGAGCATCGTATCAGATGAAAAAAAAAAATGAATGAAATAACGCGTAAGGGCGGCGTTCTTGTTCTACAACAGCTGAAACTTGTTCACAACACTCAGGTTCAGACTGGTCAGGGAGTCAATGACGTTGGCAGTGGACGTTGCTAATGTGACAACGATATTTCGCTTTAAACATGTGGGAACCACATTACTGCACCTCCTAAATGAATTTCATATATTCGCCAAACGGCGCATGGTTGACTTCTGAGAGGCGCCTCCAAGTGATCATTCACAGGTCGCGCGAAATTTAAATGGTCAATGCAAAATTTGTAATCCGAGGTTGTAACTATAAAACAAATCCTACATGCCCTACCGGAAATTTTCCCAGCAACCCCCCCCCCCCCCCCAAAAAAAAAAAAGCCCTGTAAGAAATGTCAGAAAAGCAGATATGGGTGCCGTGGGGCACGCAGCGAAAATGGACGTCCAGCAAGCTGAACAGGAGTGCGACAAGCACTCCCACGCCTAATCGATCTTTCAGCTTGCTTAGCAAAGTGTTTGTCCTTTCTTTTCCGTTCAATTTGCTGTCTTGTCTCTCAGCAATAGCTATTAATAAATTGCAAACGCGTTCAGCGCAACATCAATTTGTTTGAGTTTGTTCCTCGGACGTAGAAACCAAGAACCGATACCAACTTGATTCTGAGATGATGAATGGGGAGTTTCATCGCCAGGTGCGGCACGCTACCCCAAGGTTGGTCGTGATGTGGGGAATGAAATAATGGAAGTTCGATGGTGTCCAAGGTCAAAAAAGCTTTGAGGGCAGAGCGTTGGTGGGTAGCTGGATTTGGCCAGGGACCAAAGCAATTTTGATAGAGAGAGGGGGCGAGAGTCCAGCTGAGAGACCCGGAGAGTGTGATTCGGGAAGGTTGGTAGTGGGAGCAATTAACGAAGAAGAATATGTGCTCTACATACATGTTCTAGATTACCGCAGTGACAGCGTCTGGGAGAGTCAATTAACTTTTCTCAAAGCGGCATGCCACTGAGCTGCAAAAGCCACATCAAGTCGCGCATTCGATAAATTAATGCAGTATCTTGATCAGGCGTGTTTCGTGGCATGCGGAAAGCGAACGTTGGATTGACTCCTCTCAGTATAGATGGCACAAAAAATAAGATTCACGACAGTCAGATGTTGAACATGAGAGAACTGATGTTCTGAGGCTGGAACAACATGGAAGGGACAAACACATACAAGGCCTCAAGTTGCCTAAGAAATTAACGATGAAAGATGAAAAAACGCAGCAGCTTAGGTTGCTGCTGAGGCTAGCGGAGTTAAAACTCAGCTGGAACGCGGAGGAGCTCGCGCATATTCTTATGGGGGCTTCGAATAAAGAGATTTCAAAAGAGGTTGTGGTCGGCCCCGGCAGAAGGTAGATGTGCGATAGCCAGTCGCAAAAACATAAAAATTATAAACGATAACGTCAATAACGTTCATTCTGCTTTCTGTTGAAATCGCAAGCAACTGCTCCCCCCCCCCCCTCTTATTTTTCGCTCATCCTTGCATCATCAGTGCATCACGGGTGAAACAGTTGTCACAGAACACACCAGAAAAACCTAGCTAACTACCAGCAGATTTCAATGGAAGTTGCAAGACTGCGTGACTCACACATCCCCTCTCAACGCAACCGGTATCAAAACTCACCATTCGTGGTCGAGATTGGACAAGATATCTGTCACGTGACATCACCCAGCCAATGTTTACAAACATATGGCGGCTGCCCCGTCAGAGTGAGAGCGCGATTTTGGTGGACGAGTCATCAGGTAAGTTAATGAGTTATACCTCTCTCATGCACTTCAAAGAGACTATATAAGCAAAGTTTTACTGCAGAAGTGTACGGCATATCCTTGTCTCTGGCGAATATACAAGGTGATAAAAGGTGAGAAGAAGTGCGTCTTTAGGTTGAAAGTCCACCGTATGATATCTTCCCTGATTGCGGGGATACTTCGCATTGTGCCTTATGTGAGGATTTCGTACACGATGAATAACCGTTGCAGAATGAATCCGTAGATGAATGTGACGCCGTTTTTGATCAAACAGCTCTGCTTATGTGGCTGTGTGTGCACCCGTGAAGAGCTCGTGTTGTGCGCGTGGAAAATTGCATGCCAGGTTTTGGTTATCAGTTATGCGGGAGGATATCGTATCTGTTATGCAAGACTTCTTTCTGTTAGAATATTGTGCTCATATGGTTTGTTGGTTGCAGAACACAAGCAGTATGACGACTATCAAAGCTTATCTGTCGGAGGGGTCCAACCCGGAAACCAGGCGATTCGTGGTCACCTTTCCACGTTTGAACCCATTCGGGGCACTGGAGCAGAAAATACGACAAGTTTTTCCTTCCCTTTCGGACGCACACTTTAAGTTGTCGTGGAAAGGTAAGAGAAGATGTCGTTGAAACAAGATCTTTTGTATGCGACTACGTGTAGGCAATTGAGTTGCGATGTACATACAATAGAGGACATAGAGTAAATAGAGCGCTTGTAAAAGAAGAGAGTGTGCCAGAAGCCAACGTTCCCTGAGACAGATTATCAGTCGCCCTGCATTCGTCTACTCTGCGGGGAGCTGAAAAACTGAACCTGTGCACTTTTAAAAACTGGTCGGTGCCAATATCATCATCTCCATCATTTGTTTCAGATAACGATGGTGACACAATTGTCATGTCGAGCGACCCTGAGTTGTCTGAGGCCCTGGCAAACATGCAGAACAACATCCTTAAAGTGCATATAATGTTGACATCACCAGAGAAGCAGGAGCAGCCACAGACCAACAGTAACCCTAGACACGTTCATCCTGGCATCACATGTGACATGTGTGAGTCTGAGGTCCGTGGGGCGCGGTACAAATGCTTGCAGTGTGAAGATTACGATATGTGCGAGACGTGCTACGGAAAGAAAACCCACGAGCAACACGACATGCTCAAGCTGGTGAACCCAAGCAGCGTGAGTAATACGCACCTACACATAACGTACCTACACATAAGCCATAACCTTATTGCAAAGGGGAGTTTTCAGCGGTGCTTGAATTGTTCACAAACAACCTGTGTGTGTGCACTTCCTCAAGTGTGCATTTTGGCAGATATTTGTATGTAAGCGACTTTTAAGTGCAGATTAGTGAGACGCTGCACACACCAAACTTTACAAAAGTTTACAATATCCCAGGTATTTTACAGCTTGGTTCTAAACGTGCCACTTTTAGCATCACATTCTTAGGGTGCTGCTGTTTTTCTGGATTCTCTTATACAGGACGCACGTGCAGTGTTAGCTACAGCGAAGTGGCCCTGAAATAACTGATTATGTTGACAAACGTTACCTAGAAGGGGATCTCCTAAAGCGAGACAAAGGATACGGCGGAGGCCACTGTTTTGTGGGTTCTCTGTGAGCGCGCATTATATATGTTATCGACATACGTGGAGGTGTCAGGCACACATTTCTTCATTCAAGGATGACAAATTTTCTTCCCGTCTCAGAAGTCTTTGTTTTTACGTTACAGAGACCCATCTGGGCGTTCCCAGGCTCGCGACGCCTTTGGAAGCACTGTGTCCGCAACCAGGGAGGCAAGAACCACCACCATGGTTGGGGTCACCGCAAGTGCCCAGCCAGAGGCCCCGAAGGGACGAGTGCGGAGAATGCCGGACATCCCCCTCAAACAGGTGGAAACTGTAATGCGCCTCCAGCGGACGGTTTCACAGCAGCAAGGGCTCAGTACCACGAGCTTCTCAATGGTATAGGGGACACGATCGCTAACCTCCTAGATCCACTCGGTAAGCACTAGACATGCATATATGCTATTTAACAAATGGGCGGGTTGGTACATACTCTGTGCTGGTGTGGCGACGATTTTCGAGGACGAAAACTAACCCCGTAACCCTGTGTTTCGTGCACAACATGCAGGTATCAACGTAGCATACCACGTGGACACAGCAACTCGAACCCAAACGGCTGCGGAAGCGAAGACCCAAACTGAAGAGACATGCCCAGCTTCTACGGATAAGAAGGATGTTGCTGGTGGTGCTAGTACCCAGACAGAAGCTACATGTCCACATTCTTCAGAAAAGAGGGGCCCTGCCACTGAGCCCATGGACACCACTTCGTCTCCTGCAGCTGTTCCTGCAGCTGGCATACCAGAAGCAAGTGCAGTGCCAATGGCATCAGCACCCAAGGGAACTCCCACGACACACTTGTACCCGGAGATGGAGGTATTGTGCACCACCTAAAACTGTGTTTGTTTATTTAGTGTTATGAGCTGCACATGCAAGCTGGCCTAAGGTGGAACTTTGCTCATTTTGCAGTGTCACGCAAATGGTTCGATTCATTTAAAAGTTGTCAGTGTGAACAACTTTCAGACACACTCGTTTCAGAACAGAATAACTGTATGGATTATTGAGCGATTTGCAAAATCAAAGTGAAACAAAAAGTCACTGTGCCCATACTTTATCATAGTCTTTGCACATTGTGACCCCTGTTGTTGTTGTACCGTTGAAGAGCGAATCATTATCACTTTAACTGGATGTTCCATTTTGGGTATTTGAGAGTGAGCAACACATCATATTCATGTTAGTAAAAGCCCCAGAAATTAAGGGCTATGAAAACAGACGCAGACAAAGTCACGTAATGTATTTTAATGGGTGCTGCACAGGAATGTCTCTGTCCTGCTGCTGTCATTGATATAACTCAAATAGGACACCTAGCGTGGCATGTCAAGTTTATTTGGTTTAAATGTAGTGCTTTTTAAAAAGCGAGAAAACCCCAGTGCAGGGACCACACTAAGAGGCGGCACAGACAAGGCTCCTGACTGTTGAACAAGGTTTATTTCAAAAACTGCGATCAGCCCATGCCAAGCCCTTCTCCTTATTATGTTAGCTCCTCCCTATATTACCAGGCTCCTACCAAGCCTTCTTCTGGGATTGGTTGCCACCGTTCCTTCCTTTTTTGTTTCCTTTCCTGTTTGACGATAATTGGTCCCATCTCTCCGATAAGTACCCCGGGTGTTCTTTATCGTTTGCTACGTTCCTTTCGAAGGCGCCTGCAAAAGGGTTTTATCGTTTCTAAATGAGTCGCCAAACAGCCCAATTCTTAACTTCATTCAACTTGTCGAGCTAACTTTTGCATATATAAATTTGTGTGACATTCTGCAGATAAGTAAATGACACAGACGCATTTTGCATAGAACAAAGAATGCTAGGATCATGAGCATAGCCCCACCTGAGTGCTTTGCTGCACCACGTTGGTGCACATACATCAGTGCCCAATCTATGCAAACCTAACGGAATTGCATGTTTTCAGGATCATATCGATACATGTGGATGGACTGTCCTGAACCAAGAGGAAAGATCAGACAAAGCTTCTGCATCACCTGCTAGTCTGGAGAATGCTGCAGGTACGCTTACACATGCTGTAACAGCTTATGTGGCTACGTGTTGCATGCATGTACAGTTTGCAGCATAAGTATGCAAAATGTGGGACAACACATGCATCATCTGCTAGACGTTGATGTTATTGCCATTATTGTCTTCCTCCAGGTCCAAGAACAAGAATTGATGAAGCACTTTCCCAGATGATGAGCATGGGTTTCACAAATGAAGGTGGCTGGCTCGGAAAACTTCTAGCGGTCAAGCAAGGCGACATTGAAGCTGTCCTTGAGTCTCTCAACCCATCAAGGCATTAAGAGCTTTCGCTGAACTGAAAATTATATCTCGTTTGATTTCATTTCATATAGCTCCAGTCAAAGCAAGATTAATGTGCACATAATAATTTTGCCACTATATTTGGCGCACCGCATTCTGCATTACGAAATGCTGGGAGTATTTCCTCAGATATACATTGGGGTAGTTTTTATGAAGCAGTGCATTCCATGGAATGATATGCAGCTTGCTTGGGTTTCTGTTAGTGCACTATATGCTCACTCTATATGTGTTCTATGATACGTTTTCTATGTCTCTGCAGGTAGCAAAGTTATCATGATATATGAATATGTATTGCAACACTGGCACGTGTACCCACCAAATAAAGTTCATTAGGTCTGTATGACTTTGTACTTCATAGGATGTGAATGGTTTTGATACACACCGTGCTTATGGCACACCTTTGTGAAATCTGGCCATGTGCTACTTCCAAACATTACTACTTGTGGCGAAACGTTTCCAGTCCCATGATGGTTCTATAAATCAAAGAGCCAAGGCAGGTTAAACTCTTGGCCTGTGCCTTTCACCACATTTGTAAAAGCATGCATCAAAAACTGATGGTGGTGCCTGCTTTCCATCTGAACACTTTCTTCAAGTATCTCCTACAGTGTGTGACCAAGAGCAAGAGGAGACATGACATTATGTGCTGACGAAACGTGTGACACGAGCAGGTCTTTATGAATAGTGAATCTTGAAAGCTGGTGCTGAACAAATTGAATGCAGAATACCAGAGAAATGGCCGAGTGGATACAGGTGTGGCAGCCGTGGACGACGATGAAGACGTGCCTCTGGTGGCGCACGCCACTGCGCCTGCCAGCAACAGCAAGTTCTCATTGGTAGAAGAAGAAGAAGTTCTAGTTGGCAATCGCCCTTTGTGGCTAGCGGCCACTGTCCTGAAGTTCTAGTACCTCAACTGCTACTTGCGCGTGCCTTCCTCCCATTTATCTAGGATGTCGTGCTCTAGCCGACTGACTCGCGGCTAGCCCACTACCACACGCACTGCAACACCATCACCTGCCTTGGCCAATCGCCTTTTGCTAGCATCCACTGCCCTCCTGGCTGAAGAAGTTCTACCGGCACCGTCCTAGTGTGAGGCCACGTCCATCAGCCCGCTGGGACATTCCATCATCGCCGGTCAGGACTCATGTAGAGGAACACCACCTCCTCTACACTTGGTGACCCGAACAACGAACACTATATGTTCGGCGTAATTCGGCCATTCACCATCCTAAATTTTTCGGCAAACAGCAGCGAACCACCTTCTGGCAGGCAAGTCGCACCGGGCCCCAGCTCCACCGGGGACCCGCAGGGTTGATCACAGCAAGTTCACTTTCCGGCCTCCACTTGCTTCATGATGGTCCTCCCCGGGATTTCTCTGGCGACAACCAGCAGTCACGCTCTTGTACCGGTCGCGGTACTGTCGCCCACTCCGCAACAATCACTCAACTCACTCACTCAGCAACGATCACTCAACGCAATCGGCAGCCACTCAACACGATCAGCAACCACTCAGCACTCACACCTCATCTCTGGAACCCGCCCGAATCGCAGCGCTCTTGTTCCCGCTATCCCGCTGCTGCTGCATCAACAGCCGCAATCACAAGCCGTCTGTTGAGTCGTCCTCATTCTCCTCTCCATGGTATCGACGCGGACCTCAACCGCATGCACCGCTCCGCGTCTGAGGGGAGGGGGGTGATGTGGCGGCCTGTGGACGACGATGAAGACGTGCCTCTGCTGGCGCGCGCCACTGCGCCTGCCAGCCAGTTCTACCGGCACCGCCCTAGCGTGAGGCCACGTCCATCTGCCCGCTGGGACATTCCATCACCGCCGGTCAGGACTCATGTAGAGGAACACCACCTCTTCTACACAGGCATCCGCTGGGTGGTGGTAGCAAAGGTTCTGTTGAAGGCTAGGGACCCAAGACAACGTCGGCAAAATGGCGGGTCATCGTACGCTTCCGACCTAAAAGTTGTTGGGCTGTGCCTGCAAAAAAACAAAACAAAGTTGGACCAAGCTATGGGATTGACATTGGTCTTACTCGGCCCGACTTAGTACTGCCAAGCTTGGGTCAATATACCAAACCGACCTAGATTTCCACGGATATTAGGCAAATTTATTTCGCATTAATTTATTTATTATTTTGTTTATGATTTATTTCGCATTATTAATTTGCATTACGAGTGGGATTATGTGCTATACCACGGTCGCTATACGGAGTAAAATGACCACGGGAACCCATTTCCGCAGAGAAAACGTTAGGTTGCCTTGGGAAATTTCGGAGTTCAATTCAAGAAATTAACTTTCCGTCAACTGAAATAAAATAAAAATGTTACAAATATGTGGCAAAAGTTATTGGCAGAATGAAATCCCTTGACCGCATGTCTCTCTGGGGCCTACGTTTTTTACTACGAATTTCTATCATGGTTGGTGGACCACCCTGTGTACTATGGTCCCATAGCAGTACCGTACACTGCTGCTTCAGATGCCCTCTGCACACAATTTCTTTCAATTATCTCACTGTTCTTTTACTACTATATGCAGGGGCGCCGTCAAGGGGGGGAAGTTGCCCCCCCCCCCCCCTGGCTCCAGGCTCCCTGGCCCATCTAACATGGTCGTTTGAACACAATCACGTTTCCTTTCTTTTCTTTTTTTACGTGGTTTTTACGTGGTTAGCTTGGTGCGGTGCGTAACGAACCTTCTGTTCCCCGTTACATAAATGACTGGCTTTTCATGTGAGCAGTTACAGGTGAGTGGCATGGCCTGCTGGACATTATGCTGACTGAGGATATTTATCTTCTATTATGTAATCGTTGACGAAAAGGGCAGCAGGAGTGGTGACAGCAAACGTAGTATGAAACAAAAATTCAGGAGCGAGCCTTGGCACGGACAAGGGATTGCGTTGCCGAGAAACAGCAAAACGTAAAAATTCCGAAGCATAGGGTTACTGACCCAAAACAATATAGTTGCGGGAGCATTCGACACCCAGAGCTAGAGGAATATCCCATACCTTGAGCACCAGCCCGAACACCTCCGCTCCCGCCCTGCACTCGCGGCACCCATACACCCCACCTGCCCCCGGCCACCTCCGCCTATCTCGGCCGCCCGGCATTGGTTTGAAATCAGCCTCTTTCTTTCCGCAATTTTTTTGAACCTCTGCCACCACACATATCGTTTTCTATTGCTTCTGTTTGTTTCGGCGTAGTTCCCATAACGAACAACGAGCGCGACTTTTTAAAAACCAGAACAGAGAAACATAAAAGCAGCCTAAGTTGCAACAGCTCAGTGGCGTTCCTGCCTAAGAAGGAACAGATATTATGTATTAGTCGTCTGTCGAACTACCGCAAATTCGAGAGCGCTGCTCGCCTCTGAATCAAAATGAAGGATGCAGTGTCTATTAAGTTCGACTGCGCACACAAACAGCACTGAGGTGAGGAACTGCTTGCCCATCAACATAAGATCTGTATTCCTTACTGTTTTCTCTTTGAGACATTCAGTAGGTATATCGAAAATTTGCGCAGTGCTACAAATCACGCGCTTATCTTTCTTTCCCAAGAAATGTTCCACGGAACATCCCGTCAGGAACCTGATTGGGACAATCCTTAAAACAGCCGAGACGAGACTTCCCGCGGATATACATTGAGTGTTGTTGGAGCTTGCTGTGCTGTCTGAGGTCTTTCCCTGGGGTTTCCGGTAGACTTTCCGAAGGAATGTCGGCACAGTTCTCCCTGATATGTCGGCCGAGGACGCATACTGAACCCCTGTCTCCCACTCCTTTCTGCTGTCCGCTTTCCTGAATATAGTCCAATTGCCGGGAGTAGACATCTTTACTAGTTTGAACCGCACCGGCTTTCAACAAACATAACAAAATACAGTTAACGTTTCGGGTCCCATTCGGGTCCCATCATCAGAATGACGCTGTCCTGGTCGTCACCGGGTATTTACGTAGAAGAGGAGCGTAGCATTCTGGGAGGGGGCCTGGTTGTCGATTGATAGCTTCTTTTGTTTTCTTTATGTGCCATGACTCCAGCTGTCTCCTCACCCCCCATTTGTTCTTTTTCGCCAGAATGCATGGGTTGTCAAGGTCTAACACGTGTCCTGTTTTGCGCGCGTGTTCACACAGTTCTGTTGGGTTTGTTGCTGATTTCTCGATATCTTTCTTGTGTTCCTTCATTCTTGTTCGTGTCTTCCTTCCTGTTTCTCCGATGTACACGGCAGGGCAATCTTGGCAAGATACCTTGTATACAACGCCTCGTTCTTCTTCCGGTGGTGTTCTGTCCTTGGGGTGGCTTAGTACGTTCCTCAGTGTTGTCGTGGGCTTAAATACAGTTTTAATGTTCACCTGGGAGAGCACCCGTCTAATTGGTTCTGACACACCCTTCAGGTAGGGGATGGTAACGTACATGGGTCTTTCTTGACTACTTTCCGCCTGTTCCGGGCGTGTATTCATCATTCGGTGGTATGTATTACAGATAAATTGCTCGGGGTATGCCCTTCTTCGTAGATCCGCTTTGGCCTTTGTTATTTCTTCATGTCTTGTCTGATGATCTGAAGGGATCTTCATGGCACGTGAAAGCAGGGAACGAACAACCGATCGCTTGTGTTCAAGAGGGTGCCCCGAACCATAATGCAAGACCTGACCTGTGTCGCACGGTTTTCTGTAAACCGAGGTCTTCAAGTTTCCGCACGGGTCTCTTTGCACGAGGACATCCAAAAAGGCGAAAAAGAACAAATGGGGGGTGAGGAGACAGCTGGAGTCATGGCACATAAAGAAAACAAAAGAAGCTATCAATCGACAACCAGGCCCCCTCCCAGAATGCTACGCTCCTCTTCTACGTAAATACCCGGTGACGACCAGGACAGCGTCATTCTGATGATGGGACCCGAATGGGACCCGAAACGTTAACTGTATTTTGTTATGTTTGTTGAAAGCCGGTGCGGTTCAAACTAGTAAAGATGTCCGCTTTCCATCTGTCAACGTCTGTACGCCGCTTATAGCCGCTTATACAGTTGCTTTGCGGCGCTAACCCAGAATTAAAAAAAAAAAGTTTATTTGTTATAGACACCGAAAAACTGCACCAGGCAACTGTGGGTCATAACATGGCAGTTTTGAGTCATTCATTTGACGGCTATTCGCAATAAGCTTGGGTCACCTGATAGAACCGGCGCTACTTGCAGGTGGGTCTCTCCTCTCAACGTGATTGAGTGACGTCAGCACCGCTCCAATTCAGCTAGGATAATAGTTCGTGCGCGAGAACACGTGTTCAGAAAAGAAACAAACCGAAGAATTTGCATCGAAATATTGACACAATTCTACATGAAATGTTCACAAATACCAGTATAATACCTATAGCAGGAATTTTCCAGTACCCTCCCCCCGCACCTCCCTAATGCCCCCCCCCCCATACCGGCCAAAAACGCCATAATAGCAGTAGATATGAGCGTCCCCCCCCCCCCCCCCCCCGAGATTAATATCATCGGAACATCCCCGATACATAGGCATCCGGGTTGTCTGAGTTTATTCTGGGGCGTATTCGGACAGTGTTTATTATTTCCCGAGAAATTTCCTGGTTTTCGAGGTTTTCTGCCGGACGTGGTAGACTCACCTGCGGTTGTCGAGCGATCACGACCGAGACATTTACTTCTGCTCAGTTGCCGAAGGAAAACAGGAGTTGTCTAGTCGCAATCTCTGCGGTGCAAAAGCAATGCCCCCATATAGGTAGCTATAAGTCGCAGCACCTGAAAGGGTAATACCGCGAGAGAACTGCGGGAGTGAGCGAGAAAGCGCGATACTCCGCCTTAAACTGCCTTAGGGCAGTTACGTTGCGCCTCAAAACTGGCCGCCTTGGATCCCCTGCCATTCGGCAACGAGCGTACAAACATGCGGGCCTGTCTCTTCGTGCTTCTCGGACTCTTCGCCCTCTGTCCTGCTCCGCCCGTCCCAGAAGGGGCAGAGCGAACTGTGGCTGCTGGCGAAGAGAAGGCGCAGCCAGCTCTGGAGTTCAAGGAAGGTTCCAAAGAAGATGCCGATTCGGCATTCCAGACAATGTTGGACTCTGTGAGTGAAGACCGTTCCAAGGACGAAAGGGATTCCTCAGCGGCTGTGGAACAGCTGAGCGCTATCCTCGAATTTGCCAAGTACGACTCCAACAAGGATGGCTTCATTGACCTGGGAGAGTGGAGTAGCATCCACGGCGGAATAGAGAAGTTCAAGGCTCACTTTCACTCAGCTGATGTCGATGGTAAGTTTCTTGACAATGGAGTAGGACGTCATATTAATGGACGGATTTCATTCGTTGCGACCGCTGTTTTGTGTTTTTTTGTTTATCACTTCATTAAATAGATGAAGGATTACAACTAAGGACTCACAAATAATAATTTGATTGATGGGGTTGGTGTTGATAGAGAGATATAAATCGCGTGAACCTTCAAGAAAAACTTAACGAGACAATCAACTCTCGTGGGACAAGAGGAGTAGGTCCGCTTTCACATGAAAAAAAAAAAGTTCGCTTGCAATTGTAGTACCCTTCTTTGTGTGTATCGCAGACGCAACTATTACACGAACACAGGACAGTAAGTTCTAAAAAAAACTAGTCAGTCGTAGAAGCGGTATTTATAGAGTCCACGAGTGAAGGTGTGCATGTAACAGCGAAACGTGTTCTCAACGTCGTCGGCAGAACCCATACCGCTTTCCGAAATGTGGCCTTGGCACCTTACTCATGAACCTCTCGTTTTCCTACCAGGCGACAAACAGATCGCCGAATTAGAGTTCCAGGCTGCCCCATGGTACAACGAAGCCGATCCTGTCGTGCTTCCGGGAGAACTCGTTGGCCAAGGTGACGAGGCCGGCAAGCAATATGCAACCGCTGAAGGGGAAGTGCCACAGTTCACCGCCGACCAGCAAGTTCCCCAGGTCCTTCAGGATGTACCGGTCCCTTCGCAAAACGAGGGCCCTGCTGAACCCGAAGACGCACAGGAACCCGTTCCTGAGCTTCGCTACGCTTCGGAGGAAGCTGAGGACCCGGAGCAAGAGCCAATGATCCTGCTCACTAGCGCCGACAATCCTGAAGTTACTAGAGAAGCAGCGCAGGAGGATGCCGCGCATCCTGAAGAAGGCAAGGACACTAAGATTCAAGAAGCGTCCGAAGGTAAAGACGCTTCCGACACCAAGCAGACGAACAAGGTGGAGGTGAACCAGGTTCGTCAACCATCCGAAGCTCTTGCAGGAAATGTAGAAGGGCCACATCGTGCTTCAACTGAAGATGCAAAGCAAAGTGAAACTACAAATGAGAAGCAAAAAGCAGTCGAACCCGAAGGCAAGGTTGAAGAGCAAGAGAAGACCGACGCGCGTACATTTTAAACGGACTATCACTTCATATATCCCGCGGACACTGTGGAAGCACTTTATGTAAGGGTATTTATTTTATTTATGCGTCGCAAATGGCTGTGTTTTCTCCGTCCCTGTCGTCGAGACATTAAAAGACGGACGTGGCTCTTCATTGCGACACCGGGACCGAACCAACGATGGCGGGTGTCATCAACGTTGGTTTCATTCGGGCTTTTTGGGAGAACGTGATCGTGGTCGTTGACGAGTTAACGAAAGTTAACGAAAATACAATGAATAAAATTGTCCTTCTTAAAACGTCACATGTTTGTATACATTACGTGCTTGTGTACAGTGCGCCATATGAGGCTGGAGACACGACCTCCATTTTTTCATCTTTCGCGTGTGATCTCGCCACCCGAAATGTTTTGCCTATAAGATCGAAAGAATCAGAAGACATGGGATATTGAGTGAACCACGATATCAAAAGCGGCATTATACAGTAGATCGAAGCAGAAAGTTCAGACCAGGTACGCCCCGGTATTTCGAACTGTTCGAAATATCGGCGGCTTCCGACTTGGGCCTTCTGCTTGAATCAACGCTCACTGGATTGTTGGATTTTCTACTTTTCGAGAATATAAAGTAGAAACAGTTCGACATATTAGAGATGTAGTATAACGCGTGAAATTAACAAGCACATCTTTCCAACATTCCTCCAGAAGACTACGAACAAAGCGAACGCTCCCTCATGTAATGGTATTGTAACTCATGTGTTCCTCATATACCAAGAACTCACTTCGTCCACGGCATTTTGAATACCTCAAGCACGTTGGAGCCTTCGTCTTTTCTCTGTTCGTTGATTTCAAACATAAATTTAGCACAACGCAGATATATCGAATTTAATCAAACTTTCGTCGGCTGCTTAAGAGTTGCCTTTGTAGTTTTGCTAGGTTGTTTTACGTTTAAATCACTGAAGGTCCATCATGACGTTTATCACTAAATGAAATAATTTACATGTAGCTTTCGGTACTTCTAGAAAGAACGAATTCCGCTTTGCAACTTGCGGCGTCCGTTACTAGTTTCGGTACTTTTCTGACCCAGCAAGTGAACTTCAAACGAATATTTTTTTCTCGAATAGCTTCCGCAATCCTGGTGGGGGATAACAGAAAGACTGTAAAGGAGGCAGCGAGACTTCCCGACTTGTCGTATCGCAGGAAGTTGCGACAAATGAAAAATGCTGCAAGTTGCCTCAGTCTAGTTCTCGGTATCGAGTAAAATCGAGTAACATATGATATGAAGCCAAAGAGGTAAGAGAAACTCGAATGTAAGAGACTGTGGTTTGACTCGCGGCTTTCTTGGCGACTATGTAAATAGCAACTGGGGCTACCAAAGCAGTGATTCTACCCGTGCTTGGTGAGCTCTCTAAGAGGAAGTCCGGAAAGAATTTCATCTTGAACAGCATTGTAAGTAAGCAGGAAGGTGACAGGAAAACCTAAATATAATATATAATATAATATGAGGAAATGAAAGCCCTCTGGATTGAGCTTCTGGCACGATATTGTAACATCTTCATGCCTATGTTCCTACATAACTCATTTCACGCGCCAGACAAATAAACAGAAGCCTAACCACATAAGTAAATGCGTTATGCGTTCCCCCCCCCCCCAAAAAAAAAGGCTTATTGTACGTCGGAAATTCCTTTCGTTGGTGCGATCCCTCCCGAAATGCACGAATGTGAACAATTTGCGCATGGAGACAAATTTATCCAGCTGCATCCTAGAGATCGGTCGTTCGTACACACGAAATTCCAGAAACGGAAGAGGTACCAAGAAGAATTCACCCGCGGAACAGGTTTCCCCCAAGACCGCGCCCGAGGGTTACGCCGCCCTTGACCCTATCTTGGTTAGACTGCCTATTACGTAGCCATCCCCTGCGTTCGAGGGTGACTGAACTGACGATCGCCACACGCGCTCACCCGGCTGGCGTGTCAGCAGACGACGACGTTCTTGCAGACGGTCAAGGTCTGTCGAACAGTCTGTACATTTATCGGCGTGTGTACGTGGAAGGGCTCCAATGCGGCAAACTTGCATGCTCACAAAAAATAAAAACGTGCCGGAAGCATTTAAAACGTTTCAGACTAAAATTGCTTAGGACCTCCGGTAGGACTTTGTAACGTGCGAAAACCGTGCGATCAAGCGCACACAGTGTAGTTGCGCCAAGCGATCTGCTTGCCGAGATCACGCCGTACTGCCAGAGGGCACTGTTTCTCCTGGGCCGACTTCGCAAGGGAACTCTACAGTCATTTTGCCTTTGAGCACCTGAGAAAAACCTACAGTCACAAAAAGTGACCGTAGGTTTAGTGTAGTAAGTTTAGGTATATAGTGACTGTAAGAAATCCTGACGACAGCGCTCAGAGAGCACGGCTCGCTTACACGAACGCTGAGGAAATTCCTCAGCGCCGTCCTCAGAAGCTTTGGCAGAGGTCTACGGACGAGTAGCGTTGAGCGTGTGCCCGAAGCACTACCGAAGCTACTGAAGACGCCGCTGAATAATTTCCTCAGCATTCGTGGAAGCAGACCCACAACCCTATCCGAACCCCGGTCACCTGCCAGTCTCTACACGGATACCTCAACCGCTTTGCCACGAGAGCTGTGACTAATAGACCTCTCCCTCTTTGCAAACAAATGACGTCATAGTGTTCGACAGCGCCACCAATTTGGTAGAGTTGAACTACGCTCGAAGCTAGGGGCGAACAAGGTCGCGCCCGAAAGCCACAGTCTGGAGGGGATTACGATGGTCCCTGAAAGGGACGCGACCTTCGGTCCTACTTTTCTGTCAATAGGAGGCAGCGAACAAAAGTGCCCATTCGTGGAACCCAGCCGTCCCCTTCCGATTTGTTTCGCTTTCAGTCTGTCTATACCAACGTCATGATGACGTTTCTCGGGTAGAGGTCTATATTGGTTGCGTTTGTCGCGAAGTCAGGTCACGACAATAAGCGAGACGGGTTGAACAACGTCTTTGCCTCATGAGGGCAGGATGCGAACTCATGCACGTTCAAAAACTAAAGGCTGAGTTCGATTGGCATTGTCGAATATGTGTTTGACGGTCTGATAAATGCCTTTCGGTACTACGTACAGTAACACAAATGAGTTCCACGCGATTGATTATTTACAGTATACACGCCATTTTCAAGTCCAAATAGCTTTAACGTTGCTGCCTTGTGTGGGTTGTAAAATACTGTACTACTATAGTCTGTAGTTGCTTCGCGGCGCTAACACACATACAGACACACACACAAAAAAAACTATTATCTGTGCATGTGTTTGAGTGGGTGGCGTCAGAAGGTCACATGGAACGAACCGTGACCGAACGTCAGTGTAGCGGTAGCTTATCTGACCGGAAATAAGAAGACCCAGGTTCGATTCCTGGGCGTCAGCAACTTTTCCCTGAGTGCGCCTTTCGCGAGTCCTTTCTTCTTGCGTACCTATCAAATAACCTGAACAAAGCACAGGAACGTTGACATAATGTTGCCAATTCGTTCTCGAGCCTCCTGCGTTTTCCGTACCAATTTTTCCGACCGATATTTCCTTTGTTTGCAAACCTATTGTGAGGTGCACTCATTCAGCACTTCAATAACGTCACGCGTTCCTGTGTAGTCGTAGATTGCTCCACCTTGTAAGCAAACACGTCTTTCGGCTACATCTCGAGCACACAGGAAAAGGACGCCGCCATGACAGAAGCCAAGAATCGCTTTGAATATCTCCTTTGGGCCCTTCGTATTACAGGATGCGTCAGAACCGGCGATCGTCGAACTGCATCCTCCGTTTTGACTCTCTGTAAATACGTGTATGCCGCTCTCAGCGTCTCCGTTTTGATCGGACTCGATGGCTGGAGTTTGGCGCTGAGGAACGCGAAACGCAGTCCTCTGGGAGATTTTAATCGGCGCATTTTCTTCGGAATCAGAATAATCTACCTCATGAAAGCTTTGGTGGCATGGATCTCGGTAGCCGCGTCCTCGACTAGACTTCTGAATCTCGTGAATAAATTATCCCGGTACGAGGTGTCATCCGGATTCACAGCTTCACCCGCAAGAAGCGTGCAGCGAACTGCAAAGAGGACATTGAGGTACGCCGCACTATTCCTTCTAACGATGCACTTCATGATTCGCTGGAAAGTCTTCATCGATAGAGCGCTCGTCGGGACCAGCAATATCGCGCAAACTACGGTATATTTACTTATAGCCTGGGGTGCGTTCATTTTTGCCCTATGTGATACCATGCACGGGCTCCTGTTAAAATTCTTCGGGGAAATCTTCGCGGAATATCTGGACAAGCAGACGACGGTCCTCATTTCTATGAGGCGAGACAGAAGAGGCTACTCCGAAAAATGTTTCATGCTCAGAGACTGCAGTCGGAACGTCAGGAGGATTCGGGAACTGCTGCACGAGGCAAACGATATTCTCAAGTACACCATCACTGTTGGGGTTTCGTGTAATGTCTTAATAATTGGGGTTTGGATGTACGCCTTCACGGACAAGTCGACGACCACTGGCATGATCTATTCGGGGACCTTCTACGTTGTTCAGTGTGCCGTCGGATTCTTGGACGTGGCGACGGCGACGGACGCTTTGCCGCGTCAGGTGAGTTGGAAAAAAATGTATAATGATATAATCTAGTAGGTCGTGAATATATATAGTACAGTGTGAGACGCGTGGATTGTAATGACACAAATACGGTGGGGTTCTGGAGACAAGTCTGTAGTGAGCGCTCTAACGAGGTTTTGCGGTAAGCAGAACACGCGAGACACGTACCCCAACAGCACCGGATATCCTCTGGATGTACGATTAATGTCCTAACGGATTCGCAGGTCCATCGGATGTGAGGAGGGATATCCATCGGACGAACGGATCCGTTAGGACATTATTCGCACATCCAGATGATATTCGGTGTCGTTGGGGTATAGTTTCTTACGGGGAAATGCAAAGATAAATCTTGAATAATTACGACCAGAACTGGAATAAATGAAGTGCGCCGAGAAGTACGTTTCAGTACGGTTCGTCGCCGCACAGCAGCGGCGTAGTCAGGGAAGGGGTGGGGGTGGTTGGGGGGGTTCAATCCCTCGAAACTCGCCCCTGCGTTTGGGAAAGAGAACACGGGGGTGAAATCCTCCTCCTCATTTAAAGTTCCCATGGAACCCCTCCCAAGATATTCTTCTGTCTACACTGCCGCTGGAGGGGCACTGTGGGGATTTTGTCTGTTACGTCCAACCACGTTTCCTCTAACGGGAGTATTCTGTGGTGTGGACTGTGGAAACCACACACGTTCTACACGCATAAGCTCGTGATAGGCGAAGAAACCTTCGCTGCTTTGATTGCACAGCGATTACTTTCCCTCGTGGATGAGTGCCTAAAGTCTAGGGAATGGCGGCACTCTAGCGTCTATGTAGTGGCATGGTGAAATGAAGATGCGGTCTCGTTGCTAAGCTTCCTATGCTGGTATGCCCCTAATATGTCGTCGGTCACGAAGGATGATCAATGTTGGGAAAACAAACGATTTCTGAAAAAAAGAAAAGAAAAACGTGATCGTTGGATTACTCAGGTAACTTACACGGAAGAGCAACAGTCTGTGTTGCAAATATCGGCGGCTATACCGACCTGAGGCTCATAGTCAGGCCATGAGGATTTCTCTTCAGTTTACGCGAAATCCCCATCTATTGTCCAACGTCGTGGACGGGAACGCCGATTTTAGCGTTAGTGCGCTTCCTGACATTTCGGTTCTGTTCGTTCAAGAAAGCGTAACTTTGTGGGGGACTCGTAAGTTTCTCTTGCTGAAACACTTCTTTTTGTTTATTCGTCCTATCAAGAAACGTGAACATGACACGGACATTATTCACGACGTGGGAGGGGACAAGAACACAACGTACACGTACATCCGCTTTATGTTTGTGTTGTGTTCTTGTCCCCTCCCGCTCCACGAATAATAGTGAGTTTTACTATAAGGAACGCTGTCGCCTTTGCGTACGTAAGGGATAGCGTTTGTGTTTCTGAGCACGCGCAAGGCACAAGCAGAACTTTGCGGATTGGGGAGAACCACTATGGCATCCCTTGCGTACGCAAAAGCGACAGTGTACGTTATAGTAAAACTCACTAATGTCGGAATTAACCAACTCGCTCGCCTCAACGCCATTTTGAAACATGACACGGTGTCGCGAAATTAGCCTGTTTTAGGAGACCGGAAGCACGCAACGATACGATACAGGAAACCGTAACACCTAACCTCGAGAATACCATTTGGCAGCCATTTCAAGGAAACAGCACGATCGGCTGACAACGTTTTCGGAACCGCGTTGTCGTGCACGTCTTCCGATCTACTACAAAGCTCGCCATGAAAAAGTCTCTGGAAGAACTTTTCGAACTTGTTCGCGAGTTTCTGCAACGCACAGTAGTACAGGAGAATCGTTAAAGTCCACTATGACGCCCACAGCCTGTCACGTGACCTTACCAAGATTTCTGTTTCCCCAGGTCCGCAAGATGAAATGGATCCTTCAATCGATCCCGCTGTCCAGTTTCCCAAGCGACATGATACGTAAGGTACGGGAAGACCGAATTCCAACGAAGATAACGGTATTCGATGCGATTCTTCGGCTCGTTAAGGTTTCACTAGACCACTAAACGACAACTTGAATACTTGAATGCGGCCATTATACAGCAGTCCTATATTATTTTCGGCTGCGTATACATAGCTGCAATAAAGCAACAAGCTAGCAGCTTACATGTCTGGGGTTATTTATGACCTTGTTGCTTATAAATGTCTCTATACACATGTGAAATGTTGCCCTAAAATTAATTTGTTGCCACCATTGCCATAACATCGGTCGGGGTGACTTCTGGTGCGAAGCGACACGCTCCTGAGAGCTTTCGTTTTCTTTCTTTTTTTTTTGTGTGTGTGTGTGATGTTTGTTTCTACGTCACTGGTTGTGACGACAGTGTTATGCGCATGCAGTGTAGAATATTGCCACCGTACTTGACTGGCAATGCGAAGTTGAGGTCTGCTTCCCCGTAGCCATCTTTAGAAAGGGCTAACGAAATGACTGGGCTACCGGAAGAATGGAGCAGAACAAAGGCCATACAACTAATAATATGCAAGGAATTACATACAAATCTTACAATATGAGAAGCAACATTTAAACTTGACTTTCTTGTGCCTTATTGATTTTTTATATAGTAGTTCGAGTCTACCAAGTTGGCGGCACATCTGACGTCATTTGTTTGTAAACAGGGATAATAAAATCGGTCGGGACAACTTCTGGTGCGAAGCAACACTGGCGCCCTTGTGCGTGTCCAGCTTTCTTTCTTTTTTTTTTTATGTTTGTTTCTACGTCACTGGTTTTGACGACGGTGTTATGCGCATGCAATGTAGCATATCGGCACCGTACTTGACTGGCAATGCGAAGTTGAGGTCTACTTCGGCTCAATGTTGTCCACAATTTTCGGTTTTCGCTGAAAGTAGCGATAAGTGAAACGGAGGTTCCGAAAGCGTTCGAAGTAAATTTTGAAAGTTATGACTTTTGTTTAATTAATGAGCGTATGCAAATGAGCCGCTCACTGTTCAGTTCTTGGCCGATGTGTTACTGAAGAGAAAGCTGGAGGAGAAAGCTTTTCCATAGCGCCACCTCCATACGAATTATTCAGCCGGCGGGGGACCTCCGTGAAACACCCGGTACATATTTCTCTACATGTCGTAGTCGTCAAGAGAGAGACCACCGAACGAAGTTCCGTGCCAAGCTCTGAGGCACGTGCTCTGAGGTCAGAGTGAACGTTAGTCGCGGCCATCTCCGTTGGTTCTCCTAAACACGTGACCTCCCCCGCGGTCGCTTTGATGTGTGCGCCGGACGAGTTTCGGTATTTGCAGTGCCAACTCCTTGCGCTTCTATTATCCCCTTCGCTGCAAAACTTCGAGTGCAGGTTCCCACCGATGCATATAACCGTATTTTACATCTGTCCGGCATGACATGGGGCGAATTGTCACAACCCCTTTAACTGCAGACGTTGAATATGCTGTTTTTACAATAATATCCGTAGCTTATAAGAATAGTTTATGAACAGAGCCCTCTAAAATACCGGGTACACCATCATTTCAATTTTGCTTAGAGCGTTCCTCGTTCCTCGATCACCCTGTGCTAAGGACACTTTAGTGACGAGTGACACCATGTGACAAGTTTATCGACTATTTCAGGTACGACTCTTTCACTCGGAATTAGAAGAAGACACCCTTCGTTTTGATGGTCTCGGTTTTTTCACAATGAACCTTCCGCTCCTGGTAACGGTAAGTGAATTAAGTGTGAAGACATTAAACGAAAAGTGTATGCAAAGTCACTGCAGTTCTGCTCAAGAGATCACATGGGATATTCCCCTTGGGGGTATACCACTGGTTGCCAGATGAATCAAAAAGCTTTTTATCATAGCTGCGGGTCGTGATGAGACGGTATTGCAATGTCAAGAAAATCCATTGAACGATTCCACTTATTTTATTTGTGCACTCGTTGTGGTCGCTTTCGTTGCACTTTATTTTTGTTATATGATGTTAACTGAAATGTTATTTCAGATTAGCGGCTCTGTCATCACTTTTACGGTCATTTTGCTGCAGTCCAGCGCTAGCATACCGAACACACCGAAACGACATGGCTGAGAAAATTATCACGTTTGTGACAATAAATAATGGCGAGGACACAATAAAGTCAATTGGAACTAAATGCCTTCTTGTGTGATGCGACATGAGCGAACTACTCTGTATTTTGTGAACCATGACGCATCTACATTTTCCGGGTGAGCAAATTTCTACCACTTGCATATTTCATCACGCCCCAAGAGAACCGTTCGTTGCAAAAGACTTCTGGATGGCTCTTCACCAAGTCACTGGAGGTGCCCTCCAGATCAGCATCTAAAGGGGGCGATCGGTTGACATATACGTAAAGACATCGAAGCAAGATCTAGAAGCAGAAAACGACCCGTCCTTGAAATGTTCCGACACGATGGAATTTCGTTCACAGCGTATCCTTAGCCATTAGAGACAAATAAATATAAAATTTATTTTAGTTCGTATTATAAGTCAACCTCACATATACAGACTCGGTATGCAAAATATAAACGCCGCTTGCAAACATTACACCCTTCCACGAATTTTCGAAACAACCCAGTATACTTCATAGTTTCGGATTCTCCGAGTGTTGGTGCCGTCACTGGGGGCGTCTGCATCCCAGGAACAGCCCGGAACATGCCAGCCAGCAGTTGTGGTGATGACCATAGAACTGTTATAGTTATGATTTCCATGGCGAGGGGTGAGGAGACAGAAACCGACCTTCGCGGAGCAATGTTGCCAGACGCATTGCAGAATGTGCACCACATGACGTCGTACTTTTCAAAACCAGAAATGAACTTTGAAAACAAGGCTGATGTGTGGCGAGCGCGAGAGGTCTCTCGTCCGAACGGCGGTCTAGAAATCCTTCCACTCCTTCAGAAAACACGTAAGAGGATGAATGAGGTTGACGTCACTCCGCGACGTGGGAGATCTGGGTGGCTCGCTCGCGGCTGCCGGGCTGCCCCAACGTCACAGACAGGAATAATCGGGCCGCCCCCCAAAGGTCACCCCGCTCCGCCCAAGGCTGATTTTTCAGGGCATTTTTGTATATTGAATACAGTACGCAAGAGGGTCAACTGTCTGTGCTGCACCGCAGTTTCCCTCTTTCCCCACGTGCCAAGGCAGGGACCTCATTGGTCCTTCTTCCAAGTAAGGGGATAACGGCAAGACGCACGTGCCCTTTCCTGTGAAGGGCCTCTCAAAGCGAATTGCCTACCAGCACCCCCTTATTGCTGCCTTGTGAATGGACGAACGCCCTCGTCACGTTGTTTCTCTAGTTTACCTCCTCTCATGCGCGGAGACACACTGTCATAGCGTATTGCGCAGTGTCATTGCATTTCACACATAACAATCAAGGGCCTGGTTTTATCAGTCTTGAAACAGTTCAACCTGCACATCATGTAAGATATAACACAGGTCGCACATGTATTGATATCACGAAAACCTCGAAATCTGCCGTTAGGTTCCCATATTAGTTCTATATGCTGCCTGTGCCATGTAACGAAAAGGCTTATTCTCAACCAGACAGACTGCATGGTCACATCCACAATGCAGAGGTGCATGCTCATGAGCTGCATCGCAAACATAGTTGCTCACATGGGTGCTCCGCAGGAGAGTTCCTTCCCCACGCAAACAAGCATGCTACATTAGGACACACATTATGCATTCTGGGTCCTGGTCGCATGTCGTTGCATCATGACAGTGCCTTCTACTGACACATTCATGAGCGTGCTGACTGCTAACGGATGCAAACGGACTGCCGCAGTTGACGGGGGAACATCAACATCCTCGTGGCTTTTGCCAGAGCTCTCCGTGGGGAAGTCAAGAACATGACAAACGATTTCATCATCAGTTGCCTCTGTGCAAAATTGTAAAGGTTAGTGTACGTGTCAAATGTTGCACCAGATGGTATTGTCGTGCCTGAGAGCGGAGGTCTTCAACCAAAACTGGTGGCGGTGGTGGTAATGGTAGCGCTGAAAGATACCAAATTAAAGCTGGACTCTCCGCTGAGCCGCCGCCGCCAGTGATGTCCGCGCTGGCACTCCTTTCTGTTACGTTGTCCTTAGGAAACCTGGCATGACGGTAGCTGTTCGCTATCGTTAACATGGCTCGAAACCCTGCCTTATCTGTCAAGCTGACCACCAGGAGTCACCGTGCAAAATATTTCCGCTCTGCGGTATATTATAGCTGCGCAATTGAATTCACAAAAACAGAATCGGAGAAAGCAGCCGCGGACGGCGGGCACGATCCTCGCGTGACGCTGAGAAAGCCCCGAGCCTTTTTCTTTGTTTTTTTTTCTTCTTCGCAGCCCACGCGCCGCTAATACATGTTTGAGCTGTGCCGCTGTACGTCACGGATCACGTGCCGGGGGATGGCGTTACGTCACGACGTCCTCTCGGTGTGCGATGCGCTCTTTTCACGAGGAGAGGGTTTTTTGAAAGGTGTGCGGAACAGACTCCTCGCGCTCGCTCTGTAGGTCACCTGCGCTCATCGTTCTTTCGCAGCAGCTCATTTCATTCGTTGCAGAGCACTCCGCAGCAAAAAACAGAAACAATCTTGGGGATCACCTCAGTGCTCACGAGTTCACAAGAATATTAAATGTGGCAAGCAGAGTCACGTTGTATATAGTTGCTCTCTTTTCACAGCACAAAATGATGCACGATAGAAGGCAGGGCTGGTAGATAATTTTAAAGTTCCTTTTATGATCTGGCGATTCATGGGCTGCAGCACATATGCGATGTTGGGCAGCAAGACCACGAAACATGCTTTTAATGTCTGAAACAGAGGTCAAGCTAAGGTCGTCACATCTATTAATTGGGTTCCAATGCGTGCGAATTCGTGCGCGTGCGGGTTGCCATAGTAACCAACCTGTGCGTCGCCCCGCGTATCATAGGGAATCATATGCACTGATTCACTTGAAAAACAAGTGGAATCGCTTGGGAAACAAAATGGAACCATTTTGTCTTCATTCTTTTTGCCTTCATTTTGGTTTTCAAGTGATTCCACTTGGGTTCCAACTAAAATTTCTGCCTGGGACAGTAGCGTCGAGCGTGTGCCCGAAGCACTACCGAAGCTGCTGATGACACCACTGAAGAATAGACGACTTCAGAAAATCCCAGTGCTCTTTGCGCACGCATTGCATCCTGGGCGCTTGCTGAGCGGGGGAACGAAGAATAATCCTTCACATTTCGCTTTCGCTGACCTTCACACGTCGTGGACAATGGACCGGTAGGGGAGAAATCGAAACAGTGTGGAGCCCCCCCCCCCCCCCCGTTTCTTTCGTATTAGTAAATTCCCACAGTTCAAAGCGGCGCTAAGCACTCTGGGATTTTCTGAACTCGTCTATTTCCTCAGCATTGATACAAGGAGACCCACACACGCATTAGAATCCCGGCCAGTCTCGGCACGGATACGTCAACCGCTTTGCCACAAGAGCTGGTGACTGATTCGTTGCGTTCAAAAATTAAAGGCTGAGTTTGATCGGCATTGCCCAATATGTGTACGACGGTCTGATGAACGACATTCGGTACTACAAATGAGTTCTACGTGTGCCCTGGATTAATTACAGTACACGCCATTTTCAAGTCGAAATAACTTTAATTAAGTCATATGTGGTCTTGCTGAGCAGCTCTATGCACGTGCGAGTCTTTTCTTCTTGTATACCTAGCAAATAACCTGAACAAAGCGCAGGAACGTTGACATAATGTTGCCAATTCGTTCTTAACCTCCTGCATTTTCCGTGCCAATTTTTCCGACCGATGTTTCCTTTGTTTGCAAACCCATTGCGAGGTGCACTCATTCAGCACTTTCAATATAACGCCACGCGTTGCTGCCCAGTCGTAGATTGCTCCACCTTGTAAGCAAACACGTCTTTCGGCTATATCTCGAGCGCACAGGAAAAAGACGGCGCCATGACTGAAGCCAAGAATCGCTTTGAATATCTCCTCTGGGCCCTTCACATTACAGGATGCGTCAGAACAGGCGATCGTCAAACTACATCCTCCGTTTTGACTCTCTGTAAATACGTGTATGCCGCTCTCAGTGTCTCTATTTTAATCGGATTGGATGCTTGGTGTTTCGTGCTGAGAGAGGCGAGACGTCGTCGTCTAGGAGCTTTCAATGAACGACTCTTCTTCGGAATTACAATTATCTACCTCGTGAAAGCTTTGGTGGCATGGATCTCCGTAGTCGCATCCTCGACTAGACTTCTGAATCTCGTGAATAAATTATCCCGTTACGAGGTGTCATCCGGATTCACAGCTTCACCCACAAGAACCGTGCAGCGAATTGCAAAGAAGGCATTCAGGTGCGCCACACTACTCCTCCTGGCGATGTTCTTCATTATTCGCTGGAAAGTCTTCATCGATAGGGTGCTCGTCAAGACCAGCAATATCGCGCAAACTACCGTATATTTACTTCTAACGTGGGGTGCGTTCATTTTTGCCGTATGTGATAGCATGCACTGGCTCCTGTTAAAATTCTTCGGGGAAATCATCGCGGAATATCTGGACAAGCAGACGACGGTCCTCGTTTCTATGACGCGAGACAGAAGAGGCTACTCCGAAGAATGTTTCATGCTCAGAGACTGCAGTCGGAACGTCAGGAGGATTCGGGAACTGCTGCACGAGGCAAACGATATTCTCAAGTACACCATCACTGTTGGGGTTTCGTGCAATGTCTTAATAATTGGGGTTTGGATGTACGCCTTCACGGACCAGTCGACGACCGCTGGCATGATCAATTCGGGGACATTCTACGTTGTTCAGTGTGCCGTCGAATTCTTGGACGTAGCGACGGCGACGGACGCCTTGCCGCGTCAGGTGAGTTGTGAATTGTTTTAAGTTTATTTTATCTGGTATTATAAATCAACCTCGCAGGAAGAATTGTCGAGACGCTCCAGAGATACGCAAAATAAACGTAAATACCGTCAGTGAACATGGCGCGATTCCACGAATTTCAGAAAGAACCCGAAAAACTTGATGGTTTCGGATTCTGGAAGAGGGGGTGACGTCACTGCGAGCTCTGACATCTGTCTCCTAGCAACAGCGCGCGCGCTCCTTCCCGGTCTCCGTGTTTTGCGGTAAGCAGACACGCAAGACACGTAGTTTCTTAGGGGAAAATGCAAAGATAAAGCTTGAATAGTTACCACCAGAACTGGAATAAATGAGATGAGCCGATAGTACGTTTCAGTGTCGCGAAATTAGCCAGTTTTAGGAGATCGGCAGAACGCAAAGATAATGATACGACAAAGGAAAATTGTCAGATCGAACCTCGAGAATGCCATTTGGCAGCCATTTCAAGGAAACAGCACGATCGGCTGACAGCGTTTTCGGAACCGTTGTCGTGAACGTCTTCCGATCTACTAAAGCTCGCCATGAAAAATCTCTGGAAGAACTTTTCGGACTTATTCGCGAGGTTCTGCAACGCACACTTGTACAGGAGAATCGTTAAAACCCAGTATCGTGCCCACAGCCTGCCATGTGACCTTACCAAGATTTCTGTTCCCCCAGGTCCGTAAGATGAAATGGATCCTTCAATCGATCCCGCTGTCCAGCTTCCCAAGTGACACAATACGTAAGGTACGGGAGGTCCGAATTGCTACGAAGATAACGGTATAGTGTTCGATACTTCGGTTCGTATAGATTTCCATCCCCGACTCTCCCCCCCCCCCCCCCTTGCCGGCCCTGGTCATATATGTAAGGTAACTACAGAACGAGGTACGGTACTTAAAGTGTACGATGACACAGAATTGTGGAAAATATGTTATATCCCTCACGAGGATTTCGGGAATTTATTTCGGTACCGTGTTATTTTGGCACTGTATCTTTTTAATTCATGTTCAACTGAGATGTATTATTCAAAAACGAGGATTTGGGGAACGTGTTATTTCGGTAAAGTCATTTCGGGAATTTATTTTGGAACCGTGTTATTTCGGTGCCCACCCTGAGCTTGTTCCTTATAAATACCTCTCAACGTACACACGTGAAATGTTGCCCTAAAATGATTTAATTTGTTGACACAATTGCGATAAAATCGGTCAGAGCAACGCCTGGCGCGAAGCAACACTCATTTAGCGGGCAACACTGGCGCTCGTGTATCCAACTTGCTTTGTTTGGTGATTGTTATTTCTACGTCACTGGTTTCGACGACAGTGTTATACGCGTACAATGTAGTATTGACACCGTACTTGACTGTCAATGCGAAATTTAGATCTACTTCGGCTCAATTGTGCCCACAATTTTCGGTTTGCGCTGAAGCGCTGAAAGTTGCGATCTGTAAGACGGAGGTTCCGAAAGCGTTCGAAGTAAAATTTAAAAGTTAGGACATTTGTTTAATTAATGAGCGTATGCAAATGAGCCACTCACTGCTCAGTTCTTGGCCGATATCTTAGGGACGCTCACTGAAGAGAAAGCTGGAGAAAGCTTTTCGATAGCGCCACCTGCTTACGAATTATTCAGCCGGGGATCCTTCATGAATAACCCGGTCCTTTTTTCTTTTGTCAAGGTACAGACCACCGGACAAAGTTCCGCGTCAAGCCCTGAGGCACGTGCTCTGACGTCAGAGTGAGCGAGAGTCGCGGCCATTTCCATTGGTTCTCCTAAACACGTGACCTCTCCCGCGGCCGCTGTGATGCGGACGCTGGACGAGTTTCGGTATTAGCGGTGCCAACTTCCTGCGCGTCTATTATCCTCCTTGCCGCAAAACTTGGAGTGCTCGTTCGCATCGATGCATATAACCGTATTTTACGTCCGTCTGGCATGACATGGGGCGAATTGTCACAACCCCTTTAACTGTAGACGCTGAAAATGGAGTTTTTACAGATGACAGAATAATATCAGTAGTCTATAAGAATAGTTTATGCATAGAAGGCCCTGAAATACCGTGCACACGAATATTTTAATTGTGCTTAGAGCGTTCCTGGACCACCCTGTGCTAAGGACACTTTAGTAACGAGTGACACCATGTGACAAGTTTATCGACTATTTCAGGTACGGCTCTTTCACTCGGAATTAGAAGAACACACTCTTCGTTTTGATGGTCTCGGTTTTTTCACAATGAACCTTCCGCTTCTGGTAACGGTAAGTCAATTAAGTGTGAAGATACCAAACGAAAAGTGTACAAAATCACTCCAGTTCTGCTCAAGAGATCATATATGCGATATTCCCCTTGAGCATACCACTGGTTGCCAAATGGATCAAGACAGCTCTTTATCATAGGGACGGGATGAGACGGCACTGGAATGTCAGGAAAATCCACTGAATTATCCCATTTATTTTATTTGTGCGCACGGTGTAGTCGCTTTCGTTGCGCTTTATTTTTGTTTATTTGATGTCAATTCAAATGTTATTTCAGATTGGCAGCTCTGTCATCACCTTTACGGTCATTTTGCTGCAGTCCAGCGCTAACATATCGAACACACCGAAACGACATGGCTGAAAAAATTATCACGTTTGTGACAATAAATAATGGCGAGGACACAATAAAGTCAATTGGAACTAACTGCCTTCTTGTGTGATGCGACATGAGCGAACTATTATTATGCCATGTGAGAGGGACTGTATAACAGGACTTGCCCTCACAGTCCCATTATTTCTGTATTTGCCATTGTAGTGTGTTCGAATAAACTACTACTACTACTACCGCTACTCGTATTTTGCGAACCACGACGCATCTACATTTTCCTGGTGAGTAAATTTCGACCACTTGCATATTTTATCAAGCACTAAGAGAAGCGCTCGTTGCAAAAGACTTCTGGATGCCCTTCACCAAGTCACTGAAAGTGCCCCCAGATCAGGAGATTTCAGACGTAGAATAGACGATGGAAGAAAGTCACTGAAAAGGTTAGCCAGCTGTTGGGATCGAACCCACATCTTCTGGATTACCGGTCCAGGGCTCTACCAATGAGCTAAGCTAACACGCTTCTCCAGCGACTTTCGGGGTGCGTCATCTGAAGGGACGACAAACCAGCCACTCACTCTCACTCACCCTCCTTTCTCTCTTACAATTTTTTGCTCACTCATACGCACATTCATACGACGGAAATCGACGCAAGCGGCACCTGTTGAACAAGAGAGAAACTCGTGTGCTGAGGCTGGAACAACATAGAAGGGACATTGCATCCTGGGCGCTTGCTGAGCGGGGCAACGAAGAATAATCCTTCACATTTCGCTTTCGCTGACCTTGACATGTCGGGGATAATGGACCGATAGGGGAGAAATCGGAACAGTTTGGAGGTCACCCGTTTCTTTCGTATTAGTAAACTCCCACAGTTCAAAGCGACGCTAAGCACTGTGGGATTTTCTGAACTCGTCTACTGACTCACTCGAGTAGCAAAGATCTAAAGTGGCGATAGGTTGACATATGCGTAAAGACATCGAAGCAAGATCTAGAAGCAGAAACCGAACAGACCATGAAATATTCCGATACGATGGAGTTTCGTTCACAACGTATCGTTAGCCATTTCAGATAAAAAAAAAAAAAAAATTAGTTCGTATTGTAAATCAACCTCACCTAAAGACTCGATACGCAAAATATAAATGCCGTCTGCGAACATTACGCGCTTCTACGAATTTTCGAAAGAACCCGCAATACTTCGTAGTTTTGGATTCTCCAAGTGTATGTGACATCACCGTGCCTCCTAGGAACAGCGCGAAAGACTGTCAGCATGCAGCTGTGGTGAGTACCATTCGTGAGGACCACAGAACTCCTACAATTATGATTTCTGTGGTGAGGCCTGTGAGGAGACTGAAATCAACCATCGCGGAGCAATGTTGCCAGATGTATTGCAGAATGTGCACCACATGACGTCATACTTTTCGAAACGAAAACTAGAAATTAACTTGAAAACAACATATCGTAGGTGATGTGTTTGATATATGATATGGTATGATGTATTTGATGTATGATATAGTGTGAGCGCACACGAGAGAGATCTTTGGTCCAAACGGAGCTATAGAAACCCCTCCGCTCCTTCGGAAAGCCCGTATGAGGATGAGTGAGGTTGACGTCACCCCACGACGTGGGGGATCCAATGGGTGGCGCTGCTGATTCAACGTCATAAGAAAAATCGGGCCGTTCCCCTAAGGTCGCCCCGCTAGGCACAAGGCTGACTTTTCAGGGTGTTTTTGTAAATCGAATACAAGTACTACGCAAAAAGGTCAACCATTTGCGCAGCTCCACAGTTTCCCTCTTTCCCCACATGCAAAGGGAGCGAGCTCATTGGCCCTCCTTCCAAATAAAGTGCCACTCCGGACTCAGAACAGCGTTTATTTTGCCTCATGGATTCTATACGCGAAATTTGAATCCTGCTTACGAACGCTGTGCATTTCTGCCATTTTTTTTTAAGATTTGCTGAGCTTCCACAAGTTTCGATGACGCGAGAAGCGGGTGACGTAATCATAAGCCCACAAATTACAATGATGTCATGTTCAGGAGAGGGCAATGTCTCCTAGCAACGACGCCGGCGTCCGGGAAGGGTCACGTGGTGGAGAAGTCACGTGACGCTGATCAAAAGAGGGGGAAATGGGAGAGATGTCTTTCCCCTACTTGTGTTTGCTCGAAGGTCGGAGGGGTCGGTGGGTATGTCACGTGGGGCTCCGCTAATGCCACTGGCTAACGCAGTGCAAAAAGTGAGCCCCCCCCCCGAACACGCGAAGGGCAACAATGTTGCCAGATGAGAGCCGGGCGCTCAGTCGGAGCCTAACATGACGTCACAGTTCTCAAAAATAAAAACTAATTTTCTCTAGCTTCCGCGTCATGTAGAGCCAAAATATTTTGCAGGAATGTAAAGTGAGACAAGAAGATTTCAGTAACATAACTTTGGTAGGATTCTGAGACACAAGATTTAGTCAGTAGTGGGAAAGACGCACTGGCCTTTCCTGTGAAGTGAAGCCTACGAGCACCCCGTCGTTGATGGCACGCAGGATGGCGGAGAGAAAAATATTTCGGGGTGGGGGTTTGAACCCTCTAATCCCCCTGCTTTCATGTGAGTGGACGAATACCTTCGTGTTGTGGTTTCTCCACAGTCTACTTCCTTTCATGCACGGTGACACACTGTTATACAGTTTGTCAAACACAGTGCCTTTGATTGGTTTGTGGACTGTTCTCGAACAAACCAAGCACATGCGAACTCCAAAGTCACTTCTATTGTCCTTGGCATGAATTGGTGAATGGTTTCGCTCCTGTCCATGTGTAATAATTGGTAATGGAGGATGAGGAGAAACCTTGTGCTTGTCCCCTTATATAGTTTTCCTCGAGCACACCCTGCAGAATCAGTCCAAGAGGTACGATTCTCCCTTTCACCTCGCTCTGATGTGTTTTTATATATCACAAGTCCACTATAACGAGCTTCTGAAGTGACATGATGCTTCTTTAGTGTAAACTTGTTAGTGGGAATCGCAAAACAGGTCAGAATAACACATTTCAAAATTGTTTTATTTTGCTAAAGCACCTCCATGAGAACAGCTTGAACAAGATGAAGGACACATGTAATGCCTGTCAAAACGATGATGTGGAATGGTGTGTACATCCTGCATCTGCAGGTGGTGATGAAAGTCCAATCACCTATCATTGAAAAGATAATTCCTTATGTCTTGTACTTCCTTTACCATACAGAAGCGAGTGAGCATCCTTGCTATCACCTCCTCGCCCAAAGGCTGTGAGGAGTACCACACTGCGCCATCCGGTTGACAGGACCTTTCTGGCTGCATGTAGAACACGTCCTCCCTGCATTTTACCGTATCGGGGCTACATACAGAGAAAAAGAATCAGTTGGGGTGTATGACAATGCAGTCTATGGGGGGCGATACAGCTGCCAACAGATTTTTCAGATCTCTGGGAGCCACAGAATCAATATGAATTTTCAGTCAATGGCAAAAATCCACTTTGTTTCAAATGTCTCTATTCAGAATACTCAAAAGTGGCTTCAAAAATCTGCCTATGCGTGTCTGCTTTGCTGCACGGACACTGGACAACACATCTTGACGAATTTCTGCCAGTGTAGCAGCCTCACTGAACACAATCATGAGTGCACTGATGGCTGCAATTATTGCCGCAGTCGACAGGGGAGCATCAACATCCTCGTCACTTTCGCCCAAGCTTTCTGCTGGGCAAAAATTCTGTACGACTGTCAAGGTTAGTGTACATATCAAATGTTACACCAGATGGGATTGTCGTGCCTGAGAGCGGAGGTCTTCAACCAAAGCTGGGCTGTCCGCTGAACCGCTGCTGCCAGTGATGTCTACGCTGGCACTCCTTTCTTTTACGCTGTCCTTAGGAAATCCAGCATGGCAGAAGTTGTTCGCCAGTTGTGTCCTTCCCTTCCACGAGTTCACAAGAGTATTAAGTGTGGCGAGCGGAATCACATTGTAGTTGCTATCTTTTCATAGCACAAAATGATGCGTGATAGAAGGCGGGTCTGGTGCATAACTAAAGCCCTCTGTTTTCTGCTGCGGCAAATTCAAAATTCCGCGGCACTGACTAGTAAATTCTGCGATTCTCCGCGGCGAGCAGTCAACAGCTGCTTGAAATGTGACACACTTTCTTTTCTCGGACAATGTGGGAACAAAAAATGTTATAAAATTACAGATTCAAAGCACTGTTGTGGCTCAGCATTACATACACGATATCTTGTGTTCTCATCTGATGCGGTCTGTTGCCTGAAATCATTTTATACCTGCTGAAAGATCTTTCAGCATCTACAGAGTACATAGGAACTTTATAGGAAGTAGTTTACGATACATGCCCGGGGAAGTTACATTTTTAGTACACCCCTTTTTGTTCTTCGGCTGTAGCCATCATTTAATAGTCTTAACTTCTTGAAGGCAACCTCCCAGATATTAAATCAAAATCCCCCCCTGCTACCGCTAAACTGCATACGAGAGGGACGCTGCCCATTCCTCGAGTGAAGTATACACAATAAACATGGGCTAATGTTATCCTGAGCTGCACTACAATCTGTCTGTTTTGTCCTGCACAATAAACAATTTCGTAAAGCAGGCTTCAATTTTGTAGGGGCGGCTTCACCTCATGCAGGGAAGCATCGGGTGAAGCCCACTTTCGGGAGGTGTCGTCCGCATTCGGCGAATAAGTCCAATTATTCGGAAACCCGAATATTGAGTATTTCGATTCGCGAATCGTATACATCCAGTGATTGATATTCGATTCTCTTGAGAACTCTAATATTCACACACCCTTAAAAATGAAGGATTCCGTGAAACTCTGTGCCATACGAAGGATTCCGCGATTAATTCCGAATTTCGCGGAATCACGGAATCGCGGAAAACGAAGGGCCTTATGCATAACGTTCTAGTTTTTCATAATCTGCCAATCCAATGGCTGCAGCACACATGCCATGTTGGGCGGCCAGACCACCAATCATCTTGCAGAGGTCCGAAGCTGAGGTCGCCACATCTCAAGTGGAGCAGTTAAGCATGTATGCTCCGCGCCTTCACACACTTGCGTGCATGCGAAGGCAGATTTTGGGTTGACCTATTTGTTTAGGACAGTGGGCAAGAATAGACTGTGTGTGTGCGTGTGCGGAAGGTACTGTGCTTCTTCAGTGATGAAAATGTCCAAATACACTGTTGCAAGAATTTGGCTATTGTATTGAATTCATGCAGCCCCTTAGAGCTGTGCTCGATCTAACACATGGCGCTGTCAGAAGGTGCATTTTTGGCAGCGTCACATAACGACAGCATACAGTGCTCCTACATCACTGTTTCAACAAGATGATAGCGTACAAAAATGCATTTCAGTGTGGCAACAAAATGAATTCAAGGAAGGGGTTCTAAAGTCCCCTTCTGACTTTGAACTTCAATTGTCCATAAATGTGTCCTGCTTTCTACCAAAACATCGCGACAAGATCTTCAAGTGATCAGGAAGAGCCCAGTACCCGAGTTTACTGGGAGATCGAGACTTTCTTTTCCTGACACGTATTAATATGCAATGCTTCTAATTACTCATAGCGGATGAGACTTTACAGTTGGTCTGAGGCGAATACTTTTGACCAACTTTTCAGAAAATTTCTACCTGAAGTCACATCTGAAAGTTTCACAATATATGCCAACATCTCCTGAAAAAGAACTCTGGGGGATGAAGCAATTTCATGCTAAGGTAAGAAAGGGGACAGAAAAAATGCAAAGCAAGGACAGAAGCAGCAGTGCAGCACTGCAACTGTTTAATGCAATGTGGGCAAATGAGTTACTTATACAATGTTAGAGGGAGAGAGTGCTCTTCATTCAAGTGTGCACACTTGTCCTGCCTGTTCCAAGAATTGTACGAAAGGAAAGAATGAAAGGGAGACAACAGAGAACAGAAACTGAGCCGTATCATCCTGTACGCCTCTATTATCTCTCTTTCGTTCTTCCATTTTGTTTTGGCTATAACTGGGGTTGCTTTGAACCTGGTGTTGCAGCTACACCTCTTACAATGGGATGCTAGATTCCCAGATTCTGTCAACTGGTCGCAAAGGTATTTAGGATATGTTCCTGCAAGTGGTCATTAATACACCTGCCTGTCTGTCCAATGTACTCTTTCTTACAAGATATGGGGATGCTGTAGAGTAGTACTACTTTTACACATGGGACAACAACAGTATGCCATACCAACAAGCACAGGCCAAAGCTCTCTTAACTCTGTGGTATGGAAAAAGAAAGATGGACAAAATCAGAAGGCGAGTACAATTTCCGTTCTCCAGGTTTCTTTTCAAGGTGCTGAAGCAAGTAAACTGCAATCTGGTATGTTTTCCAAAATGCAATACATACCATTTTGATAGGTAGAATTCATAGAGCTTGATGGGACACCTCAGAGGATCCTCCAAATTTTCTACCTGGTCTTCACACTCCTCCTTTGGTTTAACAGAGCTGTTACCTGGGTGGAAACACTACACAATCACTTGATACAATACAATACAATACAGCTCTCATTCATATTGCTTGCAGAGTAGAGTTTGCTAGAAAAAATAGCTAAGACAGAAGCTGATAGTAAGACAGAAAAAAATTTCCTGACAATTGTGTAAGCAATACTTCATACTAAATCTCTAATCTAAAGCTTGTGCAACTCCCGGTTACGCAAATTCATCAGTCGTAAGATGAGGTGAACTTGCTTTGCATCGTGCGGGAAATGTGGGATCTCCAGTTCAACACAGTCAAAGAAGAACAATTTTCTGAACAACTTGAATTCCTTCCAATCAAAAACTGGGCGGGACTCTACTAATGAAACGACAAGTTAGTCTCGCAACATCATTTGGAACGGGCTTATAGCTAAGGCAGAGAACACATATTTCAGTTTGCCATCCGTTGAGCAACCTTTCAAGCAGGAGCTGTGAACAGCCTTGGCACTACGAAGAAAACGTTCCGCTTTGTGCCCTGTTCCAACATTTCGGACATAAGCACAAACCAATTTTTTAAATTGCAGTGCTCAATCAACGATGTATTGAAGTGGAAAATGTAGAAGTGTATCTGTGAGTCACGTTACATACGCTACGTGCTCACGTTCCAACATTATGCGGGACGAGGCAGTGGTACTGGCTCTGAAGGAAACCTTGTTTGGTGACCCAAGGCCGTCCCGTGCGCGCCTAACACGATCGCGGAGTAGTACAACATTCACACAACAGCGATATGTTTCAAATCAACGCACCTTGCCCTCTTCCTGTATACCTCAACACGCGGATTGAGCGGGCTTTGGGAACCTTCTGCCATTGTTTGGAAATGCTGGTGAAGGACAGGCAGACATTCTCTTTCACTGTATTCAGCTTGAAGTGCTTCACACTAAAATACATGATCGTGTTGAGCAGCACAGATGGGGAGTGTGCTCCCAACTGCTTGGCCTCCCACAGCATTTCTTCACTGATCCTGGGGACAGCTGCAGAAGAGAAATAGAGGGAGACATTTTTTTCTTCTAACGACGAGTGCTGTAAGGTGTACATAGCAGCAAGCATCGATGGTTAAGGAACTCACGTTCTGCAGGACGCTCAAGAACGTTACACAACAGGCTGTTCAAACAACCTGCAAACATCTCATACTGTGGATCGCTGAAGACATTGTCGAGTCGTTCGTTCTCGAATAAGTACTGTTGAATGCCTTGAAAAGGAGACGAAGACCATCATCAAAATTTGCACTACATCAATAGTATTCAAAAGTTGGAAACAACTTTTTAGCCTTTTTTAGCATAATAGTATGTGTTCAAAGGTAAAATGTTTCGTAGAAATTATTGACTGAACACTGTGCTACTCTTGCTGCAACATTTTACGTAGGGTCTAAGTACATTTTCTTTCTTTTGGCAACCTACGAAAAAGCGTGACACTTGTGTATAGGTCGCACTCAAAACAGTGTGTGCTCGCACAAAGACGTGGAAGAGTTTCGGAATAGAAGTCGCAACCAAAACTTGTCACTAGAATAAGAGCTGGCATAGCAGGGACACAGAAGAGTAAGAAAAGAACGTATCAGAAATGATACGTTGAACTGCAAGAACCTGCTTGCATAATGTTGGCAGAAGGCATAATGGAAGCAAAAGAAGGGGGTACTGTATGCAGCTTTATATTGAGCAGCATGCTTTCATCATAGATTATGCTCACATTTGGTAGGACTGCGAGAAAAACACAGTAGTAGGAAGCGAAAAGCCAGATCATCACAGTTCTACGGTACATAGCAGTATGCAGCCAGTGATGCATTACTTCGTAAACTGTGACATACCTAGGCACTGTACATATATGCATGTTGGAGGGTAAGGTTCACCCGAGGGCTGGTTAACTTCCTTGATGAAAAGGCAAAGAGCATAATTAAGCTCTTCAGGTGTCATGTTCAGTAGATCGGTCTTGAATAACTTCAGCCTTCGGGAACCCGTTTGCGACCCCATTTCTAGATCTTGGTTCTTCTTCTTCACCCAGTTTGACCAGGATTCCACTCCAAACTCCTTCTGTGCATATCAATCAGGCATTGCAAAATCAGCATAGTGAAAGAACTACAAACACCCTGACTCTTCACGAGTTAATAGCAAAGGGTGAAATTTCATTTTACGAAATTAGAGTCAAATATTTTAAAAACTTGAGTAGCAATTAATTGTAGGCCCTCCTGTTCCAAGGCTCAATAAAACAAAAAACAAAGCTCTCTTGGTGCAAACTAAAAACTGACACTTCCATAGAAACATCCTTCTACTTGGTGAAGATATTACTCGGTGAAGTCAAATGCATCAAAACTAAAGCACTGCAGTGTTAGAACACGCTGCAGACCTTCAAGGTGTCGTAGTCCGTGATATCGTCCTCCCTTTCTTGATCAGATGGATATTCCAAAATTGCCGGTTCAATGTAGTCAGGGTAGTCCATAGGGTCCTCATCAGAGACACATGGAATTTTACTCAGTGGTTCCTCACTGCCAGCTTCTGAGTCCTTGTCCATACTATCAGCAGTCCTCTTTAATTTTCTATCACAAACTTCTTGTGTGTTCACACTGCTTTCTTTTGGTGAATCTGCATAGAGTAAAAAGTAGCAGCAATTTTGTAGCAGTAATTTTTGTCATTTTGTAAGTCGTAGCAAAGTACAGTAATTGTATCAACAGTTGACAGTTGGTAGAAGCTAACGAAACTTCTACTGAAATGCAAATATTCTGAGGAAAAATTGCATATATCCAAATTTTTTACATAACTGATGGCAGTAAAACCTACATCTCACAGGTTTTGTCATCGCATGCCAAAAATAATGGTTAAAAGCTTCAAGACCTCTACACAACAACTTTATTGTGAATGGGGAGTTTCATTGCCAGGGGTGATACTCTACACCATTGCTGGTGGTGATGTGGGGATGAAATCCACCATAGTAATGCAGGAAGTACACAAATGATATCTGCTCAGTTACGTTAGTTAAAATACCGTATAATTCAGCATAATTAATGCATAACGTGACACGAAACTTATCATGTATTGAAAAGAATTCTCTGAGGCTATACAAAATGTGGTCTTGTTTTGGAAGGCAAGCATGCACTTATGAAAGGGCAATACTTGTCAGCAGAAGGAAATAACTTCCATTGCAATGTGTATTCAGAAGCTTGCATATTGTGGCCAACAATACCAGCTTACCTTCTGTTGCGCTAGTTTCCTGCTGATGTTGCTCACTCGGTGATGAAGCTTTTGGGACACCCGTGACTAGGTGAGCTATATTCAACAGAGCCTGATCGTAGACTTCACTACTTCTCAGGTGGTCCTGTATGGTGAATGGTGCACATCATGATAGTGTTCAGTCACCACTTGTAAAATCGTAAAATTCTTGTTGTTTTAATACTACGGCAAATAGATAGAGCTTGAGGTTTTAGGGTTTAACCCGATTCTCCCCCAAATTTGCACCCCGAATATGAGGTTGCTTCTTTATGGTGGAACCTGATTTTTACCCGGCAAATTGCCCCCACTGAGACGTCTGTAGGAATGCACATTAACATGTTTGGCAGCAAACACAATTACATCACCATTTGTACTGAACCCGTTCAGTTAGTTTGAGTAACTGAGCCCGATTTCTCCCTAAATGTAGCATACTGGAAGTTTTTCCATCCGAATTTGCATGGATTTAGAGCGCATGTTTATTTTGGCAATTGATGTTCTGAGGCTGGAACACATAGAAAGGACAAATACATGCAAAGCCTCAAGCCTTCTTGAGGCTTTTGTATGTATTTTTCCTTTCTATGTGTTCCAGCCTCAGAACATCAATTGCCGTCATGTTCAACAGTTGCCACTTGCGTCGATCCCGTCGTATGAATGAGAAAACATGAGAGGGTTAAAGGGGGATGAGAGAGAGAGTGGTTGGTTTGTCCCTTCAGATGACGCACCCTTTGAAGTCGCTGGGGAGGTGTGTTAGCTTAGCTCAATTGGTAGAGCCCTGGATCGGTAATCCAGAAGATGTGGGTTCATGTCCTACAGCTGGCTAACCTTTTCAGTGACTTCCTTTTTTAAACATGTTTATTTACCCGATTTTTACTCCCCGAATTTAGAAAAAAATATTTCCCGAAAACCTCAGGCTCTATGAAGAGAAGTGCACTCAACCACCCCCTTTAAGAAGAAGCCTACGAGACTGAAACGATTTTGGTGAGGAAGGCTCAAAGAAACAAATGCTATCTTACTCTTATTTGCTTGATGGTTTCCAGGATTTCATCAGTGGTTTCCTTTGTTGTGGGTATGAAGATAGGCACTGGGATAGGAATGGGAAAAGGAATAGGAGTGGGCACTGTTTGTGTGTACATGTGCATTGGTGTTGGGACATATATGGGAACGGGAATTGGAATTATCCCTTTTAGAGCTTTTGGTGCATCACCACTTTCTTCTGAAAAGAAAAAAGGGACAGATATTTGGTATTACTTAATCAGATCAATGTGGAAAGTGAAGCACTATAGTATACGTCCCAGTAACAAACCGAGTATGATTCAATAAAAATAGCACTTCCTAATGGCTGGTTGAGTCAGTACCCCTGAAAATGTTGCTCAGCCCATTCTTCTTAACAAGGTGGCACACCTGAGAAACAGTCCTGAGAACAGTCCAGTTTTAAAGCAATTCAGACTGTAACAAGTGGTAGGTCGATAGGTAGTGAAATACTGGGCCGGTGTTCAAAATCCTGAACATATTCCAATTCCAACTGAGTTCCAACCGAGGCAGACTCACCTGTTTGTGTATCCTTGTGAAAAGGATGCGGCCTGCACGAGATACCCTTAGACTGTGTGACGGGCTTGCACTGCATGGTCTTGTTTTTCACAAGCTTTGGAGGAGGGAACTGTACAATGATCTCTCGTGCTGTGACGGGCAACTGGTCTTTTCCCACCACAGATGACATAGCAACCACTGGAGGTCCTCCTAATGTTGGAGTCACTGTCACAGACGGTTTAGCTAGGATTGTGGGTGAAGTCACGTCTTTCATCACCACGGAGTGTGTTGCATTGCTGCTCGTCGTTACCTGGGCACAAATAAATGTTACCGTGTGCCAGCTTTCTCGGCATAATGCCATGCAGTCCACTGCATTCTGCCCTTTCACTGACCTTGACAACCGGAGTAAGATTGGGCATTTTTGCCGAACCTGTGACCGCATCCACTTGCTGTAAGGTCGTAGGCACCACATTGTGGGCAGAGTTAGGTGCCAAGGACATGATGCTCGAGATGATGGGTGTAGAGTTGCGGCCCCCCTGATTTTTTGCTGCGTTCAAATGTGGAACGCATAAATGCCAGTTTCTCAAATAACATCAATGCAGTGAACATATGCTTTGCAACTGCATGCATTTGTGCAACTGTAAAATAAACCATTTATTTTTGTTACGCAGAATTTACGTCTTTCCGATCGTTTATGTGGCTGACACTTGAGAATGTCCTTGAAAAACTAATCCTCGAGAACGTCGAGAACAACCAGACACACTCATGGCCACGCTCTAATACCCATATTTGCTTGTTACTACCCGGTTTAAGTATTCCTTCTTCATTCAAACCATTGAAGATTGGAACAAGCTAGCATCAGAAGCATTTGACTCCGACGAAGCCTTTTCAGCATTTACTGAACGTTTTCTAGTTGATAGCTAATCTGGGCAGCACCTTTGTGCACACACCTGTTATGTACGAGTGTGGTGTTGCGTACGCTGTGTAAAATATATGTCTCTGCATGCACTCCTGCTTGGGCACTTCGGGCCTGCAGTTTGTGAGAAATAAAATAAATAAATATTATGGTTGTACACAACGCTGCAATATAACTAGCGTCTGACTTTTTCGGGTTAAACCCGATTCCGTACGATTATTCCCTCCCAAATGGGTTTCGAAACAATTCGGGTTAAACTCAATTTCTGCTTCAATTCCAATCACATATTACATTGTATCACGTATCACGTAAACAATTTAGTAGCAATCTGCGCACACGTTTGGTGAAAATATTATCTGAGTGCAACAATAAACTATGCGGAGCAAATTTAATATTATATCATGGCTGCATTCCAAAATAAACTCGATTATGTCATGACCGGCGTTCCTAAAACGGGTCGCCTACCCAAGGGTAGCGACTCTGGATCGACTCGCGCTACTCCCTATCAGATGGGGTAGCTAAGAGTAGTGACGTCAGAGCTGTCGTCTGCATAGAAATTTATGGTCGTCTGCTTTTCCTGCAGCTCGTCTCGGCTGCATCATGTCGGATGCCCGGAAATTCCAGATGTTGTTCTTCAGAGCAGTAATCATACATACAACACACATCAGCTCAGTGCATGTGAAGATCCAAAACTGCTTCTATGCATTTTCAAGTTAGCTGCGGACCAGAACAGCACTACCATTTCTTGGAATGTGCGATAAATACCCCTAATTCGTGGCGTGAATGCTTTACGAACACACGCAGATAAACACACGCATACTGAAGTCAACACTGTCATGGCAGCGGCCAAAGCGTACAAAGCAGCGGCAAGCGGTTCTGATGTCACTGTCGTCTGCTGTCGCCATGTCGAGAATCGTACTCACGCCCGTTCCACAACCTACCCGAGGGTTCCCCTACTCTCATGGTGACATGGTACAACTCCACGTGATCAACCCCTACCTGAGAGTTAGTTCTGGAACACAACCCATGTGGTGTTTGTAAATATAAATCATGAGGAATGCACGTCTGGCAAATGTGTGCTCCTAACTACTGGCCGCTTGCTGGAGAGAACGAAAAACGTAGCCCGATAACACCCGATCTCACCCCGAATTTGAGATTTCAAAATAGCTCCCGAAACCGGGAAAGACACTTAACCCCAAAAAGTCAGACCCTAAATATAGCACACACCAAGCCTTGTGCGTTAGGGTTAAACCGGGTAAGAACCGCTTTTACCCCGAAGTTGCATCATTGTCAATGTGGGTAAAACCCGACAAGCTCTAAAAGTAACCTTGTCAAAGTGCAAGTTCATTAATCAATACATGCACTGGAGGATGCTAAACAGTGTACATTCAGCACAGCTATTCGGCTTATCATGCTCATCTCAAACACAAGTGACTTTTTCAAATTTCCCCCTGAAAACCTGCTTTTCCACCAAATGTCGCTCAACTTTGCCCTATTTTACAGCCCCTGAAATAAAACCCGATTAAAAAAAACAAAACAGAAAAAGACATAGAACACGAAAACACAAGGGCCTCAACATACACCAGGTGCCTTCTAGTTCAGAACGTAGACAGGCAAAAGATGAAACATCCACACACTTCTGCGCCCCTTACTTTGAGTGGCGGCTTGGTTTGCAGCTTGGGTAGCAGTAGGTGCGGAAGTCGTAAGGGTAGGTAGATTTGAGAACTGGCTTTGGAAGTTCAGCACGCACTTGTAACAACAAAAGTTGCGAATAGAAGCATCACTCATGGTCAAGTGGTATTGCGCTCCCTGCATTTTCCCACAGTGGTCACACCGCACGACTCGTGAGGAAGAGGCACTCTGGTTTGCTTTCAGCAAGCTGAGACAGTTGAGTGAGCAGAACATCTGACCCTGAGCGCCGGCCTCACCTACACGCTCAATCATGTCAAAGTTGTACTTCTTCACCTGGAATGGAAGAGAGAGAAGAAAAAAAATTGTGATACTGTGCGATCACGTCAAGCACCACTGACGTTTCTCACTTCGTGAACACCGCATAAGTTGATTATTTCGGACAGTGCATTCTAAACATAATGGTTACCTTACAGGTTATTAGGAAGAACAAAGTAGGAGAAGCCAAGCTAGCTGGTGTGCATGATGAAAAAGGGGTCTAGTTTAAGGAAGAATGGGAAGACACCCTGTCCCCGTTCCCAGTCTTTCCGTGGCTACCCATACACAATAAAATGTCACATTGTGCTATGCTATGCAAGTAGGTCAGCTGTCCATGCAGCTCCCCAGCTTCCCCCTTTCCCCTGTTGCCCGTGGAGCGACCTCATTGTTCCCTCTCCCAGATAAGGGGCAACATTTCAAGGTTGGAGTCACTAAATAAGCTTCGCTTCAGAGTAGCGACACTGAGCTCCACAGGCGAGCAAGGAAGAAATCTTGTTTCCGTTCCGCACAAGCGCCATCCCCGGTTGAGATTCAAGGTGAATCGCACGTGGTTTCATGTGTGTACCCATGCAGGTCTATGAGTGCCCGCTTATTGCTGCCTTGTGAATGGACAGACACATTGTCACATGGTTTCTCCAGACTTTTTCCCTCTCCCATGCGCAGAGACAAACTGTTGTAGCGAGTTACTAGGCTGTATCGTTGTGCAAATGAATGCAAAAGCACCTCTCCCACTTTATTACTTCATTATCTCATATCAGCACACTATGTTGTTATGAGGTTGTTTACAGCAATTTGCATTGTTTGACATTTATTTGTATTGGGCTGTATATTCACTGTATCATCTTTTTTGCCCACCCTGTTACGTAACACCCCCAGGGGGTCCCTAACGTATGTTAAATAAATAAATAAGAAGGCAAACAAAAGGAAAGCTTTCAATATCTTTCCAATAACAATAACATTTGTGTTGATGATGACAGGTTGGTGTTTCATGACACATGGGCAATTATGGCCATGGCGATATTTGTGAATTGTGGCTTGTAATTAATTATTTGGGACGCATTAACTCTAGTCATCTACTCGGCCTCCACAATGTAACCTGTACTCGCCAACATCATATATCTAGTCTTCTATTCAGCCTCAACAATGTACCGTAAACATATTTTTATTCGCGGTGTATTATTTTTCGCGAATCGCGCATTCAGTCATTTGCAAAATTATTCGCGTGTATTTGATTTTGCGATTCCAGGGCTGTTTCCTGTCGCAGATTAAACGTCAAGCTGTGTTCGCGAGTACAATCTTTCGCGATTTTTCAGCGGTACGCGAAATTCGCGAACATTAATACATCGCTAATAAAAATACGTTTACAGTAACCTGTACTTGCCAACATAATATATCTAGTCTTCTATTCAGCTTCCACAATGTAACCTGTACTCTCCAACATAATACAGATATCTAGTCTTTTATTCAGCCTCCACAATGTAACCTGCACTCGCCAACATAACAAACCATAAAAAGTGCCAAACAAGGGTAAAGTAGCAGACTAAACTGCAAAAGTTAACAACCGTAAAAATGAGATGATGCACGTAGAAGGATATAGCATAAACACAAAATCACAGCTTCACGTGTTCTATCCATAAAAAGTCACTTTTTAAAAGGTCGTGCTGGTTCATCACCCAATAAGAAGATTGGGTGGAGTGTCACAGAACTGAAGTAAATGGTAGGAAATGACAATTGTTTTTTGTACAATGGACATGCTATGAGGATGTGTATGGCGGAGAGCTGTGTCCCACCAGTTCATACATTCAGATAGTTCCTCTCTCTGAAGTAGGGGTGCACCCAACTTCCAACAGCATTTTGCGAGCATTTCTGCAAGCTAGTTTCTTTTGCTATCGCTTACCTTACACCATGAACAGGGAACAATCTTTCGGTGAGACAGCACAAAGAGGTTAACACACGATTTGCTGCAGAACTGCTTCGGTGACAGCTCATGGAGCACTGTCCGACCCTCCTTGGCTTCCGTAAGATTGCTGCTGCCATCAAACAGCTGATGACAGTTCTCGCACACATTTGAATGCAGACCATGCCTGTACCGAAACGAAGCCACACACAGTTCACAGCAAAGAGGATGGGTCTCCTCTTTGAACTGCACCTACACAAACAGAACAGAAAACACATTAGGAACCACACCTAACGTCAGAAAATTTCAAAACCACGTTGAAAACGAACCAGCGCCAGAGGAATTTCGATGTCTAAGTTTACTTGCAAAGCCAGTTTCGGGCCACTTCTTCAAGGAAGAGCACAGATACTGGCATGCGATTGTACCTTGTAGCCCCAAAACTAGCCAGATTTTTCGCTGCATGAACTGCAGCACGCACAACGAACAGTGGGTTTCCGATCCTGATATTTCGGGCAATTTCTGCGGTGATTGTGTGGAAGTGACCCACGCCCAGAAGCTTGTGCATAGGTGTAGAAGCTCACACACTCGTGCTGGCTGGCAACGAACGTAATGCAAGTGGATTTCGGAATACGGGTGTTTTAGGGTATGACCCGTTTTTACCCACCATCATTACTTAGAGTAAAACCCGAAAATGAACTTGGAACAGTGCCAATTCAGCCACCAATACGGATACTGGAGAACACTATGCATTGGACACTCAGCACAGCTGTTCCACATCTTCTGTCAATCTAAAATGCGAGAAACACTTTATTTGTATTTTCTACCCCAAAATATACTTTTCCACCCAATCTCACCTGATTTTACCCTGTTTTACGGCTCCTGAAATAAAACCAGATTTTTACCCCCCCCCCCCCCCATGAAAAAAAAACAACAACATAAAACCTGAAAACACAGGGCCCTAAATATGGGCAACATAAACTAATGCATCATCCTTGATGCCAAGTCAGGAAAACAACATGGCAACAGCCATGCCAGATGTGGTCGTGGGCTTAGATGTAACAGCAGAACAGGTTATCGCGATGTCAATATTCTCCACTTATGCAGAGTCTGCGAATCATGTCAACATCGTACTCTAGTGCATCAACAGTGCATACGGCAGCATCAACAGCATCTTTGGCTGTGTTAAAAGATGGCAAGCTGGCTGGATCGTACTGAACTATTATGCCCTATGTCATCATCATCAAAATAAGGTTACACAGCTGCAGGCCGAGTTGCACAAACAGTACAATGCGGGCTGAAGCACGCTAATGTCGCGAAGGGGTTCTTGCGGTGACCAAGGCGATCATTGCCATCGCACCTATTAATGAAGCTATTATACTACCATATTATATTATATTATACTATACTATACTCTCCGAAAGCATCTTCTCACGTTTGTTGAGTGCGGAGCAGCATTTGCAGCTCTTTTAGCTATTCTGAATAAATGCTTAAGAAAAGAAAAAGTTTTTCCCCTTTACTAAGAATTTAGACTGTCGATCAGTCGGATTAATTTGATGGCCCCCAGAAATGTAAAAAAATGGTCAGCAACTATGTGCTGCCTTTGACAGACTTACCTCATACTTGACGGGAGCATCCTTATTGCACGCTGAACATTTTTTGATGGGGGCTGCTCCAGAGGACGCTGCATTGATTTTCTCGTACCGCTCCAGACACTGCTGGCTACAGAAGTCCTTAAAGTGGCCCTTCTCACCGACAGGCGCCAGGAATCCTTCTGTTTGCGAGGACAGGTCCTTCTGACATAGGCAGCAAACCTGCATTGTTGAATCAAAAGAGGAAGCACGATGTCAACTATATAGACTTTCTGCAAGTTCAGTGTTTTTTCTACATTTTTCCTGGTTTAGATAGATTACAGCATGATCTAAATTTTTGTTCCTCGTCATCACTCGAGAATATACTTCACAATGTCAGCAAGATACACACAGCTAGAATCTCTTAAGATAATTAATTTAGGTACAAATTTAATGCCACTAAATTTCTGAATTCCTCAGCAGAAGTTTTCACTAAACATGCAGGCTACATTCATGTGTTATACGATTATTGCAGCATTGCATGCATATAAACAAATAATACACAAGTGAGGTTTCTACACCTGGACAAAACAACTTGCCTTAAGCCCCCTTTTGAACTCCTCCAGGCACTTCCCTGAACAGAACTGCCTTATGTCAGAGCCAAAACGGACACAATATTTTCCAAGGGACGTCTGCGGGACGACCGCATTGCAATGTGAGCAGTGGGATCCAGAGGTTGTCTGATACTTGCTCAGGCACTCTTCACCACAATACTCCATTGTTTCCCAGATGAGGAACTTGTTGTCCTCTGCACCCAGTTTGTGACTGCAATGGGCACAAACACGCCAGTTTCCATGCCGCTGGAAGGAAGAGAGTGTGAGGTTGTGAAATTTGGCAAGCACTCCGTTGCTGGGACTCGTAGTAGCACAACAGGGTAATATCAATCATTGTGCATAAGTTGCCAGTGAATAAACGAGGACACGGAACTAATAAGGCGTAAGAAATGTCCTAGACAAGGAGCAACTACGGTTGTGAGGGGTAGTAAGTTCCCAAATGTACCAATTTGAGTGTTTCTTGTGTAGGACATGAGCACCAGATGCATGCAGTTTCTGGTCAGATACCTATTCTACTGTTCGACACACCATATCACTTAATTGTAGCATTCAAGCATGCAATAAAAATGTTGGCATAGAACGTGGCCTATTTCCATTTTTGTGCAACGTGATAATTATGCAGTAATGTTTCAACTGCATATACTATGTAGTTATAATAACAATTTTGTACATTACAATACAGTGTAACAATTTTCGTAGTGATACCAAAAGTAAGAGATAAGATAAAGCAGCATAAGCTGAAATGTACAGGGTGCATTCATGCAGGAGTGAAATATAGCTAAGCAATACTGCGTTGCAAAGACAACATTTGTGCTTCTTCTAACAGACACACATAATAAAGCGGATCACTGGAAACATGAATGTAACGTCTATAATGAGCATGTTTACATAGACAATAAAAGAGACAACTCACTTCACTGTACTTCTTGATGCAATTCTCTGAACAAATTGGCTTGCACTCCCCTGCTATAGGAAAGTAGCCCTTGCCTTCAGCTATCTCCTTCTGGCATACAGCACATTGGTCCTTGCGCTCTACTGGTTTCTTCGGAGCCAGCTTTTGCTTGTTCCGAAATGCCTTGAAGCATCCATCTGAACACAAGAACTGAGTCTTGCCCTGGTATAGGACTTGATATCGTAGCCCTTTGGTCTGAAATTGGACAATTTGCACTTCTCAAAGATGGCTTTACCTAGGACATATGGGCTGACACAAAATCAGAGCGAACCACTGTATCACTTGTAACAGACATTCTGCTACATTACATTAGACATTATTCTTGACAAAGTGAAGTATTCTCTAGAAATTTGAAAATGCTGTTAGGTACTATAACATCTTCCCTAAGAGCCTCGTGTTGGTTTGCTGAAATTCTCGGCATGCAGGTGCAATGAGGCTCTCACACAGAGAAATGAGACAACTCTTTGCAACATGGGAACACATTTGTCTGCGTGTCGATAACTTTTGCCAGGTCGTGTGCGTGCAGATTACATGCTTTCCACGTATTTCCATGGCAACATGGTCCATGACTTTCTGATTCACAAATGGTATCAAAGTTGCGTGTTGCTGATACTACCGCATGGCATTGAGCAACCTAATAGCATACAGGCAATGTGTTGCCACACTACACAATGTGTAAAGCATGGGCACGTACAAACGTGTTGGAGCCATCCCTGCTTCACACGACCAACTTACATAGCAGAAACATAGATGACCCTCTAGAATGACATAAAAGCTACACAAAAGGTCATATGTTTAGATTCCTGAAGTGGCAGTGTGGACACCATGGAAAATCTCCTCTCATCACACAGTAAAAGCCACAGAGCCACACAAGCTTGAGTAAAGAAACAAAAGCAGCTTCTAACTAAGAGGACAAGTGAAGGAATTCTTTACAATTTGTTTCCAATTTATCTCATGTGGACAGTTTATCTTACTCTTGCTACCTCCCTCATAAGAAAGCACTTGCAAGAAAGTGTTTAACGAAAAACAAAATGCACATACACATACCACGTAGCATGTGCAGTTGTGAAACTGATTCCCAAAAACATTAGGAGAAGTCAAGGGAATAGTAAAGCTGGGTACTAACGGCAGAGCAAACAGCACAGGTGTTGCTGGTCTTCTTTGCCGGTGCTGTTCCACTTTCTGGAGGTCCTGAAGGGCTTTCAGGCTTGGACTCTGCAGCACCTGATTATGACCACAACAAGCATAGAAGATACTGCTTCATACGGCAAAGAAATCAATATTTTTGCAATTTGTAGAGCAAAATTTAAAGGAGCAATGAAAGCCTCGCTAGCAACCTGTAAAAATTAGCTTTTTGAAATAATTGAATTTCAATTGCAGCCACATGGCCATAAAATTAATTAAATTACTTAAAACTGCAAAATCATAATTGTAGCAGTGTAAAAGATTTTCCACCACAACTTGGTCTATCATCAAGATATCCACATGGTGCAGCAGCGAAAGGAACAATGACAAAACGACAAACATGACACGAGCCGCAAACCTACAACCTTTACTGAATAGACATAAATTCACAATGATTATGCAGACATTTGAAACCCCAACCCCACCTTTTCCCTTTCCTTCCTTTAGCAGCCTCCCTGCTTTTGCACGAAAAGTTTTGACAAAGTCTTCTTGTTTTCTTGTCTAGGTCATCATCGGAGTGCTAACACACGCCTCACCGAGATTTCTTATCAATACAGTTTCTACCACATGCCTTACGTGTATATCACGGGTCCTTCGCATCATTTCAGCTGAATCGAACCTTGGTTCGCAAGCACAAGCCTGAACATTCCTTGCAACGAACCCAGCTTGCTCCTTACTGCTGGGATGACGGCAACCCTGTGCTTTTCTTCTACTTTTTCAATTCTGTGGGTGACCGAATGTATGTATGGGAGTACTACTTTCTTATACTTCTTCTCCCCGTCTTCAGAAGCTCAGTTCTTAAGACTGATTACCCCACACTGCAGCACAACATTGCTGCAGCATGAAAACATGCCTGCATCGTTGACTGCCCTACAGAAGCAAGTAATCTGAGTTCTGTTTATGGGGCATTCGAAAGCTCCTTTAAAACTGTGGCATGCACTTTCAAACATTTACCAAAGGCTCGAGCAAAAGTGCTAACTTTTAGTTTCTTTTGATGGGGCCTCCACTGCAACTTTCTGTTCCTCTTTAGGACCATCATTTTCTTGTTTAGTGGAATTATCCTGTAAGAAATATAAAAAGTCACAAAAGAGATTCCATATCATGCATGCTGTGGGCTCATAATTACCTTCAGCATTTTGTTAGATACCCTTTACACTATATTACTATGACCGCGCAACAATGTGTAATGCAGTATAGCACCTGCTTGCGCACAAGAGCACTGCAGGAATGGAAGAACATACTAAAGTAACAACTCCAGCCAAAAGACGCGGACGTCTGGTTAAGACAGTAAACGACTGATCGACCTGCAGTATCTGTCACTTACTGCAGGTTTATCTGTCGTTTACTGTCTTAACCCGCGTCCTTTTGCTGCAGTTTTTAAGTATGTACTTCAACCAACCACCCCACTTGAGCCCATCAATGGAAGAACAAACAGTAAAAAAATCAGCACACACCGTTCCTGCCTTGGGGTCCTCTTTAGTTGCCTTGCCTTGATTGGAGAGCCTGGCTGCTATTGCATGCATGATGGACAACTTTGTCACCTTCTTCTTCTTCTTTACCTTGCGAGGAGATGTAGAGGTGGGTGTTGCTTCACCAGAGTTTGCATCACCATCATTGTTACTAGTCCTGCCTTCAGATGCCTCTTCAGTCACCTCATCACTGGCTTCGGGTTTCCCCACCACATTTTCTTCCTCCTTGACAGCTTCCGATTTCAATGGCTCTCGGTCCACTTCCATCTTAGTCTCACTGGAGCCTTCCCGCAGAATATCTTGGGTGCCATTTACTTCTGCCTTGGAAGGCTTTGATGATGTAGAAGAGGCGTCCAGTGCTTCAGCTGCAACTGAATCCTCTCCTTGACCATTGGCAAACTGTTCACCATCAAGCTTGGAGTCACATACTGGCTCATGAGTACCATTTGCATGAGCTCCCTCTGACTTTACAGGGACATCAGCAAGGTCTTCCCCTGTCTTGCTCATGTTACCTGGAGTAAAATTTGACAATTTTTTGTGACCACCTAAAGAACAGTCAAATTAGTGCACACAACAAATGGTGAGGACATCAAAATTCACCTGCGGTCTGCCTTAAAGCTGTTCTGACTGCTTCCGCAGCACTTTATTCCATATCAAATTGCAGCAATGAAACATGAAATCAAGTTTTATAGCATGGGGGATAAAAATCATTTCAAAGCTGGATCTGTGAATATCAAAGCAGATGTTGCCGCATCATAATGGAGCAGTGCCCTACTTGATTGCAAAATGAATGATTGATTGACTGTCTGATGAAGCAGTAAGTCCCCTCAAGCAGCAGCTTTGAGAGAGGTCTCCTACTACAGGAAACCAATGAGACTGACACATGTGAAATGCTTTTGCTCCATTCTGCAAAGCTCCTAGGAGAACATGTGTCATAAAGTTGGAGTTTCAAACACGAAGCCCACGATCAGCTATTCTGGAGCACAATGGCCTCTGACATACTGAACAGAATTATGCGGGCCTCACAAAAACTTTATGATGAATTACCAACACAAACAGATTTGAAGCTTTCTTTTCTTTGTTCTTTTTGCTTCCACGGCCTAGTGCTGTCCATGTTTGGCAGCACATATGTACGTGGGAACTCCTTTTCACCCATGACCTCCAACAAGGCTAAGTTGCGGTCACAGCAAGCTACCTATAAGAACAACTACGAATATTTACGTAAACTAAACTGAGTTTCACAAGCTTGGAGCAACCTCTCTGAGTATCATCCATGAGCAATTAGAAAGGAACGTGTGTTTTTTTTTTTTCATCTGTTATACTAACGTAGAAGGCATGAAACTATCCAGTGTCAGTAAAAACAGTTCAGTCTCCTTGTGTTCTCTCTGTTTCTTCTATGCCTCTCTGTGTAAGTTAGAACCACAAGCAACGTCGACAATACAGTGTGCATAGAAGAGATTATTTTATTCCTCCTGAACATCGACATGGTCGTACGTGAAGATCTACCTATTTTCCTTCGCGTCATTTTTCATTAATTCAATAACCAACGTGAGAAGGCAGCCTACTTCTCTCTCTTAGTACTTCAAGTGGAGTTCATGCAAATGCACGGTTTGGATCCTTTATAAGAACACTGCTCCTGTTCTTACTTTTGTGGATACTTTATTGTCATTATGATAATTCATTTTTGTGCACACCTCCACGATGTAGTTCAAGGTCAACGCAGCCTACTACTCAATTTGATGTCATGCGTACCCAGGTTCCTAACCTTTTCAACCATGCAAAGAACAACACACAAAATCTGTATCTTTCTACGCTAGTATATGTTACAAGGTAATAAAAAACAGTAGCTCAAAAGTTGATCACACTGTAAATCACGTAGGCACTAGTAGAGCATTCAGACAAGCGTAGAGGATGCCTCCCAATAGCAGCCCATACTGATGTAGTTGCACCATAGCCTCCTATATATGCTATGGCTGCTGTATAGGCTGCACTATGGCCTAAACTCGCTAACCTGACTGGATTTATCAGAGTGCTACTGGAGATAAACAAGTGACTCATTACTATCAACGGCAACTTGCTTTTATGTCTGGTATAATTCACACTTCAGCAACTGATACGATGAAATATTACGTTGCGATTTGCAGTGACTACAGTATTTACAACATGGAATAGCTTATAATGGGAAACGATTTCAAAGCCGGAGCACAACGTCAGAGATCAACCACCGTTTACGTCCATGTTCTTTGTAGTTCAGAACGACAATGTTTTGATAGACATTCTAATGGTGTGTTTGGAACGGTGGTGACACCCGCATCGTCTTTAAAAAATGAGGAAGAAAAACCAGCACGTCACAAGAACACTACAGCGAGTGCCCTGCCGTGAGAAGCAGATGAACAGGTGATATCACGTGTGGATAACCTCCTGAATTGTGTGCTTGGTTGAGTATCAAACTTACTAGACTGATTGCTGACGGTGACACATAGTTGATAACGGTGGACTTGCTTATAAATGTTCAGATGCACTGCCTAAGATAGGCTAAGCCTTTCAACTGCGTTTAAAGGGCCTGTTCTTGTGAATACGCTCGACAGGCAACCAGCATGGATAGTCTACCATCTGTGTGGACAACAGTGGGAACACTAATCACAGAGATCACCTCCGTCTGGCACAATTTCATGAGTAAAAGCGTCACAAACAAATTTGTTCTGACATTTCAAACAACTAGAGACTCGTAAACAAACGCGGGACACCGCACCATCCGGCTTGCTGTCCGGCTACTCGCGTGGCTAAAGTGTGGCTAATATCAGGAGCCTGTAGCGCTGCCCCCTATCGCTGTTCATGTGAAAAACTGTGGTAGTTCCAAGTTTCCAAGTGCAACCCACGCGGACGCGAACGATGTACTAGTCTGCAAGCAGCAAACCTTGAAAAATCTAGACAGATACCAGTATAATACCAGTACGAGATGGGCCGGTGGCTCCTCGGGGGTAACTTTGCAACTGCCCAGTTGGCAGTAACAGGAGAGATGGGGTGGTCCCCATTTAGGGAAAGAGAGACCCGCTCAAAACTGACATACCTCGGCCGGTTATCCCACCTTCCAAGACAAAACTACGCTAGAAGGATCCATGAATTCATAAGATATCGTGGCATCCAGACACAATGGGTCCAAAGAATAACCGTACGAGATAGAATATATAGTGCGGGAACAACGAGGCACAAGTCGAAAAAGAATGGGCTCGGACCGTGAAGAAAGAATTAAGTCTCTAGACAGCAATTAACCCACTGGAGGAAAGGACTAAAGAAAAAGAAGAGCCTTGCCACATATGCCCAATACAAAGAAGCCCCGACACTGGTTCCAACATACAATGGTGACAGGGAGAGCGGGCTGCTGTTTCAAGCGAGGAGGCGGGTTCCCTCCTAACCCAAAAGAGAACACATGAACTCTTTGGAGAAGCAAATCCGGAATGCCTCCTCTGCGGCAAGGAAGAGGACGACATAGATCACATTTTATTCAGATACGAGAACCGATAGGAAATATCAATACACGGACGGAGCTCAAGAAATGCAACGGAAACAAGGCCATAGCACTGGGCCTCCTAAACCTGGAATGCCCGGAAGCTGCCCGGAACCAGCAGGTGGATCCCCAGACCAGAACGAAACTGAAACTACACGTCTGTTCCCACATACCACCCAGCGCCATCTACTGGAGCGGGAACGAAGAATGAGAGAGACCAAGAAGAGAGGACAGTAGACCCACAAGTGTGTCTTCGAAGTACAGTTCCGTGCGAAATTTAGTCCTGAGGCGCCACCCAGGTGCCCGCCCTGTCTCAAAAGGGCCCAGGATATTGAACTAACTAACTAACTAACATGCTCATGTTCATGCATTCTAGACAATTTGTCTAGATCCTCGCTTGTGGTATCTGCTTTTGGTCAGATACCTGTCCTGCTTCGAAAGGGATTAAGCGAACCTGAACCTAGGAAGCAATGAGTTTTCCCTGGGCTTCAGCGGCCCACCCCAAGACGTCACATCAAACAGTGCGAAAGGCTAGTCGGAGGGAAACGAAATTCAAACACCCCGCCTACCAACAACAGGAACTAACTGACCAACTAACCAACTTACGATAGAAAGTACAGCAGAGGAAACGCCACAAGGTCCAGAGCGAAAGAGACAGGATAAACATTTGAAGGACGATTAATGTAATTAATGCGGTGGAAATGCGTCAGTGTTAGACTCATGCATTTTCCCCCAGTTTCTTTTTTTTTTTTTTCGTTCGCTTATACGTTTTATACCTCTTCCAGGTCCGAAGTGCAACTGACGACGGCCGCGCACCGACTGCGCCGCAGTCTCCTGGCGCTTACGTCGCTTTGCCTCCGCTGCCGCAGCTAGGCGACGCTGCTTCTCCTCTTCACTTTCAGCTCTACGCGCTTGACGCTTCGCCTCAGCTGTGGCTGCTAAACGACGCTGCTTCTCTTCTTCGGTCTCAGCTTTTCGCTTCTGACGCTTCGCCTCAGCTACCGCTGCTAAACGACGTTGCTTCTCTTCTTCAGTCTCGGATTTTCGCTTCTGACGCATTGCCTCAGCATTTGCTCGCCTATAACGCTGGATGTCCGGATTCCCAGAAAGCCGCTGCCGCTGTCTCCGAAGACGCTGCTGCTCGGCCCGACGTACTCGGCGAGCTTCTGCGTCGCTGGTCGAAGGTACAGACTCCATCGTAGTCCACACACGGCATAGACTACTTTCCTGGCCTAAACTGACACATCTCAAACAAACAAATGCAGCCGCTTCGAAGACTATCGGAGAACGTGCGACACATATGTCCGTAGTAACTGACGATGGCCGCGCACCGACTGCACCGACCCCCCAAGCGGGCAGTGGCCAATTGCCATTGATTGGCGAACGTATGGCAAATGTGTGGCCAACAGCTTGCTTGGCGAACAGCGCAACTTTTAATGCGAAAGCATTAGAACCCCCAAGTTGGAAGATCGTGACTGTCTGATGGATGTGTGAATCCTAGGAGAAAACCCCTCTCAACCTTCCCTCCTCCCATACCCGCGTGCTGCACCGCTGCACATGCGCACCTGTAGAGGGAAGATCTCTCTCTCTCTCTCTCTACTGCAGAGCGGCGAAGGGGCAACGGGGCGCTCGCCGGGGAGCGAAATTCCGTAATTTCGCCGCTGTTGTGTCTGTGTAATTGGCAACAGTTAGTGATAGTTTGGGGTGGGTAGATGGATGGTAGTAGTGGGTGGGTGGCGGGACGGCTGTAAACACACACACACACAAAAAAAAAAAAAACCTCTGAGGCTACATGTAATGCTATCGTATTTCCACAGCATATTTCGTCCTTCAATTTGTTTAGATATATGAACCTTTGTCCAGCCAAAGATTGGTAAAAGTTTGGTAACCATGTTTGGTACGCATACGTTCGCCAAAATCCACAAAAGGACATCTGATGGGGATAAAACATCTGGTCAGCATTTAAGATTCGCTTGCAGTTAAGTACATTGCAAAACTTCCAGGTTGCCACTCCACCACCTTTTTCTTTTTTGGCTTTGCTAAGTTTAGCACTTTCCTTCTGTCCGTCCTTGTTATATGCCACTATCACCCAGAAACGAGCTCGTTGGCCAAACAAGCACAGGTTGGCCAGCCAAGCTCTTGCAAAGCTTGACCCAGTCTTGATATGTCGCTCCAGGTGTCTGTAACACTATCTGATCGCAGGGATCGATATCCATGAGGTAACCAGAAGACCTTCTGGTCACCGATTGAACGTTGCAGGAAGTCATGAGGATGTCATCTAGAGAACACGAATGCATGTGGGACGTTCATGAAACCTTGTCCCGGCCGTCAATTTCATGGTTGTTTTTCCATAGTGCAGGGAGCAAGCAAAAATAATTTGTGTAAGCGTAGAGTACAGGGGAAACAAGTGAAAGCATTAGGTGTTGCAATAGTTCCCGTGTTGCTGTCTGTGCAAAGTATTACACGCAACACTTTTCAAACAACAAAGTAAACTAACTGGTTTAACAGCTCTGCCCAAGTAATCACATCAGGAACGACACTCTGATTGAAAACACAGTATTTGACTGGAAGATATGTCAGGAAAGCTGTTGGGTATATTTGACTCGTATTGCAGATCGATGCACGCAGTGGCGGATCCAAGGGGGGCGGGGCGGTTGGGCGATCGCCCCCCACCCTACAATTAACGTCAGTTTATACATGGGATTTCCCTTTCTCCCCTCCCCACTACGTGTTCCAACAAGGAAACCGCTTCCACCAAAACCAATGGTCTGGATCCGCCCCAGGATGCACGGGTTAATTGTAAATACGCATCCTCGTCACCGTTACAAGCGTTTTACGCCCAATGGTGGCTGTTATCGCGCTCCGGAAATTTCGCGTCTCGGTCCAGAGACCGATTTTTTTTTTTTCTTCAGTGTTATTATTAAAGTTGACGGGAGCCGCTCAAGTCAAAACCAAGCGTCTCCCGCGAATACGGAGGTGACAGAGTGAGTGCCCGCCAACAAATGCATGAAAAAGCGAACTCTTCGGAGACATCGATCCCACCTGCCAATTATGTGGCAAGGCAGCAGAGACACTACGCCACATCCTACTCGATTGCCATGGACTGCGTACAAACTTAGGAGAAGCCGAGGAAATGGCAGACTAGGAGGACGCTATCGCAAAGCTATACCACGAATCCGAAGAACTGAGAGTGGCTCAGCTCTGTGGCACAGGCGAGTGCAACGCCGCCTAGCCGAATGGGACAATACAAAATTTGACAAAAAGATACTGTCCCCGAACAAATGTTAAATTGAAAATCACTGATACCTGTGACATTATTTTTTAAAGTCTGCCCTGTATCAAAAGGGATTAGGTGATCATTACTCTACTCTACTCCGAACCTTAACCTGAAGAGCGCGGTCTTTGGAAGATTGTCCCCAAACAATTACTGAAATGAAAATCACTGATATCACATCAAAGATAGGGTTACTCGTAGATTGGAGTAGATCTAAGCCGTACAACTAATAATATGCCAGAAATTGACCTTTTTCGCAACAGCCTATGCGCATGCGCATGACCTTGAGGCGCAGGAGAGTGTTATCTCCATCCTCACTAGATGACGCAGTATGGGGACGACAGAAGTGGGGACCAGTGGGTAAACCGCACGAGCCCACGAGCTCGTCGGTCTCACTCGGGACCGGTCTTGGTCCTTTGTGCTACCCACGTGGATTTGTTTTGGAGCGCGCCGAGCGTGGTTCACTGGAGAGCCACTAGGATACGACGCGTATGTGAAAAATGTCCATTACATAAAATTCTTAGAATATCATTATATTTTAATGTAGCTTTCCGCTCCCGCCACCTGCATCACCATACCTCACATGATACCCAATGTCTCGCATCATGCCACCTTCGCAGGGCGCTTCTTCCATGACTGACGTGATATCTGGGATACACAGCGCACTATCCAGTGCCGAACGACGCGTATGCAGCTGTTGCTGTGCAACCGTTGTCACTCGCAGCTGAAATACGTACAGCGGCAGCTGCGTCGCTACGCATTGTGGACAAACTTTAACACGATTCTCCCAATGGCAAGTTGTCCACCGCAGTGCATCAGCCTATGCCCGGACAGAACACACTCCTGCGCGGATGTCCCAAATAGATCGCAACATCCACGTCCTGAAATGGATGTCAGGTGGACATCCCTCGGAGCTACATGAATGGACATCCCTAACCGTACATCCGCAGGATGTACCGTAAGGACCGGTTTAAGAGTTGTCCAATTAGGGCCCCTGACGTGATGTTACGTGGAGCATTATCGCGGGAGAGAGAAAAACATGGCAAGGCGCATCGCGGAGTGAGTTCGACTTTCGATGAAAGAACTAAACGCCTTACACACCAAAACGAGTAAGAAACACAAATGTTGCATCATAATGAGTTAATGCGCCAAGCAGTTCTTCAGTCCGCTGTTATTGGTATTGTGGATCGTGTCGCCCGACTGCTTCCGAGGCATGGTGACCAAGGGCTTCAAACTGGCGGCGTGCCTGCCTTGGCATGTTCTGGCCCTAGGCAATGTGTACCACTGCTGCAATATTTTTCGCTGCCGGATGTTTGGAATTTGGAAGCCCGGGACAAAATGCCGCTGAGAGCAGCTTCACGGGGTCTCGGACCCAAACATGTGACCGTAGTACGAATTCAATTATTGCAGGAATAACCAAAATTCTCAATTTTTATTGCTGGCATACAATTACTATAGATTACAATTGCACATCAAACACGGAACATTAATGGCGTCCTATTTGTTGTTGGGCGTGACAAAAAAGGGTGGTAGTTGTTGAGACTCTGAGCTCTCAACTTCTGGCTGCTCCATCGCTACAGCCTGCGTGGGAACGTACTGGTGTGGTGCTTCACGTACATCAAGCTGCGATGGGCGAACTTCTGCCGGCAAAGCATGACCCAAAGTAGGGCCCGAAGCAGCCGGCAAAACCGGCAGTGGTTCATCCTTGGACTTCCCTAACTGGTCAAACGAATACGCAGGCTTTGGACTTGCGATGGCGTAGACACTGCGTTGTGCGGGAGTCCCGCCTTCGGGGAAAGGGTTCACGCGGTCTGTCTTGGAACTCCACTCGGGTGCCGGACAGTAAGTGGACACTGTGGGTGCCCCCCAGGAGGGAAACGGTGACACCTTCCACCTGCCACTTTCCGTCCGCGATGGCCGGTGAGACCTTGGGCTTTGAGCTAAAGACGACAGGGAGGTCTTGACGAAGAGCTGGGGAGATTCGTTTGCGTCTGGAAGGCTACGCAGGTACATGTAGTAGACACCGTATAGGATGCAGAGCTGTACACAAGAGAAACTTGTTGTCAGGCCACTAATATAAGGACTAAATCTCGTGTCTCCCTCTTTTGCGTGCCAGTGCCTCCCGGTTTTTTGTCACGGAATTTTATCAGCTTGCATGCACCCTATCTGTCTCGTTAGGAGTGGACTATACCGGAACGTTTTATAATCATCTGATGACCGTTTTTCACAATGGTTATGTGCTGTTCTATGTTTCGCTGTAGCATATTCTAACTTGTACATAGAGTGAGAAAGTGGGCCGTTTGGCCGTACATCACTAAAATAATTAAGACAAACTTTTGCTGTTTTACTGCACTCCCATGTGCTGCAGTGCGGATCAGTGGTTACATCCGCATAACCCACGTGTGAAGCCGGGTGCGGTACGGGTGCGTGTCGAGATTTACATACCGAGCCTTTCGGCAAGGTTGATTTATAATACGAAGTAATTTATTTACTGTTTTTTTTTTCAGACACAGAAAAGTATTACCTTCATGAACGCTAGCACGGTGAAGACAAGGTCGACCACCACGTAGGTTGGAATCTGGAATCGAAGGATCATTGTTTTTTATTACACAGGTTGCTGAACGGTGCAACAGCATACCTATAAGAATGTCGGTGGGACCCTGTCTGCGGATACGTAAACGTATGGCCGACAGTCACGCTGCGCATTGTGACTTCCCGGCGTGAAAAGTGCATTTACCAGCTTAGTTTCATTTCCCTGTGTCTAGGTTGAGTTTGAATGTAATGCGTAAATGTTTCTGATTGTGTATAATCTTTCCCCCTATGTAAATAAAGAACAGTACTAACCCAACCCCGACTTGTGAAGACGCTCTTTTCGATTTTCTTTGCAGACAAAGTCAAATAAGACTACAATGTCTGTCACAGACAGTAAGGCAAAGCTCGCCACAATTTTTCGTATATGAATGAAGGATGTTGATACCTTGATAGCAGTATAAAAGGAACGGGATTTATCCGGGGCATCGTTTCTAGTTTACGCGCAAAGGAAAATTGCATCCGCGGTCGACTCTGAAACTATATATAGCGCCGTTTTACGCTTCGTCCGACATGAATTCGTGGTGTAATGTCTGTGCAATCTTATGCAATGCACGGCAAGGGCAGACGCCGGACGTTGAGAGTATGGCGGGATTCCCTCTCTGGAACTTCGGAGGAAACGTCATAGTCCAATCAGGGAGCGCCACCGGGCCAAGCGGGCTGGCGTGTGCGCGTGCGCCAGCAAGACGCGGAGATCTGGGAACAGCTTATGGAATGTAGTTTCTGGGTTAGCGCAGGACGTGTTCGTACAGCTAGGTGTCCCTCTCATAACACCGTGTTCTGGCGCTCATAGGCGAAAATCGGCGAGGTTTACAGAGGACTTTTTAATATATTGCTATGCGAACGCAAGCAGACGAGCTCGGAGACAATCGCCTGCGCCGCGCCCCCATTGGTGAGCCTGGTGGCCCACGTAATCATGATGTTACCATCGCTGGGGCTTCCTCAGGTGCAGAGGCAGTGCGAACCTTTGGAACTCGCTCTCAATATGTAAGCTATTTTCGGAAGAGAAATTTGGCCAAGCAGACTGAAGCTGAACCATTGATTACTATATCGGTCTCACATATACGTTTCTGCACGCTATTGTTCCTTTTCTCTTCTCTCCTTCTCGAGAAGCACAAAACATTGGTGCTGACATGGTGCCCAACAGAGTTTATTCATTAGACGTCATCCGTAGGAGACCGCCACCGTCGCTAGCAGGCAGATGTGCAGCCTTCGCCATATTGTAGGTCCCATCCAAGCAGTCACCCATATCGTACTCACCGTATATTTGGTTAAGTTATTGTGCTGTGTGATCTGTAGCATATCTAAGTAATTTCCATGTTTTCGACGTTAAAAGTAATCAAAAAAGCATATGGCAGCGAACGAATGCGGGAATATAGCTTCGAGGGACCTACAGCATGGTGTCGAGGTGACGTCAGTGAATAAACCGCGGAAAATAGTTGCCTTCGTCATCTTTTACTCCGCTAATATATCTCCTGTACATAGTAGCCTGTCCAGGACATCAAGTGTTCTCGACTTCATTTTCCCTCGTTTAATATGGCGCCAGCTATGTGAATCTGACTTACAGAGCTGGAGTCATCATTCTTTTGCTGCGTCTCTGCAGTAGCGTTTGCTGGCCTCGTCCCGTTGCTGGAAAAGTAGGAGTACTGCCCGTCGTACTGCATAAAACAGTGCGCTGTAATACGGATCAAGAATCCGCCAGCACACATCAACTATACCTGAACCTCCCTCACATAAGCTAATGAGCAGGAAGCACACCAGCCAAAAACTATAGACACGGTGTTCCACGCGATGAACCTCTTCAAAATGTACGGGAAGACCTGAAGCGGGCCAAAAGAAAAAAAAATATTGTATGGCTATTTCTCAACATACGAGAAAGCACGCACCTTTCGACCACCATGACGACTGCCAGGATCCTCCTGAAAACATTGATAAAGCTTCTCAAAGTATAGGGTTGTTAAGAGCTCTGCTGCAACATGACTGTTTCTCTCGCACGTTATCGTTACAATTCATTACAATTCATTGAGATTACCATTTGCATTTCGTGCTGGTCTCACAGGCGAAAACTTGCCGGCTAAACAATCGTGGTGGTTAATTTGACAGAGTTGGCTGTGTAGGAGCAACCGTGATCATGCTTACTCTTTTATTTTATGGGAGATTTGGAAAGTGATGCCTCATAGACTTGATGCCCCATGTTTGAGAAAGATTAGTTTGAATGAAAGTGTCTTTCACGACTTACAACGCGAGTGAGGAGGAGCGAGTCTCTGCAGCGAAAATGGCTGTTTGCTGTCACATTTTAAAGCAGCAGTAAAATGTTCAGCTCCATAAATGTTTTTAAGCTGCGGCGCGTTGTGCAACAAATAAAGTGAACGAAGGTTGCAGCTGGCTTGCGAGAGGACTCTACACATCTTAGGAACCCTCCTTTCCTTCAAAAGCCGTTTCAGTGGACGTGGGTAGTCGTCGTCATTCCGGGACGTACGCAGTCCCGATGGGAGGGCTGGTCACATGACTCGTGACGTAGCCCGACGCGACTGAAGGGCATTAGCAGCTTTGGTAACAGTATAGCACACGGAGTTTCCGTGGCAAATGAGAGCTTGTTGCTGCCCCTCCCTGATGATCACGAAGGTCTGCTGACGTCACGCGAGGTGATCTGGCCGGACCAATGACCTTTCGCCGCCGTTCGCCGGGCCGTTTGATTGCGCAGTAATAATACACCGCACAGCAAAAATACTGTGCATGTCGGACCCTGACAGACTACTGGATTAATGAAACGGGGCTTCTAGCCATGTTGAATGCATTAGCATTGCGTAGAAAAATGACTTTTTGTAGTTACAATGACGAACACGTGTTTCATGATAAAACAGCGAAACTACGATACAGTACTGAATTTTGTTTTGTGAATTGTGGCATTTCAACAATAATAGTGAAAGGGAGTAAAACTAACATATCCCCCTGTTGCCTTGTGGATGTTCAAGCACTACTTAAGTTATGTGCTCTGAAAGTCTATCAATAGAACTACACGTTGTAAAGAAGAGAAAGCGAGAGCCCGCATTACACTCAAGAGCGCAATATTCGGTCAACTTACGAGACCAATTCCCGCTATGAGTACGGCATCGCTGATGGCGTCTAGCAGGTACTCCAAGCCGAAGAGGGCATCGAAGATCCAGCCTCCTTCTGCGCATATACGAAACAAATCTGTTTCCCGGTGAAAGTAACTGTGGAGAAGACACTGGAAAGATGCGCTTCACGTACCAAGGCGTCTGCCGTCGAACTCCTTGTTTCTCACCCAGCCGAAGCAATGGAGCAGGAACACAACAGAGTTGACGCACTACACGATAAACGCATTGGTTAAAAGCGTAAAGCATTGGTTGCGTTAAGTAGGCGCCCCGGAGCGCGAGTGTTTCAGACTCCACTCACTTAACGCGACACAAGCACCACTCGCGCACCCGGGAGTGCGAGACTCCGAGCCGCTCTCCGCGCACCCGTTTTGAAATGGGGGCTTTGAAGCAGCTGGCTAACCTTTTCAGTGACTTTCATCTTTCATCGTTCATTTCTTAGGCAAATTGAGGCTTTGTATGTATTTGTCCCTTCTATGTTGTTCCAGCCTCAGAACATCAGTTGTTTCATGTTCATCAGTTGCCGCTTGCGTCGATCCCGTCGTATGAATGTGCGTGCGAGTGAGCAAAAATGTAAGAGTGAAAGGAGGATGAGTGAGAGAGAGTGGCTGGTTTGTCCATTCAGATGACGCACCCTGGAAGTGGCTGAGAAGGCGTGTTAGCTTAGCTCAATTGGTAGAGCCCTGGACCGGCAATCCAGAAGATGTGGGTTCGAGTCCTACAGCTGGCTAACCTTTTCAGTGACTTTCGTCTTTCATCGTTTGTATCGGATTTGTATGTATTTGTCCCTTCTATGTTGTTCCAGCCTCAGAACATCAGTTGTTTCATGTTCTTCAGCGCCCGGGTGCTTGAGCTTTTCCGTGACGTACTTCCTGTTGAGCGCCGGCAGGACGACCTTCGAAGTGTGGGGTCGGAAGCAAAATACGAACTTACTATGTTAATCAGTGCTCCGATTTCAGTAAATTGTAGTATTTTTATAACTGTTATCAATTAGTGGACAACTTCCACGCGGATATCGGCGGTTATTCGCGGGAAATGCGGTGCTTTAATGCAGCCATATCTTCACGCCATGCCGCCGTCTTCACAGTAAACAGCTCCTATGACGTCTGTTGCAACTTTCCATCTTTTCCATTTCATCTGCTGTTACAAGGAAAAGTCCTCACAACCGTAGTCGTCTCTCCCAACGTTCCTACGTCCTACGTCTGTGTACTGCACGAGCAGACAACAGGATGCGGCATCACGGGGCGAGCACTGTAGTGATCCAAAGTTGCTTTTCGCGGATAGTGTCATACTCCCGATTTGAGTGCGCCAAAAGAGGGGCGCCTACTTAACGCAACCATTCATTGCGTCTACCGCGCTCAAAGAAGTGGCGTCAGTGAACATTACACGTTTCCACGAATTTTCGAAAGACACCGCAATACTTGTTTCGGATTCTCCAAGAGTAGGTGACGTCACCGAGAGACCTAGCCTGTCTCCCCTGGCAACGGCTCGCCTTCCCGCGGTATCCGCCCCACGTTGGAAGACTGTTAGGGTGGGTTCACACGAGGGACGCATCCCCGGGATAAGTCCGCGGATGGTGGAAACGTCACAGCCTATACGTCATCAAAATGTGCGTCTTCTCCGGTCCGCGGAGGACCGGAATCCCACCACGGACCATTCGTTTCCGACCCGGTCCCCGTGTTGGCGGTGGACTTGAGGACGGAGCAACGTCTTTTGACTATTGTTTATTCTTTCGACAGGCTTTTTTACAGCTGTGACCGCTGAAGCAGAGGAGATTCGAAGAACCGCGTAATAAAAAGAAATCGTATACGGGTCTTCACGAAGCAAGAAAAAATGGGGAAAACGAGGGTTCTGCTACGAGCAAGCGGATCTCCAATACGATACCCACTATAGCACGGCGTTGAAATGTGTCCTTAGTGCACGGTACAACAACAACAGATAAATTATGATTATGACGGGTTTTGTATATGCATACGTCGTTTTGTACTGTAAATAGCTTTTACTACGGTTCCAGAAGCGACGCACTTAACGCGACACAAGCATCACTCGCGCACCCGGGAGGTGCGAGACCCCGATCCACTCCCCGCGCACCCGTTTTGGAATGGGGGCTTTGAAGCAGACGACAAGCACCCGGGTGCCGGAGATTTTCCGTGACACGGATAATGCGGTTATTTGCGTAAAATGCAGTGCTTATTCCGTAGTGGCATTTTAAGATAATATCGAGTTATTCTTTATAGCATTCGAATGGTAGCACCCCCACATCTTCATGAACCCCACACTCTTAAAAAAAGGGCGTACTTTAACTCTTTTCCTTGCCACATGTCACTCCCTTTTTAGAGAGTACGTTTACTCTCAAAAAGGAGTCTCCTCACTTTCTTCAGACCCTTTAACTCCCTACTGGAGAGTAATATTACACTCTGAAGAGTCTGCAGGGAGTGAGGGGACTCCTTTTTTACAGTAAACGTACTCTTCAAAAAGGGAGTGGTATATGTGGCAAGGAAAGGAGTTAAAGTACACCCTTTCTTTTTAAAGAGTGCACCGTCCATTTAGCATTACAATTTTTTTTTGGGGGGGGGTTGCCGCATTACCCTGCATTTCTTGCGGCACAGAACTGACTTTCGGAAAAATTAACAGTATATGTGCGGAACTGCTCGTATTGATAAAAAAACATAATCGGTGAATTAACTCGGTGAATTGTATATGCAGCCAACGTCATGGTGTGTTGTGTTCCTGTGTGTCTCGAGCAATTTTATGAACTTCAATGACGTAGCACCCGCGGCGGGAATTACAGATTCCTAAAAGACACGAGAGTGGGGGGAAATGACCACATGTATAGGGTAAGCAAAGAATAATAAGCACCCATAGTTGAGAGCGCACTTACCAAGCATGCCGCGGTAAGAAACAAAACAAGAGTCTGCGTATTGAGCCCGCATTTGTGGAAGACGTTGAATCGTTCCTTGACTGAAGATAATGCCTGATGATGAGACGGTGAGTTTGGTTCTGGTGTGACTGGTTGTTCCGTCCCATCGTCCTTCATCGCCGAGCCGGTCACAATCTTCCAGAAGACACTTTCTTCTTTCTTTCAATGAGCTTGTGCCACCGCGAAAGAGCAGCGTACTGCACGTTCTTGTTTTCTTTCACCTCACAAAGGCATGCATGATGGCAGCGATTCCCTCAGACCAGACATGTACAAGATACTCAAGAATGTATTTAAGATAAGATAATAAATCCTAACGTTAGAATGTAATTAAGATAGAGTATAAATACATGAAAATTAAAGTAATTAAGATAGAGTACAAAATACTTCAAAAAGTATTTGAAATACAATTAAGATACTATTTATCCTTGAACGCAAAAGGTCACCGGTCACTGGTCAATGCCGCAAGTCGCCGCTATGTGACATGAATCATCGAAACCCCGCGCACTACCCTATCTGCCGCTGTGTGATAGGAGTCATCTAAACACAAGTCCCCCCAAAAAAAGATGACAGAGATACCACATAACTCCACTAAGTATATGTGACCCAGAACAAAGCAAACTTCTAGCAGGTCCCTGCTCGGCGAGGTCAGAATTCGGCGTCACGGCGTCAGGGCACACATAATAGAACCCTCACTGGCAAAGGATTAGTACACACGGGGCAAGATCTCTAAATGGAGACTTCCAAGAAGGGCCAATGTCCGTATCAAGTCCGAGAGACTCAGGAAATTTCCACTGAACAAGCAAGATAATGGAAAGACGAGACACAAAGTTTGAGAGGGAGATCCAAAATATGTACTTAGAGTATTGAGTAGAAAATACCATAAAATATATTTTAAATAGAGTACAAATACACAAAACAAAAGTATTGAGTAAAGTACCAAAATACCGCAAATTTTATTTAAAATACAGTATTTTAAATACAATACTCCAAATATGTACAAGTCTGCCTCAGACCCCGTACGGACTCCCAAAATGTTTGGTAGCGCCCTTTATCTCCTGTGCAAGGGCTTTGTTAGTATTGCAGCTCTAGGCAAAATGTCAGCAATGGTAGATAGTACTGTTACCAACGTAGCTGAATTAATTACTCCCTCCCCAATAGACCTCTCCCTGTTTGTAAACAAATGACGTCATAGCGTTCGACAGCGCCACCAATTTGTAGGTTTAGTGTAGTAAGTTTAGGTGTATAGTGACTGTAGGAAATCCCGACGACAGCGCTCAGAGAGCACGGCTCGCTTACACGAGCTTCTGAGGATGGCGTTAAGGAATTTCCTCAGAGCCATCCTCAGAGCCAGAAGCTTTGCCGGAGGTCTACGGGGGAGTAGCGTTCAGCGCGTGCCCGAAGCACTACCGAAGCTACTGAAGACACCACTGAATAATTTCCTCAGCATTCGTGCAAGCAGACCCACAACTGCATTCGAACCCCGTACCCCTCCCAGTCTCTGCATGGATATCTCAACCGCTTTGCCACGAGAGCTTTGACTAAGAGACGCCTTCCTGTTTGCAAAAAATGACGTCATAGTGTTCGACAGCGCCACCAATTTGGTAGAGTTGAACTATACGCTGGAGGATAGAGGCGAACAAGGTCGCGCCCGAAAGCCTTGAAAGTTTTGAGGGGATTACGATGGTCCCTGCAAAGGACGCGCGACCTTCGGTCCTACTCTTCTTTCAATAGGAGGCAGCGAACAAATGCCCATTCGTGGAACCCAGCACTCCCCTTCCGATTTGTTTCGGTTTCAGTCTGTTTACCAACGTCATGATGACGTTTCTCGGGTACAGGCCTATTTTTGCAAAACTTGCCGAGGCACTTCCCAGAGACGTTACTCATGCGGCGTACGCCTGCACGCCCATCGTCCTCACTGCGTCACGGACAGACGTTACCTCACTCATCCTCTTACAGTATCTCTGATGGGATTCGGGGGTTTCTGAGCGCGCGAGGAGCAAATTGTACTAATGTCACGCTACGCCCATAGTCTCCACTGCGTCACAGAGAGACGTTACCGTTCGACGTTCGAAAAAAAGAAAGAAAGAAAAGAACAGGTGAGCATCATACCAAACACGAACCACCCTGATACCGAATGCAACATTCACATTCATTTTGCACGAGTAATTAATTCGTAAATGGTGACAACAGCAAACCGAAATGCGAAGAGCACAAAACAGAGCTCCATACTACATAGGTTCGTCCGGAGGAGGATACCGTGACGTCACCCTGCATTGTCGTCTGCTTCGAAACCTGCGTTCTCCGGATACCGGCGAAGTGCTCGCTTCATAATAAAATCGTTTGAATAAGACCTGCGCTGTTTTGGAACGTGATATTTCGTACACATGTTCCTGAGAACCCAAAAGGTTACGGATATACCACAACTTTTGTGGTGATTTTGTTGCGGAGTCCCACTTTAAGATATCTCCGGCGGAGTTTATGGGATTCACAGAAGGCGAGGAGCAGAGTCGATTGACGTTGCACCACGCCCATCGTCTCCACTGCGTCACAGAGAGACGCTACCTCACTCATCCTCTTTCAGTCTCTCTGAGTTGAGGGACGGTTTGCGCGTGGGGATCAAAAACCTGTTGCTCGCCCTATACAGGTCAGCTTGTTCTTGGGAAAGGACGCATGGTAAGTATTTATCGCAAAAAAAAAAAAAACCCGAAGGCTTTCACAATTCACACAATCTTCACAATTCATGGAAATTGCAGCGTACACCACACACACACACACACACACAAAAGGGCACTTGAAAATGTAAACTTGGGTGGTGACACACACACATACACACACAAAGAAGTACGTTATAAACAATACGGGCATCCAGTAGATGACCACCAGGGAAGGGTAACGGGCATATTTTCGTTACCGTTCCAATTTTCGTTGCTACATTATTTTCGTCTCCGTTTCTGATACCAGCCCTTTAATTTCGTTTCCGTTACGCTTCTGGTACTGTTTCCGGTAATGGAACGACTGTTAGAGCTGAGAGAGGACAGCCTTTTCAGCACTGCCAGCATCCAAATTTGCCTAAGTGCTGCCTCAATACCAGGCGTACACACCACACGAGTAATTTCGCACCGGTGGGATCCGTACATTTCACGGGATTTTTTTTTATTGTCAAAATCCATAGAAACATGTCTTTATCCCATAATGTGTCATGCTCACTCTCTTGAGCCCAGCAACTCAAGATGGTCGTGACCAAACCTCCTTGCAATTTTGCATAGATAGGCAGACGCTCTCAGTAGTAAACAATACTGCAATATATACACGGTGAAATGAATTTTTGTGATTACGATTGGGGAGTTTCATCGCCGGGGAGCGATACTCTACCCCATTACTGCTGGTGATGCGGTGAAATGGAATAATGAGTTCTAAATGTCGTGGAACATGCCGCGTAGGTCACATGAGCGACGGACGCATTGTAAAGATCCAATATATTGCGCTTGCCATACTCATACATATGGTATTCAGTGCACATAGCAGGGTGTTTCAGATAACGTGTAAAAAATATGTTGAAAATCGACTTGTCTGAATATGATGGTGTCGACGCTATTTATCTCGGGAGCACTTTTATCAAATTTAATTCGCGAGAAATTGAATTTTCCCAATGGAACTCCGAAATTTGCCAGGTCAACCTCACGTTTTGTTGAGAGGAACAGAAAGCACTTGTCGGGTTCACCCCCATTCTATTGCAAAATACATTCACCACGAGGAGGCCGACCCTGCTCAGATCTCCCAGAGCTGAGATCTCCGAAATAAGCGACGCGAGGAGGCCATGTACCGGTCCTTTCACTTTTCCAAGCTTCTGCTGATAACGGCAGCGTAGTTGCAACCCAGTTATCTGAAATACGAGTGAGAAGAAAACAGGAAGGGGGTGGGAGACTGTTTTTCTTCCGCAAACTGAGCTCGGCCGACAATTTGGTCGCCTCGAAACGGAAGTTTTTGCATTTTTTTTAGCTGTTACCAAAGTAATAGAGAACTATTTTGCGATGTGGTAAATCCGACGTGCGCTTTGCTTTTTGTGAAAAAGAGAGTGACACGTGAGGCTGACTTGACAAATTTTGGCGATAAATATTGGCAAAATTCAATTTCTCGCGAATTAAATTTGATAAAAGTACTCAGAAGCAATCTCCACCGAGATAAATAGCGTTGATCCCATAATGTTCAGACAAGTGATATTTTACTACGATTTTTTTATCACGTTAGGTGTAACACTCTGTATTACTGGGAATAGACCTCTGTTTGTAAACAAATGACGTCATAGTGTTCGACAGCGCCACCAGTTGGTAGAGTTGAACTGTGCTCGAAGCTATGGGGGCGAACAAGGTCGCGCCCGAAAGCCACGGTCTTCACGGGATTTAGGGGAAGTGTCCATTCTTGGAACCCAGCTCTCCCCTTCCGATCTGTTTCGGTCTGTCTCGGATAGAGGTTTATAGTCTGTCTCGGATAGAGGTTTATAGTCACCAAAACACAAAAATAAAATGAAATGTCACTCATGTCATCGTACAACAGGAATAGCTATATATTCCCAGGATTTTCATCTCGGATGGAAGGGGGGCGGTTGGTGTCCTGTAGGGGGCTGTGACGCCCATATCTGTTGCTTTGTGCAATTTTGGCCTTTCTGGTTAGAGCCCTCGCTACGACAGAATCGCGGCGTGGTCTGCCTGTAGGCACAGCGCGGCGCGGCGAGTGGAGAGGGAAGGAGAGCGCGCGTCGGCAGTGGAGCGTGCAGCTGCGTGGGCGCGCCATGGGTTATGAAAGCTGTGCGGAGGAGCGACGACGAACGAAGGCCGAGGCTGCGAGACGGCGCCCTCAGGCTGAATCGGAGGAAGCCCGAAAGGCTCGTTTGGCTGGAGATGCTGTCTTGCGCTAGCGTTGTGCAGGGTCGTGTGAAGGGTTGTGTAGCGTTTTTCGCCCCCCCCCCCAATTCGCGTAGGGGTGGTCCGTGAAAATCCATGCCCAAATTCAATACCAGACTATCATTTTCATTTCCTGTCTGCTAAAAATAGGGCGGGCCTCAGACTTCTCAATAGCCCTGGTGGGGCACTGCGCGTCCGAGACTCAAGCGTGCCCAGGTGCCCCTTGAAGTCACTCGGCCAAAAATCAGCAGTTTGTCCCTTTTGCCAAGCATCAATTTGAAGATTTTTTTGTTTTCCGCAAGTAGGGCACTATCGGAAAATTCGAGCGCAGACACACGCGTATATGCGACGTCCGTGTGACATCTTGACGGTCGGGGGGTCCCCCTTCCCCTTGGCGCCAGGTCTCTGTCGCTTCAGCGTAGTTGTAGTAGTAGTAGTAGTAGTAGTTAGTAGTAGTAGTAGGAGTAGTAGTAGTAGGAGTAGTAGTAGTAGCAGTAGTAGTAGTAGGAGTAGGAGTAGGAGCAAACTTGACCTGTAACAATCGCCGACCCGCTTTGGTGGGGCTACAAAAATCTGGCTTTTTGACTTTTCAGGAATCATCCTCCAAGAAACTGGTCATTTCTTGCATGTATTCTAGTCTTGCTCGCCTGATATTTTGGTAGTAATATGGTAATGGTGGTCGTATAACGCATAACGGAACGTACGGGATAACGTATTTTCCGACCCCAATATTTTGGGCAACTTTGGCAATATAGCTGTACCATATGGCTGTACTGACACAGTGCATGTGAAGAAGCCTGCACATATAGGCAGATGAGCATACATGTGCAATGCTCAACTGCACTTTTCGACACAACTGCACGCGTAATGACAGTGTCATACAGAATACAGACAAAATCCCCAGAATCTGATAAAAACGTCAAGGCTGCGGCCATGGGTTATGCTGTTACAGCAGTTCAGACGTTAACAATGTCGATATTTGCCACTCCCAAGCGTTAACAAAATTCTTGGGTGCATCCACAATGCATAAAATAAAAATAAAATTGCACTGATTGCAAATACACTGCCTCCAGTGCTAGCATAGTATATGCCACAGTCACCATGTGCTACAATACCAAGGAACATGCTGATGAATTCGAAGATAGTAACAGAACGTGAAGTACAGTGGAGATCCTTACGAGTCTTGTCCTGTGTATCTCATGTTGTGTGTTGCGTCACTCTTTTGCTCAGTCTCAACGAAACAATTCCATATTCGAATCTACAGCAGCTTGCTCGCATTCTACTTCTATGTTCAGTGCTGGTTCTTCAGGCATCACTTGCAACATTTATCAATCTTAATGCTGTAGAAAAGCAATGGAAATAGTTTTCATTCACTGTATTTCATGGTAGCTCCCGTATGAGATCAAAATAATGCCAGTGTTATATGAACATATTTGGTGTGTTTCCTGGCATCTGAGAGAAGACGAGGAGGAGGAGGAAGATTGCAGGAGTTTCGAACATGCACAAAAGATTTTACACAAAAGAGAAATGGGAAGGCAGTATATATGCCATATAACAAAACTACATAATTCTGATTGGAACCAGATCCAGAAACCACTTTGTCAGTCCATGTGAGGCATAATAAAGATAACTGTACAGAACATAACTATGTATTTCATTGCGAGATTTGTGGGAAAATGTGTACAACATGTATGCGAGAAAAATATACACTACATAATTACATTATTATATCTCAGCCTCAAGCATCTCCTGAGCCCAAGACAAGCTCAAGTATTTTCGTCATCGTCCGGTTGGTCATCTTGCTGGATTGAACCCTCGTGTTCAAAGCATCAACAGCATCAGCAAGATTAAGTAGGTTTTCGGCATCAGATCTATCATCATCACAAGTGCTCCAGCTCATTTCGACGGGTACCATTGATTCTGTAAGATTACGAGACAAAGTGATGAAAAGTATTTCCCAAATACCCAAAATTAAATTGACAGAGAAGCGCATCCAAGGCAATGCGAGAACGTTAACTATGATAATACAGACCACAGTAGCTTCCATCCAATGGGCTTTCCGAGACTAACTTTGCAAGGTGGGAGGTAAATGACATGGACTCTGCCTTTTGTCTTTTGAGGAACGCATCCAGTTGATCCAAAGTAACAGCGTCTGCCCCTCGGCCATAACTGGTTGCTTGCATAGGACTGCATTCTTTTGCTGGATGGAAAGTTGTTCTTGGTAATACCCACCCACAGTTATAGAGATGCACACACACCCCAGTACTCCCACTCCCAGTAATGAGCACTCACAGTCAGAAACTGGAATGGACAATGTAGTCTTCCCAACTGGGGAAGCCCAATGCAGGGCATCATTCCAAAACTGTGGAACACTGAAGCTGTACAGCTCGTCTTCCATGTAGTGTGCGATGTACTCCTTGCCAGTGGACTGCGGTAGAATTTGCAAATGAAGTTTTAAAAAATAAGAAAGATCAATACAAAGGAAGAATTGTTGCATAGGGCAGCTTTGCCATTTGACCATCATGCCACTAATGTTTCACAGAAAACAGCAAGATGGGAAAGCAGGTAATAGTATTTTAGTATTCTAAACCTAGAAGGAAATTTCTTAAGGTATTCTGGCCCTAATTAACATCATCCTTGTAAATTCCCAGACAAAATAAATCGGAGTATGTTATTCTATGACTTTTGTACAGAGTGGCTCATTTTCAATGCGATAACTTTCGAATGCATCATTACATGTTGGGCAGGTGAGAGGTCAAGGGTTGTAGTGACCACACCCTGCAAGGAACCTACCGGATCGAAAAAATTTGTGCTTCTCAGGATGTGACAGTGACAGTCGTGGATTATACTGGCCCAAGGTATTTGCTTCTGTTTAGGGCCACCATGAGACTTCAGCGCTTCTTGTGTGCTGAGTTGAGACAAGATCAAGAAGGCATCAGCTGAAACTTGCATGCAAGTTTGGGACATTCAATGTCTACTCTTCACAGTACACTACAAAATACAGTGACCACATAAGCTTAACTTATAGTATCGCCACTGAGCCATGCAGCATTATGATGCACATTTGAAAGCAATGCCAATTCCTGCTTCACTCAAGAAATTCTCATCTGATGCAAGATATGTGCAGTCCTTCAATAGCAAACTGTGTGACTGCCGTTGCTTACAATGATTATACCTAAAGCAGATCATTGTTGTAGTATAACCCCATGTAGTCAACTACCCCTTTATAATGTGACTGTGACTGTGATAATGTTTATTAATAATCGTTCATTAACAATAATTGTGCAAGATGCATTGTATTAGAAGGCGCAGGAGGACATGATGCCCAAGCAACTCGTACCAAGTTACTGGCGTCCTAGGCAGTGTCTGAGCCTGCAAGCTTAGGATCAGAATGCGCTCATTGATGAATGAACCTGAACATGAACCTGACTACTTAGCAGCCCATTAGTTAATTAATGAATACAGTCAAACTCCTTTACAACGAAACTCAGGGGACAGCAAAAAAAGTTCGCAGTAAAGGTATTTTCGTTAAAAAGGATGCCCATTATTGGACCTATAGGGCTCCAGCGGGACCGCAAAAAAATTTGCTGTAGTGGTATTTTCGTTAAAAAGGTGTTCGTTATAAAGGAGTTTGACTGTAATTAATGTTTAGTTCATCGTCAATAAGTAGTAAATATGTGTACACAGGGGCTTCGCACGTATGCATGATGCATGAGTCACAAATATTTCTATATTAACATCAGCACGTCCACTTCCCTGTACACAAACTGCTGCAGACCACGCTTCTCCCCACAGCGAATCAACGCTGCCAGGCGGTGAGTTGATTGATGGAAAAGCATGTGGACACAGCAAGTGAAGCTTACATAGTGACTGTACTAAAGACCATGCGTACCTTGCCATGAGAACTGTTGCACTGTGTTGGCACCTTGTAGCCTTGCACAAATGCTTAATGTACTCCCAGACAGTGTCCACCTCGTAGGGATCCCCATGAATAGGAGGAAGGCACAACGAAAGTACAACGTCGTGCAAGCGCAATAGGTACGACGGGTCATTCCAGTGGACATTGTAACCTGCAGCGGAAATTCTTCAAAGTGAGAAGGATTTTATGCTAATATACTGTAGTTCACAGTTTTACAGTTACAGTATTTTAACATGTTTTGAAATCTAATGTGATGACGATGCAATGATGTAAATCAACACAGTGATGATGAAGAGAAAACTGTGAAGTCCTGAGAGGATCAATGCTTGGCAAAATTGAGAAATTCTACATAGAGGCTTCAGATCTTTGTCACCAGAAAAGATATTCTTTGAACTTGAAAAATTTGACATAGTACCATAGCTTAAAAGTGCTGCAGAACTTGCAAGCCCCCCCCCCCCCCCCCCTTCTTTCTAAGTCTTGAAATGCAGCAGTGCTGCTACCTGGGTTGTGTGTTGATATTGTGTCAGCAGAAGCTACTGAATGTATCTATGTAGATAGTACAGTAGACTTCCGTTAATACGACTTCCGATAATTCGATTTTCCACTTAATTCGATCGAATTCGAAGGTCCCGACAAATGACCGTATGCCTCTATTGATAAAAAAGTTCGTTATTTCGAACGTGAAATCAGTGCACATCGTGTAATTCGATCGATGCGTCCGCGAACCAGGCATCCGCGTCGCCCGCACCGCACATACAAGATAAAGTTCGCCCTAAAGTTCAGGTGGCAGATCGGCAGACGACGATTGAACAGTACCGATCCGTTCCCATAACCGCGAGTTTTTGTGCACCGAACGCTATCGTATTTGCGTACGTAAGCGATAGCGTTTGTGGTTCTGCGCACGCGCAAAACATAGAGCTTCACACATTGTGCAGAACCACCACGCATCTCTTGCGTACGCAAAGCCAATGGCGTACGATGCACTAAAACTCAATTCATTTGGTGGTGGTGGGTGGTGGTTCGTGCCGGGCGAGGAGGAAACGTCTCTTTCTCGTGTTTGCTTTCCGTTTATTGTTCTACGTTTCACCGGGCTTTCGTTCGGAAACTGTTCGTGCAACAAGAGTCCGATACACAACGTGCGCTCGACGAGTTTCGAATTTCGATGACTTCGTGGAAGTGGACATCGTCGTCGTCAGACGTGTCCTGCCCGGGCAAGATGGCGGAAGCGAAACTGAAGACGATATCGCCGAGCGCATTCAGTGGGTGGGTGCGTGCACGCACGCACACTGCGAGCTTTCCGCGAAATCGTCTACAGTTTCGCTTCCGCCATCTTGCGCGGGCAGGACACGCCTGGCACCGATGTTTTAGCGCGCGCGAGAGCGCTCTATGTGCAATGTGTCGAGATGCGCGTTTCAAGCGTGAGCGACAGCAGAGGAATGCACAAAGGTGACATTGACCTCTACAATTTTTCTGCCTATTCTTTAATTCGACCTTCGGATAATTCGATCAAATTTCGCGTTCCCGTCAGGGTCGAATTAACAGAAGTTTACTGTATAGTGAAAGAAAGCAACAACATATTTCAAGCCTCAAAATGCTGAACCAATTTGAATATTTCCTTGTGACTCGCTGCCAGAAGTAGTACACAACTTTTAGAGCGATTACTTGGCGCAAACGGAGGAACAGCAGACAACTCACATGAGAGATTCAGTTCAGGAGGTGCAACTGTTAATCTTGCAAGGGACTCTGAAGCAAGAACATGTGCCAAGTGTTCCACTGCATTATTGTATAGCTTCAGAACCAGGTGCGGAAACTAGAGAAGGAAGACTCTTTATGTTCATGAAATTTTGCTGCTTAAAAGGGCCTACCTGCGGGTTGTTTTGCATTGCAATGATATCACCATAAATGACATCGAAGGAGAGTTCAACAAGAGCCTTTTCTGCAAAATCCTTCAGATAGTCGCTACAGAGCCCAGGGACATTAGATCTCGCTGCTGCACACCACTCCAATGCTTCTTCGATCTTAAAAAGGAATGCTCTATTAGGCGAAACACTTCTCTGCGCAAGTCAAAATTTGAAGTAGCACTTGGAATGGTATAGCCCCTGTTTTTCTGTTGTGACAGGTTTGGTATTGCATGGAAATGGAGAGCATATTTCCTTATATTATAGCACCTTATATATTATACCTTATATAGTACACAGTATTCTATACAGGGTACTGTACAGCGAGCGATAAAAGAAAAGCAAGTGGTACTTTTCTGCTACTTGAGTAAGAAACAGATACTGCTTCACTAGTAGCACCTGTTTCTTAGTCAAGTAGCTGAAAAGTAGTGCTCGTTTCTCTTTTATCGCTCCCATTAAATAAAATTTCTAGACACGTTAGAGCAAACACCCTGTATAGTTCATGTAATATAGCATAGTAGAGCATATAATATAATACACAGGGTGTGTCATGTAACGTGTCAATGAATTTTATTTAAAGAGAGCATTAAAAGAAAACACGACCATTACCTTACTGGTACTTGAGTAACAAACAGGTGATACTGTTCATGTAGCACCTGCATGTAACTCAAGTAGCAGAAAAGTAGCAGTCGTTTTTCTTTTATTGCTCTCTTCAAATAAAATTTATTGACACATTACGTGAGACACCCTGTATATCATAATACCTTCATTAGAACAGTGCAAGGCAGGGGAACTGGGGAGCTGCGCTGACAATTGACCAACTTGCATTACGTACAGCACATACTTGAAACGAGCAATAAGCGCCTCACAGAAAAACAGGGGCATTAGTCAGGAGGGAAAAGGAAGAGAAATCCAGTGTACCAAATGTCTGAACCCTCGCTCCTCCGCAGAATGAGGACCCAGGACAAGCAACTTTTCAGGTGGAAAGAGTAGCTGTTGAAGCCAGTCCAAAGCAAAAGCTTTCATGGCTGCAGAAGATGTAGACTTTTCCTGCGAAATGTCTAGAAGACATACTGGAGGAACAGGATCAAGTTTTGATATTGATACAGCCAGTTCCTTGAGGCGCCGCGGCACACTGTCCTACAAGAACGAGGAAATGGGGCACAATGCATATCATAGCACAAAAACAAGAATACCAATAATTACACAGGGGCTCCAATAATTGTGAGGGGTTACACAGTAACGCCTCACACAGTATACTCAGGAGGACCGGGAATAGATCACTGCATTACAGTATGCATACACAAATGCATATGCGTGCAATATATGCACATGCAATGCAATGTTCTCCCATTATTCCGTGTAATAGAATGTCGGTACATAAGGCAAATCTTCACAGAAATCACGCTCAACCTTAGTCTCACCCTCCTGTACTTATATGCTGCAGTTACCTCAGCATTAGAAATTCTTGTCAAACTCTGCTGTGCCAGTAAGTAAAACGTACATAAATAACGTGGAAGTTCATGAGCAACAATCAAACATGAGCAAACCTACCATTCAACTTGCAAGTCAATAGATTTGCAACACAATATGTACGCATTACGTGGCCAAGCATTGTGCTTATTTTGAGAATGCATGTTAGACATGTAGCCTTGTAAGTATGTACGTACCTCAAACTGAGGTGTTGCAATGAAGAGCACAGCTGATGTGCCGAGGAGTGCTTGTGGACGCCCCAGGTGATCCAAAGGCATGTCAGGAGGGGTACAGTTGACTGCAGTGATACAGAAAGGTACGTTTGCTTCTTCGCTGTTAATGTATGTTGTAACCTGTGACGAATAATGCACAGCCATACAGTAAACCAGCTGCTCATTACTGGACTCACTCTTTTCCTCACTGAAGAATGCTATTATAACGAGTGTGCGCTTTTTATTCATGTGGCAATGCCAAATCTGTAAGGTCGCACCCTACTTGCAACTTGTTATCAATTGCGACACTTAGCTGTTTGAATTATGAAATCCGTGAGTTTTGGGTTTTTTTATAAACAATTCCCAGCATTAAATGTAAAGATCTTGCCTCATTATTTATTCCCATCTGCATCTCCCCCCTGCCCACTTCCACAGGGGGAGGCTGGGCAAGGAGGAAAGCCATCCCAGATTCGCAAATTAAAGTACGAATTAACATGTACAGTATTTATTCGCATACTGGACATACTGACATACTGGACACACTCGTGCACTAAATGCATCCCTAGCTGAGCGTCGAAATGGTGGTACTTTTTGGTTCCCCTCATATTAAACAATCTCGGACACCAGTAGTACGGGCAGAACGTCTCCCGCGTATTAAACGCACCCCCCCAATGACACGATGTTGTTGGGTAAAACATGAGAGTCTTATAAGTGAGTAAATACGGTAGCAAACATTCGTTATCTCGCAATCGACGCTATTCCATACATAATTTACTTCTTAAATACGAAAGCGGCAAGGGAAGTAAAATGCATACCCTTCTATGAATATGCATTTAGGTGTGCAGTAAATTTTACTTCATATATCTGTGTTTTCACTCCAAGCAGATTAGGTGCACAGAGAAAGAAGGCTAGGAGGTGGAACTTTTCACTCTCCCATGACCAGATCACGTATCAGGAGCAGCTCCAGCCTGCAGCGCCACCTGTTGCACAAGGACTCGAAGCTTACGAATCTTGCGGCCACACGATGCTGTCGCTGTCAGCATCGCCTTGCTCGACGCTGTTTGCTTGGCCGTTTGTGTTTGAGTCTCCCACTGCCTCCAGCTCATGTAAGGCTTTAGGACGATCTAGCAATGTGCACTCCTAGCAGATGGGTACGCTGCACCATCGACAGAAGTGGCGCAAATGCAGACGACGCAATAAAAACACAAAAACATCAAACGCTGCTGCCGTCATCGCGCTCCCACCGTCTGCTCATTAGAGCCGACAGTTAAGAGCACGGAACTGTTTCCAGTGGATTGCGCTGAACAAGAAGCGCTTAATTGCCGTCCCTCAGTGTCTTGTCACGTCCCTCAGTGTAAGGCAAGAAATCAAAGAGTTACCGATACGGCCCCACTTCAGTGTAAACTGAACTTAAGTAAACTTTACACTTCAGTGTAAACTGAAGTGGCCGTGTGAGCTCGAAGTGAGAAACCTGAAGACCAGAAAGATGCCGAAGCCTCAAGATCAGGCATCTCTGGCGGAGAGAAGAAAAGGACAGCGCCCTCTTTAAAAACGAGAGTCACAAGACATGAAGGAGTGCTCGAGGAGACTTCAACAGGTGAATATGTGCACCCTGATGTAACGCAATCTAATTAAAAGTTGTTATTTACCGAATGTGTCATCACACATTCTATTGTCTGTCCGCTCCGCACCTCTGAACATTACTCGAACCACCAAAGGGGAGAAGAAACGTTACTCTGTTTGTTTTCATCCGTAGAAGCTGCCGTATGAATCGTGAAGAGAATACATTCCATACAAAAGTGCAAAGCGAAACACAGCGTAGTGCAAGCAACGGCCTTTTTCTCCCTCTCCCAGTGTGACACACTTTGGTTGCCATGAGTTTCACCTCTTAGTCTTCTTTCTCCATGATTAGGTGAAACAAAATTACGCAAAAATTAGAAGATCAGAAGATGCATGCTATTACCTTTTCATGAGACAAAGACACCTGATGTCGAGAAAATCCGAGCTTTTTCATAACCTTCGCAGACAGGTCATCAAGTTCCCTCTGCTTCCTACTTGGAAGTGACACAAGCAACTTGAAAGGAAACTGGAAAGTGCCGCGAGTTTTTCTCAAAACTCTCGAAATGTCCATTGGTGCCCACTCCAGTTCATCGTGAAGAACTTTCAGCGTGACTGCAACATCTGGTGAGGAATAATGATTCTCTTTACAGCCGCATGACTGAACGTGATGAAAATAAATATAAATCCTAAAAATAAGAAAATGCAATACAAAAATAATTGCTATTTATTTATTTAAAGGCCCTATTGTCTTTGTGTGTCTGTGATACGAACAACTTACCAAGACACTTCTCCACACGACGGTGTTCTCCAAGCATCACTCGTTGTCTTTTCGGGCAGATCCTCAGTTCAGGATCACTCAGGTTAAAAAACAAGTTTGGAATAGCTGGGAAGGTTTCACGAGCAACCCGCTGGGACTTCTGCTCGTTTTTGTATTCCAACCACCTTCAAAGTTCAGGGGTGTAACATAACACAACATGAATTAGAAATTAATGCTTCAGTATCAACAAATGCTGCAACTAAACTTCTAATCACTATAATGGCAAAAATGCAGCATGACACACTTGTATCACATAGCATCATATCGAGTGCAGTTGTACCGTCCATCCAACGAAAGATGAAACAAATCCTGAAGTCACAATGATATGATTCACATCGTCATCTTTCTTCCTGCTTGCCCTGTGCTTACTGAGCATGGAGGATTTCCATAGTGCTGCTCATGATTTGAGTCTATTTCAGAGTAAAAAGGCTCTGTTGTAGGAGCAACAGTGAGCACATCTCTCCCCTAATAAACTTTACCTTTCGAGGCACACTTTTGTATTAGTGAAAGAGAGCCTCTTTTCTTAAGAGCATAATTTGTTGTGGTTCTATTATTTCAAGCTGACACTGAAATGGCTACAGACTGTATGTGTGTTTCACCTTACACTTAGTGGAGTACAATAGAACCCAGATACAAGTCAATGCCTCTAACAAAAATAAAAGGAAATCTTGAAAAGGGCTAACCGTTTAAAGGATGTTCGCAAGAGCCGCAGGTTGTTGTATGAGTGTGCTCTAGAAAGTTTCATATGATAGAGTGCCCTTTCCTTTGTGAATACAGAGGCAGCGACATCTTGCACTTCAGATGCTATGGCATCTGAGAGCAGACTGCTCCCTATATCTTCACTTTGTTTGTCCCACAGTTCTTGCAGTGCCTCCCTATGGCATGATCTGGAAAGGCATAAGCATACTCAAGGCTTCAGGTGCATCACAAACATGCGTACTTGGGCAAAGGGTGTCATTACCTGCACAAACTGCCGAGATCTTCGTTCACAACTTCCAAGGTCATTTCTTCCACGAGTGCTGCATGGCACCGACGCTCAGCTTCTTGCGCTTGTTCTCTGGCTAACTGCTTAGCAATCAGAATCTCCTGCAGTCTCTGCTCTTTTGCATACAGATACACCTCTTGGGAAAGCTCCCTAATGCATGAGACATCAATTATATCACTTAAAGGGATATTAGAAGCAACAAAGTTTTAACTACAAAAATAACTTGCCTCGCAGATACAGCTGTTACCTCTTCCAGCAGTTCCCTTGCCAAATGCTCCGACCATTCCATTAAAATGACTTCGTGCCCCGTCGAGTAGGCATAATCAACTATTGTCTCATTGATGATGTCACGTGCAACATCCTTAATTGCCTACGGGACAGTTCAAAATTCCACCATAAACACAGTATGAGAAACAGAGAAACTATGGTACACGCACTACAAAGGCCAAGCCTTTACATACGTGAATGTAATATATCAAATATATCAATATCAAATCCATTCACCTCATTCGAGTACAGCGGAGCAGGAGGGGCGAAGGAAGGAGGCTGAGACTCGAACGCAGTAGTCACCGCAAATGTATTTTGTAGTTCTTGCGCTGGTGTTTCTGAGCTGCTCTCTCCCCAACCTGCAGGCGCAGCAAAATATTACCACTAAGCAGCATATAATTATAAAAATAACAACAATAATGAAAAACAGGAAGAGATTTCTTCCCTCCGGCTCCCCCTCATGTACAGCTTGCGACATACTTGTCTGGAATCTCCAGCCCGTGGCAGAGCAGTCCCCCATCGGCGGTGTCGTGCGCGGACCCGTACCATTATCGCCCCCGAGGGGAGGCCGTGCTTCACACACCACCACCAGTCAGGAGAGATCATTTGTGAGTCTAGTGCGTCGTCCACTAGCGTTCTTTCTCGCCCAAGCTAGCAGACAACGCCCAAGTATCAGAGATGACCTCTCCCAGTTGGTGGCGTTGTGTGAAATACGGCCTCACATCGAAGATGATAATGGTACGGGTCCTTCACGCACGACACCGCCAATAAGAGACGGCTCCGCCACAGGCGGGAGATTCCAGAGAAGTATGTCGTGAGCAGTACAATATACGTATTAACACTCGGACATTCCGAAATAATCTTGAACTTTTGTTGTGTTTTTTACCAGTGGGAACCATGCTTTACAGAACTGCAACTTACACTTTCTCACTTGGTCCCCGGCATCATAGGCAGCAGGACGAAGTGTCCCATCTGTCATGAAACTATCATGGGGAATGTAGCTGTCAAGAGGATCAGAAGGTAGCGGGCTTCCATTTACAACCTTTAATGTGAATTCAGGAGATAAATAAACAGATATAACTAGCTGCAGAACTGAACTTACCTCACCAATGGAGCATGTGCGTTTGTTCTCTACCAGTAACTTTGAACGTCCTTTCTGTTCCCACCCTCTTCTCGTTGAAAATATTACATTTCCTCCTCCTTCACGAAGTGGAGCTCGCTCCAGTTGCATCTGTGAGGAACGGTCGAGGTAGAGGAACATTTCATCCGCAGCTTGCCCCAAGCACGTGGCAAAGTCCTGCGCTTCCGCGGCATCGTCGAATTTCAGCTGGTCCACGAGCGTGGACAAAGGAATCTAGAAAGTGAACAATTCCTTCTTGCGGATTATGACAGCTCTACTGAAATGAATCCCTTACCTCTTCCTTGTGGCTTGTCGGTCTGCACGCTTTCAGCATGGTCTGGAGGGCCTGCGTGCGCACTTGTGCGAAGTAGCGATGGAGCAAACAGGAACTCAAATATGGAGCCTCTGCTGCAACCCGGAAAAACCGCACATAATTGTGGCAGTTTAGAGCTTCAGAAGCAGCCACAGAGAGAGACACTTCGGGAGATCGTCGAATATCCTCTGGAAGCTGCTGCACTTGCCTGCATCCAAGACAACACAGCGCAGGTATGTAACAAATGCAAAGAAATATCTTGTAGATTACTAAATCACTTCTCTAGCAGATTCATGTGCTTTAGAAAGCCACATTTCGGTCACAGAATGAAGCAAGCACACGCCACGATCTTTTAACACTGTGTTCGGCAATAGCTTCAGTGATTAAAATGTAGTCGTACTATTGCGCATACATAATGTATACATACTTCGCACTATGCAATCGGTGTGCCATAATTATAGGACAACATTCATTGCACAACACTTTCACAGACAACTTTAAGAGGAAGTCACCGAAAGATTGCAAAATGCTACATCAAATTGGATGCCATATGGATGCAACCAGTGAAGGTTTTCAAAAGCGAATAAAAATGTGATGGAATTTCAGCACTAGTTACGGAACAAAGCCAGAAACTGTCGTAAAGAAAACACCATTTATGGAACCTCTGTAGCAGCAATGGATTGTACAAATAAGTATGAATGAAAAATATAAATAAGAATGTACTGAAAAATCATATTCCTGAAATGTAATACTATACCCCGATCTTCTTGCATGTGCCAGGTATTGCAAGGAAGAGGAACGAGCATGTAGGTCTAACTCACCAGACAATGTCTCCCTCGTTAAGATGAAGAAGCACATCGTAAGCACGAAACTCCGCCTCATTATGACAACGCACGCCACGAAGCGAAATATCATAATACAGGTGCTTCAACGTCTGCAGGCATTTGCCTAGGTTCTCGTCGTTGATCTTCGAATCAAACGTCGTCATGTCCTCTTCGATGAGCACCGCGGCACAATGAATATGGAAGCGAGCACATTTCTCGACGAGCGACACACTTATCAGGTCGCAGAGGTGCTGCTGTGTGATGTCCTGCAAAGGGTAAGGCACTCTTCACAATCACTTCTGGGCCGGCACTTGCTGGCACACCTTACCTTGCGAATAGCGCGTGTGCGGTTCCATATGAAGTCATACCACTCTCCAACAGGAACGCTTTCCTGTATGTCCATGATGTTGCACATGAGATAGTCCATGGTGAGAGAAAGCACAGAAGGAGGCCGCAGTTCATGTGGAAGAGGCTCCTCCTGATCAGCCGACGAGCGACTGTATTCCTTAACCATCCGCCTGGGGTCCATCACACCATCACTGCCTGGCTAGAAAGTATATCAACCACAACGGTAGTTCTTGAACTGCAGCGTACTATATTACCGTATTTACTCGTGTATAAGACGCACATTTTTTACACAAGAACATCGCTTTATTGAGGGGGTGTGTTCAACACGCGGGGGAAAATTGGAGCCCAACACTTAAGGTACACGTAATTCCCGTTTTGTTCCGAGATATCCACGGCAATCTCCCCGGAATCAAAAGTCACGACTCTGTCTTATCACCGTGGTTTATTCCGAGATATCCGCGGCGATATCTCCGGAATCGAACGTCGCGATTTTGTTTCATAATTGTAATTTATTCCGAGATATCCGCGGCGATCACTCGGGAATCGAATGTCGCGAATCTGCTTCACAATCGCGATTTATTCCGAGATATCACGTCGATCTATCTGGAATCGAACGTCTTTATTCTGCTTCATCATTGCGATGTATTTAGAGATATCTGCGGCAATCTCTCCGGAACTGAACGCCTCGATTGTGCCTCATCGTTGCAATTTATTCCGAGATGTCCAATACGGGAGTGCGTCCAATATGTGAGCAAATATGGTACATTACAAAATAAACAAAATTCCAGCTTACCAGAACTTCGAAAGACGACAGGCATTTCTTGTCCGTACGAGAGTACCTCTCTTTCTCTGGGCACATATCAGGGCAGCTGCCACGTGTTGCTTTTGCAGTTACAATATCAGACTGTTTCTGTAAATCTAGAGATACAGGGAAAAAAGGCCATCACATTGTTTGTTGGAATTTGAGCCATACTGCAAGTTGGAATAAGTAAAATGACACACTACAACTGGATGCTAACAAGACTACTGCGGTTTGTGTATTGCAGTACGTACGCAGCCTTATGATCTTGTCTCTCACATCGAGTGTCCTGAACCGTTCACCCACAGTGTGTGCTGTTCGTCTAAGTTCAGCCATTAGATGTGCCTCTGTAATATAAAATGTTGGGTAAAACCAAAAATGGATTTTACTGGATTTACCCCTGAAACACAAGGTTCTATTTGCATTCAGATAATTCCAGGCGAGTTAATGACTTTACACAAGGAAATCTCCAGACCTGAGTTTGAGGCCCGTATTATAGTGTATGCTGCAGTAGTGCATTATGCAATCCGTCTTACCATCCTGTGCTTGAGTGGCACATTTAGTTGCATCAACTGTATCTCTCTCGGCTGCTGTCTTCCGCTGCAGCAGAGCCTTTGCGGAGGCCAACTTCGGCTTCGTCAGCTTAGCCAGCAGGGAGGTACTCCTTGCAGATTCTGAGACTCTCCTCACCAAAGAAGGATGTTTCGGTGGGGCTTCTTCTGGCCTTGGAAGTATTTTTGGTTCCGTGATGTCACTCTCTTCTTGGTCTCGGTCTGTGCTGCCAGATGATGGATGCTTTGCACCTGTACAGAAAAGCCTGCCTCTGTCATGAATTATGTGTGTAGAAACAAATGAATGCTACTTTACTATACCAATAACAGGTAACGATAGCATACAAATTTCATATTGTAGGTATATTCAGTATTCTGACAATTCAGGCTTACTGAAGAATTCTTATCGGCACGGGGCTGTCTTTGGAATAGGTTCTCTCGATCGGTTGATCTAGCTCTGGCTATGTCATCTTTTACGAAAGATGTCGTAAAAGATGCCATTGCCAGAGCTAGATCAACCGATTTTGGCTGCACGTATATAATAAATAATGTAATAAATATATATATTATCAGGGCAATATAAAAAGGGCTAAAGTGGGCATTCTCCTTTCTTACTCTTCTTCACGCTTATGGGGACCAGGGAGTTGCACATGGGATGTGCAACACGTGTATCTGCTGGCTTTTCGGGCTGTTTTGACCTCCTTGACAGGTATTTGGGGGGAGGGTGTTAGGGTGTGGGTGTGGAGGGGTGCTGCAAAAAACGCTGGTGGGGACACTGAATGCATGAGACTGGTGCATTAGGAGTGTGTTTCATTAGTTCTGAATGTCATTGGACGAACTATTCGCTACCTGATGGACCTCTCAAGTAGAACTTGGGAATTTAGTGTCCATTTCATTGCGGTGTCTCATTGGCTGATACCTGCAATATTATTTTGTGCAGTTCCATTGCGAATAGAAGGGACGGAAACAATAGGATGCACTATGAAATCACAGATGAAGCTCATCTTTTTGGGACAAGAACTGTGATGCCCCAGTAGAATGTTCTTCTATGAAAATATGCACAACTGGAAACTCTTAACGCACCTTCAGTTGAAAGTTTTCTGCTGGAACACCAGAAGATTTCGAGTGGGGGGCACGAGGTTGACAGGCGGGCTCCATGTTTTTTGGCCAATTCTGCGGTTTGCTAATAGAGAACAATCGTAAATATCTTTTGTCACAAAGTGAGATTAGCCCATATAGTGCCACCCGGAAGCAGGGATGGGCAGTATTTAAACATATATTTCAAATACTGTTTAAAATATAAACACACATGCCATTACAAGTACAGCTTCATTTCAGCCTTGCGTCAGTATCCTAATGACATCAACGGGACTCATTTCTACCAATATGGAATTCAGTACAAAATACAAACATTTTGGGAAGTGAAGGAAAAGCTGATGTTCACGAACCTTATTGGGTCAAGAGAACTGTGTAGTATTTATGAAAGTATGTTGTATTTATACTTATATAAATGAAAAAATGTACTTGTACCCATCCCTAGAGCCAGAAGGAAGTAATGCTCACATGGTCTCGGAACTTCACGGATGCACAGCCCTTGCGTGGTTGGCAGGTAATGCGTTCAATAGGACCAAACTGAGAAAAATGCTCCAGCAGCGTCTCCCTGTCATTGTGCTCGGCTGGGATGTTGGTGCACATGAGCGTGACCAAAGTGCTTATCTCCTCTGGGGTCGCCACCACTTTGTTCCCCATTTTCTTTTCACCCTCTACACCTGCCAGTGCCCTCGCCAGCAAACTTCGTGAGCTGTGGCTACTCCTCCTGTGGCTACTTTCAAGCGATCTCGATTCACTTCTTGTAGCGTGCGGGTTGGCGGGAGACTTCCTTCTCCCTGGCTCGTCCGTGGGAGTACCTGTACCAGGTTCTCTGTATTTTTGTTTGTCCGTGAACAGAGGTGGAACTGGAGGTTCTGAAGTTGCAACGTGCGTTCCGTGTGCATCCGTCACTAACTTGCCTCCAGTGCGGATGCTAAATACTGGAACAGAAAACTTAACGTTCCCAAAGACGCTCCTCTCCGGGTGCGAAACAGCAGCACCTAGTGTAGCAAATCCCTGTGCTCCCTGCTGATGTGCGGAAGATGCTCCAAAAATGCTTGGCTTTGCAACATTGGCTGTGGAGAAGGGCGAGGAGAAACCTGTATCAGACTTAACCTTGTCACTTTCTCTAGACTTTGCGTCAAAGATGCTAGCTTGTTCACCAAGGGACCTCTGCTGCTGCTGACTTAAGCCAGGCACAAAAGCTACTTTTCTTTCTTGGTTTGCATGAAGACCACACAGTTTCGTTCCACTGTCAGGCACTGGAACTGTAGCTCCAATCTGCTGACGTGCAGAAAAGCCACCTTGCTGGCACTGCGGAGCATTTCCGAAAAGGGACGGTCTTCCCGGTTCTTGTTTCCCCACACTGAAGCCAAAGGCTTTCAAAGGTGAACTGACGCTGCCAAAGAGAGGTTGCTTCGCCGCCTCACATTTTGGAGCTGCTGGCGGAGTACCAAAAGCACCTGCGTGTACAAGGCTTTTGGGGAAAGGTGCAGTAGCTGCAGTTGCACTCACTGTTGCCTTCGGTGTGACAAATTCTTGTTTCAAACCAAAGCTAAATGGTGGAGATGCACATTGCTTTGTTGGTTGTGTAGCACCTGCGGTCAATTGAGGCAGCGCGGTTGGTGTACCGAGTCTTTCAAACAGGTTTGTGTTCCCTACGGTTTTTTCGAGATGAGGCTGGTGGCCAAAAGCTGTGGCAGGTGACGCATATGGATTCTGTTGAGACTGCATTTGACTTGACTGAATTCCAAACGGAGAACTGATATTTTTCGCTGCAGAAGTTCCATGTGCAATGCTTTGAAATACTGGGCTCTTTGCTTGCAACACGCCAAATACATTCGCAGTTGGCGGGTGTGGTGCATCCTTCGGTGCAGGTGGATCCCCTTCACCTCGGAACATAGTTGCGAGACCTGAAAGAAGCAAACATAAAGCAAAAGTTGGACTGATTACAAGTTTAGGCTCCGTAAGGCAGTTCGTTGAGAAATTTGGTGCTTCCCCGATTCCCATTTTTTATTATGCACTCGAACGGCACTCCATATTTCTAATTTCATGTGTAACACAGACAACAAGGAACGATCATGTGCGACGTTCCAAAACGGCAAAGACGAGCACACAGCATGACGGTCCTGCTTGCTCCGTTTTTACAAAGCTATAACATTACCAACGAGAGAGAAGGATGGGTTCCCTGACTATATTCGTCCCCGTCTACTGTCTGTTATTTCATTTCGACGCAAGGACAACGCGTTTCTGTTCTGAAGCAAATGTGGGGCTGTGCAACGATACCTTTCTCTTCTTTGTATGTTGAATTTTTTGGCTTGCCCGAAGAACACTACCACGCTCCCTTGACACTACTATGAACTCTGTGTTTAATGACGTACACATTGGACGGTCAGCTTTGTTAACATACACCGAATATGTGAACTAAATTTGATGCGCCGCAACAGATATTAGAAGACAATTACAAAAAGAACGGCGAATTTCCTGCGCCGCTTACCTACAGCTGGCTACGCACTACGAACCGAACACGGCGCCATTGAAAAACAAAACACCGCTAGGGTGCGCCACAGTCTCGACCAGTGACGCAAACGCCTGGTAGAGAGAGTGTACACAATAGATTAGATGTAGTGCGGCGACGCTTTGATCGAAATACAAGGTGAATTTACAGTGTAAAATACCGGCTAAAAACACAAATGGGTGAGTAAAACTTGTATTTTTATCTTGCATGATCATTTGCACTTTGCAATGAGGGGTCAGATTGCTGAAGGATACTTTTGATCACGGCAAAATAATTTTTCTGCGCTATCCAAGCGCTGCAATTCAAAAGCTGCCAACCTTTCCCGCCATTCTTTATGAGTATCTAGATAGCATTTTTCGTGCTATCTGACAAGTGTCCGTTGTATACGGTAGTTGTACGCACTTATAAAATCACAGTGATGCGTCCTGCGTACGCGCACGATGAGAAATGCTGCGAATATGGGAGAAAATGCTGCCCCAAGTCCGCGTTTTTCGGGAGAAGGGGGTTTACCAGCCTCAAACAAAAGGACGAAGTAGGCTTAGCGTAGGCGCAGACGGCTGAGACCAATCACATGCTGGGATACAAGCGCGCACGCACCTCTTGGCCAATGGCAAGCCTCGATGCGCTGGTGAAACCGTACGTTTATCCAATAGGAAAGTACGCTTTCTATTGTTAGGCCTATGCGCACGCTAGCGCAAGCGTTTTCATTAGGTCAGGGACAGGCGTGATTGTTTCGTATGTAGTAGAAATTGGCCCGGCGAGTGCGATGACAGCGACCGCGCATCAGCTGGTACTATTTATCGAAGATTATCACTTGCAGTTCGAACGTTGACCGTTCGTTTCGCTCGTGCTAGGCCTAACACTCAAGCTGTTTTACGGTGTAGGCACAATGGAGTTTCTCGAACCTGCTCAGGATTTGAGAACATTTTTTTTGGCCCGCGGAATAAATTTTCATCTTCCACTTTGCGCTTCAAGTTTCGTCTTTCGCTGCCTTTTATTGTCATTAAATTATTACATTTGGTACTTGGCATGTCAGTGCAGTGAAGTCATGCTTTTGTAATTCTCTCAATCGAATGTCATATTACTCTCGATGGTAACTTCTGCTTTTGAGTACATACGAATCCCAGTTTACGCTGTATTCAGTTCTGAAATCTCTCGCAGTTGGGCCGTGACCATATTTTGCAAAGCCTGGCATTTTCGTTCTGTCAGAACTTCTTTCTCTTTTTTTTCCCCTGGTATTTTTGCCGAAGCGCAGCGAACCACCCGAGTGTTTCCCACGTGGTGGTATTTGCCATGCGGGATGAGCTCGCGATTTTCTCGTGACATAGAACTTTGCATGCGAGTCGATTATTTCCCAATGGTGGTAGGGCGGATGCGAATGGAAAAAGGCCTGTCCCACTGCGTTATTGATCGAATTCCTTCCCCTCCACTCCCCTTGCCTTTTGCATCGACGGAGTTTTCGTCGTCGGCGGCGGCTTTTACAACCTCCCTCCTTCTTCGCTCCCTCCCTGCCCGGCCTATGCTATAATCGTTCGCATTAAAATGGCCTACTGCTGCACGCGCGTCCATGCTACGGACTGTTTCGAACGCATTTCTCCATTCCAAATGCTCCCCCGCGCGCTTCCTCTCGGAGGGTTGAAATGCTTTAAACTCATGCTCTCGAGGTCCATTCTTGAGCATGTGTCCTTCTCATTCCTTAATAGTGCACAGAAAGGGTTTTAATGGGGTGTAAGAGCCACAGACAACAGTTATTGATTGGTCAGCAATGGATATGAAACACGATCAGTTTTTACTTTCTCTGTTACGAGGACATTCTTATCAAACATCGATGGTGCAAGCATCTTTGTTATGCACCCAGCTATTTGTTTTAGTTTTCAATTCTTGAACTGCCTTGGCAACAGCATCGTGCAGAATAAAGACATATATTGTTCGTTTTAGAATTGTATTCAGCAGGGTCTTGGGATTTTGCACCAAGAATTTAAATTTGTGCTCTGGTTATGATCAAGTTGTCTTGATCTGTGGATTGCACTTAGCATCTTCTGCTTTGTACGTTTTCACAAAATTGGCTTCATCAATAATAAGCTGAAAACATTGTGTTGGTAGCATGTGTAATTATCATTACATTTCAAAATACAAGAAAAAGAACTGTCTGAATGAAACATGTCAAATGAATTGTATTCATGAACTAAGCATGCATCCAAAGTTGCTTTCTGAGCCTTTAATAAAATTGAAGGCAATAATCATGCAAACTAGAATATTGCAAATCTAGGGAAGAAGGTTTGGCATCTTGTATTGATTGAAAATGTGTACTCAATGACATTTAGTCCTTAGTTGTGCATCTAGACAGATGTGAGAGGTAACACTGCATAATTGCAGGCATGCTGGAGGATAACCTCAATGTCAGAAAGACCTGAGCTTTTTGAAAAAAAAGAAGAAAAAAACACAAAGACTACTCTATTGTTACACTGACAGACATTTGACATTCGTGGTCCAAACAGGTGCTTTCGGAGAGCTTTCATGAGTAAGACAAAAAGCACATCACAGCCAAATAATTAAAATTGATGAGAGAATTGTCAGTGCCATCTGCAGTGAGTTGCAGAGGCACTTCTGTAGCTCAGCTTTTCCTGGAATGGGTTGTTATGTGTATATGAAAATCAGTTTAAAGACTGTTCAAACATTTTCCTAGTCTATAGCATGTTGCTTACAGGTTATCGGCTGCCTCATGTTTCAGATCGAAAACTATCTGTAATGTCAGGTAACTTGTGAAGCAAGTAGGGCACTCTGAAGCTTATAAATATTTTTAACTTCCAGCTGGCATTCTGTAGCTGTTGCACTATGTTGAGGGCCAAATATTCCTCGGAAAGTCTGTTCAAACAGCCGCATACTTTAGCAATAATGAAGGAATATGTGTATCAAAAGTATCCTCTTCACAGTTTATTTCATTTCTATTTGTTTAGTGGGCTTCAAATTAGTCGCGTCTCGTTCTCTCGTCCCAATTCAATAAATCTTGCATGGGGCACTGTTAGCAAAGATAATTACTGCACTGATGCCCAGAATTGAGCGTAGATTTCCCTTCAGTGTCACTGGTCATAAGTACCTTGCTGTGGTGAAGTTCTCCCGTAATAATTACCGTAGAATGCCCCGCTGGATGCCCCGTAGGCCCCATAAGGATCGCATGGCAATGACAATTTCACAGAATGTACGTACGTGTACATAGTTAGTTATTAACTACATAGCATAACAGCCTTCCACGACAGTCCTCTATCTGAATGTTGCAATCTCTACGCTGAAAAAGTATGTTATTTTTTAATTTATTTTTCTGCCTTTTCCAACGATTTCCTGGGCTGTGCCCCCCTTCGAATCATGCAATCTATAATGGATGTGATTTATTTATGCATCCCTCTTCTTATCTATCCACCTCCATGCTTTTGTCTATCAAAGACTTACTGATGCTTGTTGTTTGTGTGTTTGTGCGAACACCACATTTTTCACTATTGGCATAGTTCTGATGAAGAGAGGTCGGCTGAATATTATGGCACGCTATAATTGTTTCATCAACCGATCACTTTCTAATAACATTTCTTTGGCCTCCTCCACCTGATAAGCTGATATAGTTGTGCGGTGGTTCCTCTGGTAGGGTACATTATTTTTATCAGTGGTTATTCAGTTATGTGCATTAACATTATCTGCTTGTAACGCAGTCAATCTCATTACATCTGTACCATGTTTAGAGTGCAGGGCAGAGAGCAAAGCTCTGTCCCGCACTTTGCAGCTATTCTGTGCTTCTCAGCCTGCAATTTACCCCATTAGCGAGTTACCTAATTAGCGTAACGCAGCAAGTTATCAATTTCATTAAGCCCTTGTTTGGAACGTAGAAATTGCATTGCACTGTACGAACCCAATGCATAACATTTTCCTTCGAAATGTGGTTTGTTGTGCCATCTATCATTTGCCTACAAGAGTAAAATGCACATAGCACAGCTTCAAAAAGATAGCCTTGCAAGGATAACTTGCACACTTTGAAAGCTAAAAATGCTAACTGCAGGGTGGGAGAGGGGATATCAGCAGTACATGCGAACTTTATGGTGATGTAGTGAGTATAATGACATCCATGAGAATGGAGGAGGCTTTGTTTTGTTACCATCATAATGTAAATGTAATACTGGTAATGGGGCATCTTACGATAGCATTAATATCAATTTTGCAATCCTTACTACTGAGTCGATCTTGATTCCCGATTTCGCATTCCTTTGGCATTTCAAACAGGCGACCTTTAAATTCAAGTGAACATTTGTGTGCCGCCTTGATGGGCTTCAGTAATGCTCCTGCACTTCCTGATCTGACCCCTGCTCATTTTCATCATCATATTGTCACCACTTTCTGTTTTGCAATTTTCTGTAGTGTTCTTTTCCTATCTGTTGTTCTGCATGCTACCATTCAGATCACTGGAACAAGGCACATAAAGAACAGCAACAAAAATACAGGACAGGAATGGAAAACTATCTACATGGTGATTATAAAAAGCTTTTATGCATTACATATTGTTAACAACGTAATATGTAAAGGATATTGGACACTAACTCGAAGTATAGTGCTGTGTGTCTTCTGTTTACCCACCTGTGTTTGGGTACGTAAAATGTATGGCTGCATTGTAATGTCAATAGCTGATGTGCTGCATTAAATGACGTGGGGAGGCCACAAGTATTGAGGCCGCTAGTGACCTATGCCTTAAATGTTTAACGAGTTAGCATAGTTACCCTGGCCCCACCTGGAGCTCGAACTGTTTGTGTGATAAGATAAGTGTTTTCTTGCACTTCGGGAAGGAGCATTTTGTGACAATTTGTGGCATGTGTCTTCATCCCAGAAAATGTGAAGGGTGCTCGTCAGCAGTCTTCTAAGATTTGAAAGCTCTGTATGTACTTGAGTTCACCAGGCAGATTTCAAATAACTCACATGTGAGCTAAAATAGCCTTGTCATCACCACATACCGCACACTTAGGGTTCTCAGTTTTCGGGTTAAACCCCATTTTTCATGATAGTTCCCCCCCGAACAAATTCTCAAGAATTCAGGTAAAACTCGATATCTACCCGAAATCCTTGCGGCCCATCAACTTGTCATTCTCGGTAAACCGTCGGAAAAGTGAATCATAATATCAGCAAAGAGAGCTATTTATGACAACCTACTTGTCCTCCGTTTATGATCCCCTCCTGCAGGAGTCAAAGACGAGCTTTTGTGGAGCTCGGGCATGTGTTTGAATACTGCAGTCATTCACTGTCCCAGTTCCGAGCGGAAATATAAATATTATTGTTTCTCGTCACAGCAGTGGCTTGTTTCATATGCCTTTCATGTCATCCGAAAATTCCCCGGTGAGGTATCAAACAGAGATCATAGCGCCCGATTTCTCCCCGAATTTTCCTGTGTAAATAGCACCCGATGTTTCCCCTCCCGAATTTGAAAAATCATAAAACCCGAAAACGAAGAACCCTATGCACACTGTGTGATCACAGTGACATGGCACAAAAAGCATACGCAGGGCCCTGTGTGCGCATAATTCCTCGAACTTGCGTACCACCAAAATGTACGTGGCATTTAAATATATTGTTTAGAGGAAGTATTGCTTGGTGCAACATTTTACTTTGTTTGACCATAATGTTGTCATGACTGTGTTACATTACTGTTCTTTTTTACATCCTATTTTCTCACTGCATTCAGTGAAAGTTGTTTGTGTGAGGTTTGCTGGAATGTTTAGTTTTGCTGTTTGTAAGAAACCTGTGTTTGAAGTTTCATAATGTATTTTCTTGGGATTCACTACCAGATCTAATTGCATTCTAAAGACGTTTTTCAGTGCTTGATACTGGGTACTGAAGCTACTTCCATCAGTTCCTAATTTGTTTCTGGAAGCACAGATATGCTATTTTGCTCAATGAGGTTCACTAACAACCCTGGGTTTTATAATATTGTTGTAAGTCAACTAAGACTAGCTGCATTGTTTGTTTTGGCCACGATTTGTCTATAGAGAATATATAGGTCTACAATTCGGTGCCAAGAGCTGTTGCTGTAACACAATGTTCTGAGGCCTAGTAATATCCCGAAATTATGTGAGCTGGAGCCACGCATAGTGAGCTGGAACCACTGTCCGCAATACAGTGCAAGAATGCTCGTTTCTCAGTTGCTGTCTTGTGTGGGTATCTAGTTATTACTAGGGCCCGGAAATTAAGGCATCAAAAAAGATGGAAATAGGCAGGCATTTAGGCCCTCAAAACACCAAAATGAGCAATGAAACGCAAAAATAGGTGCACTAATCTGGTATGCTTTTTTCTTTGTTGGCATTTCAGAATGATCCATCCAGGAAAACTTGCTCATTTAAATACCACAGAACCGTTAGAGCTTTGATTTAAGGCACATGAATACAGGCCGCTGGGGTGGCCAAGAACCATGCTATATTGAACAATGCTTTCTCCGCCCACGATGATCTTGAAAGGCCAAATCTTTTGATCAAATATACATGAACCCCTTCTAGAAAACCAAGGTACTAAAGGGAATCAAACTGTAAAAAAAAAAAGGCACAAACATGCAGAAACGAGAAGCAAAATGCAGCATGAGCTTGAAAGGTGCGCTCGCACTTGCACATCTAAAAATGGCTGTTATGGCATCTACAAATATTTAAAAAAAGGCCACAACTCAACAGTCGACAAAAAGGCAGGCAACCCTGAAAATTTTGCATTTAGGCGTTTATAGGCATTTTTAGGCAAACGCCTAAAATTCCGGGCCCTCGTTATTACACAGTGGGAAGAAATTCGCCGCAACAACATTAATCGTGGGGTATGCATTTGTTTTGCTGTTCCAGCGGACTATGACTACCACCACGCGATGGCACAACACGCGGCCGTGGTGTCAGCCGCTAGCAGCGGGCAGCTGCACCCGGCCATGGCCCAGCTTCCTATGCTGCCCACTGGGTTGAACCTGTCGATGAGTTCGGCCGCCAACCAGATGGCCGCCGCCGTGTCGGGACTGCCGATGGGCAGTCTGTCCAACAGCGCAGCTGCTGCTGCTGCTGCCTCCCTGCATCACCACCACCATCACCAGGGTGCAGGGGCGGGCATGCTGCAGGTACGCCAGGTATACAAGACTAGCACAATATTCGTAGAGTAGTAGAGGTGCAAAAATATCGTAATTCGGAATATCGGCGATAATCGAGATCTGAAACGGAACATCGATTTAAAATAACCATTAAAACCATCATAATCTTCCAGAAAAGAATCTATATATGGTGATATCCATGGGTGGGAAATGCAGTTACTTTAACTATATTCGTCGGTATCCGATAAAATATCGATATTTTTCAAGCACCAATAACACCACTTGGATAAAATATCGATACAAGTATCAATATTGCTCCATCCCCACCGAGTAGCCGAAGGCTCTTGAGAACACTGACAAAAATCCGGGTCCCTAGATTGTGACATTGTGCATTGGCAGACTAGAAGTGTTCAGTGCTACCCTACTTCATTGTGATTCTGCAGGTGACTACGATGTCACCTTTTCGAAACTATGCGGGAAAAACCTAATATTCTTGGATAGACGCTACTCAAGCAGTACGACGCACCGAACATGCGAGTGCCCATGGGGTGGATAGGTAGATCAAGGTTGTTCTTGTCGAATGTAGCTTGGCAAAATGAAGCGCCACTTCGATATCACACCCGCTGGCTGCCTCAGTGCACTGTGCTGCTTGGGTAAAGTCTTCCAGTCCGTACTGCTGTGCGACAAGAATACCGTTAAAATCTTTGCCGCCGCAGTGACATATCCTGTGTTGTGTCCAGGGTGCGCACCAGCAAGGCGGTGGTCATCACCACCACACCCATGGGGTTGGGGTGGGAGGCGGTGGGGGCAACCCCTACATGGGGCACATGGGGGCCGGGGGAAAGCTCAAGCACAAGAAGCCCAAGGTGAACAAAGACGGCGTGCCGGCCCCCAAACGTGCCACTACGGCCTACATCACTTTTACCCAGTGGTACCGGGAAGAGATGAAAAAGTCGGGGAGGCAGATTCCGCGGGTGAGTTTTCGCTCCGTTCCTCTTCTGCGGGGCAGGTGCCTTTTGCGGGTTGTGTATTGTGATTATTCCAGTTGCTCCAGAAGTGTCATTTTCATTCCTTCTAATGATTACAAAAATTTTGTGCATACAACATTGACGGCAGTATGTGTTGGTCACAGTTTGAGGTTCTATGCTCCCGACTGTTCTGGCTGTAATGTGCTCTGCAACGGAATTATGATGTCTGTAGATCATGTGTTACTCTCTAGGTGTTGCCTGGCTGTGTATGGCTTGATGCAGTATTGAAGCATATATTGCATGCTAGTCATTGTTTTGCCTCATCTGCATCCAACGAGTTTATTGCTCATTTTTTCATTCAGCACATCACCACCAGCAATGGGGTAGAGTATCGCCCCTGGCGATGAAACTCCTCATTCATCGTCTCAAAATAAAGTTGTTGTTGTTGTATAGAGCTGGGACAGCTTTAAAACAAGAAACAAGTTGATGGTAACAGGAAACTTGGGGCAAAATTAGATAGCATGCTCCATACAACTCAATAACTGCTATCTCTCCGGTTGCTGTGGTGTGCCATAAAGAGCACTGCATAGCAGAATAAATGTAGTTAAACATATCAGCTTGTGGCGACCTCATAAAAGGAAGCTTCTTGGTAGCGTGCCTTTACGGCATTGACAGGCCCTATGTCAGTACTGCTCCAGAAGGCAGGTGGGCTGGTTTGTGACAAACATACAAAATTAAAGCCCGGAGATGGTTTAATTGGCTTTTGGCCTTCTTGCATAATTTGATTCGTTCTGCAAATGAATCATCATTATTATTATTCAGATCATTGAGTGAGATCAGCCAATTGGCGGGTGGGTGTCCATACGACTAGCTTGTTTTTGTGCTAGTTTACCATCACATGAAAATCTAGCTTCCCTTGTGTAAGCTAGTGATTTCTACTGCTATAGCTACACAATGAGTCATGATTGTGTCGTTAGTTACGCTTCACGGACTTCACTACGCCAAAGAAACTGAAAAGAATGATGGCCTTTTCACTTCCATGTACCCAACTTGTATTCCACGTATGGGTTTCGTCGGGTAAGAACCCAAGTGTAACATGGAATATCTAGACGAAAAACGGCGTTTCATGTGACACCTGCGTTGGGTGCATTTAAAGGTGTCAGTAGCGCCTTTCGTGAATGGCATTTAAGAGGGTGACGCGATCACGCCAAGGCGTTGATTATGCACTGAAGACGGAAACAAGGTCACCGGGAGAAAAATACCGTTCGCTTTATAGAGAAAAATGGCGCCGGGCACGCTGCCGCGCGTGTTGAGAGCAGTGGCCAAGGGAGAAACTTGAAAAGGGGGGGGGGGGGGGGGGGAATGCAGCCGCCGGCAATGGTCCTTTGTTTTCAGCTGGTCTCAAGCTATTTTCCCCCCATCCGTTTTTCTCTTCGTTTTCTTTCTTTTATTTATGTCTATGTTCGGTTTGCTTTTGACCAGTTTGTAAGGTTGTAGCACGTGTTATTACCCGTAGCTTATCGTCCTTTGTATTCTGCAACAGACGTCCATTGAGTCTGGCTTGTATGACCGTGCTGGGTCCGAAACATTGCGTTTATGTTTTCATCCAAAGCGCGTTAGGCTGCCTCGCGAATGACGTTTTCTGCACGACAGCAAATAAATAAATAAATAAAGTTTTGCGCCGATGCATTTTCACAAGGTCCGGTACTGCTTGCATTGCTTTTCGCGAGTTCGTGGGAACACAAAAAACCTGTGGTATATCAATCGTATTATACTATTGTGCTTCCTTAATAGATTTGCTCATATGTGTTTGTCGCGCCTTTCTATGTCAAAGGGAGGGAGAGAAGGGTGTTTCCGATCGAAGTCTCGATGCGAAAGTTTACGAAATATAGTCACGCTGACGCTCCGTGCCGAAGAAAAAACAAACAAAACAACCCTGATAGAACACCCGGAAAGGCGCTAATCCCCCATAGCTTAATACCACGCTAATGCTAACGATAGAACTCTCGATTGTTCGTATTTACGCAACACACGTGCGGGCAGGCGCTTGGAGCTCGTTCATTTTCCGTCAACCATCCAAATGTTCGATTTGTTTCTCGGTTCCCTTTCCATTGTGCATTCTCCCTCTTCGCATCTACTGCGGTACCCAGCATACCCGTCTCCCCCTCTTACCTCCTCCTGTTCGCCCCCCCTCCCCCCACTTGCTCCACCCTGCATTGCTCTCAATGCGGAGCCGAAACCATTTCTCAAAAAGAGGGGTGGGGGGGACGAGGAGGAAAGCTGCACAGAGGAGGAGAGAAAAATTGCGGCAGGCGTCGCGGAGAACACGAAGTAGAAATGGAGGGAAGGGAGAGAGTTCAATGTCGGGGATGGCGTTGGCCGGTTTTCCCTCCTCGTATGTATTTTCTTTTATGTATTTTAAGCTCGCGCCCCCCTCTTGTTTCCGTTCTCCGTTTTGACGCCGTGTTGTTCGTTCGTAATTTTCTTCCGTTTTTCGTTTATTAACTGTCGCGCAATTACGCCTCGTAGGGAGGAGTTCACTTGATTCTTCTTGGAAGGCAAAATGAGGATGCCTCATTCTCTCACGTTAGGGTGACGAATTTTGAGACAATCGTGGCGCACTTAATACCATTTTTTTTTTTTCTCCTCGTATTAAGTTTTTCTTTTTTCTTTTTTTTAACTTGTTTCAGGGGTACAAAGAGGTTTCATAGTTAACGCTAGTTCTGGGACCTCACATTATTATCTCATTTTGTTAGCAGCTCTATATGGTAAATGTATATGTTAGGTCGAAAATAATAATGTTTTAATTCCTTCCCTGGTGCGTAAACGACTTTTTGTTGACGAGTGGAATAGACCTCTACCCGAGAAATGTCATCATGACGTTAGTAGACAGACTGAAACCGAAACAAATCGGAAGGGGAGGGCTGAGTTCCACAAATGCGCGTTTGTTCGCTGCCTCCTATTGAAAGAAAAGTAGGGCCGAAGGTTGCATCCCTTCCAGGGACCATTGTAATTCCCTCAAGACCCTGGCTTTCGGGCGTGACCTCATTCGTCCCTAGCTTCGAGTGTAGTACAACTCTATCGAATTGGTGGTGCTGTCGAACACTATGACGTCATTTGTTTACAGACAGGGAGAGGTGTATTAGCTGAGGCAAGCTGCAAACACGGATGGCACAAATACATCCGCCTGTGTTTTGTTTTCGAGCCATCCTCGATACACGTTTCCGTTTCCAAAGCAACATTCAGTCTGTTCCTTCTTGATTGATACTCTTCACCCTTGTTCAGCATTGTTATGCGGGGACAACCAAGAAAGACACGATATGTGTTACATTGCAGTGAATAAAGAAAGCAGGTGGTTTACAGTATGCATCACACTGAACATATTAAAATAGTTCACTGAGTTGCCTGTAAGGTACACGAGACAATGAGTGGTTCACTAAGGAACAAGCCAGACAGTGCTACAGTGGTCTGTTTCCGGCATCAAGTTGTGCAAGATCATTGAATCGTCCGAGACTTTTGCTTCAGTCCTGCTTAGAACAACAACAACAAAAAAAAAAGAAATGTTTTCTGAAACCTAAATGACTCACAGACACAGTCAGTGGAATTCCGAGCCAGCCTCTTCGGTGGAGCAAGGTGGACATCTGGGCTTGTTCGTACTCCATAGCTAGACTGTTTAAGCGCTCAAGCGGGACACAGATGGACAGACAAGAATGTCAGGTGTCAGAAGCACGGCCTACGAGATTATAGTGACCATGTCATAATCAGCAAACCCAATGAGGAGCCCCCGTCTGCACGATCTGCTGGGGGTGCTACTCATCGGCCCGCGAGACCTGCATCACGATTGGACGATGGAAATTTGAAATTTAAACGCGCAGAAGCCGACGCACGATTCCCGTAGCAGACGACAGAAACAGTTCCTATGAAAACGCGTAGAATGATGATGATGATAATCAACTTTAGAAGGAAGCATCTCTCGTTGGACATCCACCGCTTGTACAAAAATACTAAGGTAAGCTGAAGTACAGAATACTGTAGAAATTGAGGAAGCAATAACTGGGCCGATGAGTAGCGCCACTGCTAGCTTCCGAATGTGGCGCTGGGAAAGGGTCCGTATGACGTGGTCGCCATAATCCAGTGGGTCGTGGTTGGAAGTAGCACCCGTCTTAGTCTCGTCTGTCTGTCCGTGTCCCGCTTGAGCGCATTTAACAGTCTAATCTTTTGGTGGGGAGTGAGGGAGAGTCAAATCAAAGTTTTTTTGCCTGTTTGAGTATCAGACCGTCCAGGAGGAAATCAAATACCAGAATGGTCTTCATCCCTGGGTTAAGACGGAGAGGCTGCTGCACCAAATTTGCCCTAAATGTGTTGTTTCCGTTCCCGCATGTCATTCAAAAAGCCAAAAAGAATTACTGTTAGCTGGGCACTTGTTGGCACGACTGCCCTCCTTCCTTCTTGCAGTGTACCACTCTGCTCCTGACTGAAGACAAAAATTTGGTCAACCAGTATAGGCTAAATGGTAAAATAGGTAAATGCAGTTGCAGACTCATTCACTCGTGGTCTGGGTAGCTACCATTTGTTGAGGAAACATATTCCTGTTTAGGGCTTCGTAGATTGTCGATAGTGATGAGTACTAGGCATCACATACCGATTCTAGACGTCATGTTCTTGTGTTTTTTGTGCTGGATACCGGAAGCAGGAGCCACATCAAAGGACCAATAACGTGGCTCGAAACCCTGTTTCACTTGTCAAGCTGTCCATCAGAAGCCGCCGTGCAGAACATTTTTGCTCTGAGGTGTATTATAACTGCGCAATTAAATTTAAAAGAACAGTCTGAGAAAGCAGCCGCGGACAGCAGGCGCAATCGCCGTGTGACGTAGGGAAGCCCCTGTGTCCTTTCCTTCTTTGTTTCTTTCTCGTCAGCTGACGCACAGCTTTTACATCTTGGGACAAAAGTTTACGAAACACGCGAGCGGCGTACTTTTTCGCACACCCTAGCGTGCTGCTAACAGCGTACCCTTCCACCCCTCTGAAACAGTGAACTCACCCACTTACAGCGGCCGCTACGGTGTCGCACCTAAGAAAAAGTATGCCGCTCGCATGTTCCTAAAACTTTTGTCCCAACCTGTACCAGCTTCAGCTGTGCCTGTGCCCCTCTATGTCACGTGAGGCACATGCCTGTGGACCACATTACGTCACGTTTCCTCGTTCTCAGATATGCTCTTTTCACGAGTGGATAATTTTTTAAGGGTGTGCGGAAGGGTGCGCCCTGTAGGTCACGTCCACTTGTCGTTCTTTCGCGGGAGCTCATTTTTATTCCATGCCATATGCCATGCCACAGCGAGGAAGGGGGGGGGGTCAACATCACTTAGATAGAGAAAGCCTGCTTACTCGTCGACGTGACGTAACAACTAAGAGTCATCCAATCAGGATCGTGCTCTGAACGGCAGTAGCCAATCACAAACGAGCTTTCAGCGGTCGTAGCCATTGAGACGAACCACCGTCGTCTGCGAGCAGCGAGGGAACGTCTCCGCGTGGTAAACAGGAAAAACTTTAAAATTAAGCACAAAACGGTCCCATATCTTTGTCCTGACTGATTTTCTGGAAAGTGCGTTGCACTTTTTGTCTACAGGTTCCAAGTTAGCTGCAATCATTTCAGAGTTCTTAAATTCGCAGTACGGCAAGTCACAATAGCAGACGAATTCTGACTGTGTGTGTTCATGTTGGGAAGGAAGGAGAGGAGGCAACAAGCGGGCCTTCTGTACCTAGGTGGCGTTTGGGGGGGATCATGTCAGTGCTCCTTGAAGCATATTATTGGAGCATGTGATATTGTCACTTTGCAGCTATGCTCTATAATGGATTTTGTGCATAATGAACGCTCTTGTGTATGTGTTTTCAGATTGGAGATTTTGGCAAAGAGTGTGCTGGAAAGTGGAATACAATGTCAGATGAGGACAAGCAGCCTTTCCTCAGCGCAGCAGCCAGAGACAGGGAGCGGTACAAACGTGAAGTGAGTGGAGTTGTTTTGGTACCGCACGTTCTTGCAGATTGGTTGTAGTGAGCGGGGTGTGTATCTGAAATCACTTTTGCATTGTTTGCTATCTTTCTCTTTGCAGATGGCTGTGTACAAACCAGCGAGAGACGTAAACAAGCCAAAACGTCCTGGTACAGCGTTTATGCTTTTCATGGCAGATTTCCGAAAGGAAATGGCAGGAAAAGAACCAGAGGGAGGTGTTGCAGCTCTAGCTAAACTTGGTCAGTTTTGTTCTTTTCTTGCGAAGCTTTACACCCGAAAAGCATGTCTTTTCTGTGTTATTTATGGAACTCAAGCAGTTAACATTCCTGGGAATTAACGACAGGAGGGGAAAGAGTTAGATAACCTTTGCCTGCTAGATGCAGTAAGCAGCATGCATAAATAAAATTAAAAAAAACCTACTCAGTTATTGGAGGCAGTGGCTATCCAAGCCAACCTCTTTTTCTATTGGGAGGGGTGAAAGATTGGCAGCTTTGTAGTACGGAGAGTGGTACATTCTGCCCTGGGTAAACTGGAAAAGTGGTAGAGCTTTATACTCTTTCTTCCTTATCTTTTTGTTTCTTTGTTTTCTCTGCACTGATTAGATCTTTCATGATCTGCTTCATGAAACGGTAGTAATATTCTGGTAAGGTAGTTAATCTTGTAGTGTTTGCCCCTCTACCATTCAAGAAAATAAATCTTTTAGGTCTACATTGCAGCAGAGATTTTGTTATTCTGTTGTGTGTTGTTATGAATGCTAGAATGCAATTTTCAAGTTTACAAGTTCAAGTTGTTCATGTATGCCTTCACTTCCCACTTTTAGGTGGTGAGAGGTGGAGGTCGATGACTGAAGAAGACAAGCGACCGTACGTTGAACGACAAAACGAGGAAAAGATGAAGTATGAGCAGAACATGGAGGAATATCGAAGAAAGGTAAGGGTTCCCTCCCTTGAGTGGGTAACTGAAGTGGGAGAAGGCAGGGCAAGATGATGAAAACACGACTAGGGATAAAATTTCTTTGGCTCTGAATAGAGGAGGGGAAAACACAGTGGGAAGTGGCTACTCAGTTCCATCCTTTTCAGCACACGGGAGGAGCACTCTATAGCTGAATATAGCTGTTACTGGTTATGGTACGAAGGGCCAATCCAGAGAGCCGAAAAAAAGAGTGCGGTTGCAGAGTTAATTTCTCAGAACTCGAAGCGAGGAATTGACTATTTACCCATCCAGGCTTTTAGTGAGCAGATAAAGGATGTCCCTTCTTTCAGATATAATTCTGCTTCTCAGATAGTGCAACATATGAGTAGGGACTGACTTTTTCGGGTTATATTCTTCAGTAACACTGGTGGGATAAATATCGGGTTAATATTTATTTTCCCCCGTAGTGGTCACATAAATCATGATTTGAAACGATACATGTTAAACATGCTTTTGGAAATACTCAGCAATTGACTTACAGAGAAAATGGTAAATAAGGTATATATATATATATATATATATGTGGTTAAGGTATGTTTTTAGGTAAGGTACTATATTTTCTCGAATCGAAGACTACCCACAAAGTTCAGGATACACGAATTATGAAGAAAAAAAAAAGTAAACAGAGAGTAGGAGGCAGTATAACATGTGGAAGCAATGCACAATACCATTTATTCATCACCTCTTTCTTCGCTGCTCTTTTCTTGCTCATTGTTGTCCTCTGTTCCGTCCAAAGCGTTAGACAAACCATACTTTTTAAAAGCGCGCACGACAGCATCGTCAAGCACATCGCGCCAGGCGCCCAAAATTCACTGTGCTGGGGAGATTCTTGACCTCTCCCTGTTGCTTCAGCCACCTTCTAACATTTGTTTCCGATACTTGAAACCGCCTCGTCATATTCAGTGGCATTCAAATGCAGCAGAGTGACAACGCTTTGACAGTGAATGGAGTCAGTCTCCATGCCATTCACATATTGCCGTATTTGCATCGCTTAGTTTGTTTCGCGCTGACAAAACCGCAGCATGTGGTATCAGTCGCGTCGCGCTGTTGGCCTGGCCCCGTCGCCCGCCTCACCCCTGACTTCGTTGTGACGCAGATATTCGAATCTAAGACAACCCCCGACTTTATGACTTCGATGGTATTCGGGATAGATGAGAGGCTTAATGAGGCAGTCGAGAGTACATTGGGTAACTGGCTTTCGCAGTGCTCCAAAACGTCATACATGGTTTCTTCTTAGTATCTTCGTCGACGTTTGTAGCATACCTTCTTGTTTGCAACTTCTAGAGCTTCGTCCTCTACGCACCAGGCCCCGAAGGTCTTCCGTTTCTTTCCCATTCGGTCGCTAGAGAGCCTGCATGTCAGACCCTGCATATGGGGCATGTCAAAGGCAAACTTGGTTAATGGAACTTTTATCGGCAGATGTGACATGACAGCAGCGCCGACATTGTACAGTGTAGGATTGCATTGGTGGCAATCTGTTCCTTTCTGTAAAAACTTATTGCTGGGAAGTAGCCTATTCATACATGTTACTGCACTTCTCTTTACTCTTATATCCTAAAATAGAAAACAAGTAAGTGCTGTCTAGTAAGGCAGGAGCACTTTAGACTAATGAAGCACAGAATGAACACAACCCATAAGCTTCACAATGCGTGTTCCCATATTTTGATTATAGAATGGTGGTTGATGAGTAGTTGCACAGTTGCAGTAGTGGTTGAACCCAGATCCTCATAATTATCTGCGTGGGTTTCATGCAAACTGCTGACGCCTTCACCTGACACAATAGTAGCACCCAACAAAGCATACTTCTGGTGTGTCAGCCAGAATATATCTTGTGACATCTAATTTTGACCAAGCATCTAGGCCAAGGAGAACAAGAGGGACTTCACAGGGCTACAGATCGAAATTTCAGGATATAGTTGGGCCTCAAAGTGCGAGATGTACTGCAAGATTTAGTGGATTACTGTATGCAGTGGGTGTGAGAATTCAGTGCAGGTGTGACCTTTCCTGTGAAAGAAGGCAATGTATGCTCTGTTTTGCCATTGATGTATTGCTGTAAAGTTTGCCACTGTATTTAGCTCTAAGTGGCATTACTGTCGTGACGTTCCTATGTTTCGAGTGACAGTGCTGTACAAGAAACACACATTTCAATTGGGGGAGTGAGCTTCATTTTCAGAGGTGCTCTAAGGTGCTGAGTGTGCATTTGTTGGATCAGGCGCATAATGGTACTAATGAATTCATCTGAAATATCTACAAGTTCTTGGAGCCTGAATTTTAGCTTAGTAACCCGTGTTGACATGACATTAAGCCTAAACCTTCTCAGTCTGTAGGATCAAGCTGTTCAGCCATGTGGTATCAAAAGGAACGTATCACATATCACTGAATAGTGTTGCTCTTAAACAGAAAAGACACCTTTGCTGTACATCCTGATTTTTTCCATGGTCTGTAGAATTGGGGTGTGATACCTGCTACTTGTAAAATGCCTCGTAAATAGTTGAAAATAGAACAGGTCTCTCATATTTTTTGCAGCTGGTAGCTCTGCTTTTTTGTTGCAGTAGGCACAACTTTTCATGAAGTTATATTATTTTCCTGCAAGGAACAAGGAACAGGATTAGGTTCTAGACAGCAAAACCATTAATCAATGAGGCCATTTCAGGCATTGCAATGGGAGAGTAGTTTTCATGAACACAGTTGTCAGAATCATTATGTAACAATATGAAATACTGTTAGAGCCGACCATGAGCTCCATGGGTGAACACAGCTCTAGGTTAAGTACCACTAAACCTATCCTCCTTTCATGATGCCTGAAATGTTGACTCGCCTGTTCACCTGTGACTGAACTGGGTTCAGTCAAAACAAGCAGTTGTTTTTGTTCACACAATGCCGTCTGGGGATTCACATGATGGCGTACAGTATGGCAACACTAGCTCTAGTGCCATGCGCAAAATTTAAATTGTGTCATGAAATTCATTCTACATTATGACCATTGTGTACAGTAACTTCTACTGAATTAATATCAGTGAACTGGACATGTGATTTCAGACTCCTTCTGATCCATGTGGCAGCAGCTGGGTCGATACAAAGACATGGGAGCTTATACAGAAGATGAGAATGAAAAATGCGGTCAGAAGCTTTTAAATAATTACTTAGATTACTGTCGATGCACTCTGTCTCGTTCCTCAGTTTCCTCTTTGTGGCACACCCCTCACCTTTTCTTTTTGTATTCAAACAGCAAACAGCAGAGAGCCAAGCTGCCAAGCTGCAACAACAGCAAGAGGAGCAGCAGCAGCAGCAACAACAACAACAACAACGGCAGCAGCAGTCGAATGCACCGAACCACGACAGCGTGGACTCTGACAGCGGAGACACTTTCCACGGCAATCAAAGCCACTCGAACCCGCCTTCCGGAGGATCCACGCCCAGCCCGGGCGGCGGAGGTGGCGCCACCACACATTCCGAGCACACTGACGAGTCTCAAGGGGCCACCCCTTCCTCCTCGTCCCAGCAGCAGGGTGGCGGGGGCGGGGGCCCACTGCCGTCTCTGGGCTCCCCTCTCTCCCTGCCTCACCCACTTGCATCTCTTGGATACCAACACTCCCTGGCAAGTTTTGGCATCACTTCGGGCGGATTCGGGAGCAGCGCGCACAACGCAGCGTCGACAGCGGCGTCCCACTATCTTCCCGGGAGCCCTGCCACCTACTCACAGGCCCACTTGCCTGGGCCGTACAGCTGGACCTGAGAAGGCTTCCGTGGTGCCCGCGCTGCCACTTGCCAGGTTCATCCTGTTGGTTCAGTTTGGGAGAGCCATATGCAAAGCAATCTCTTTGCCTCTTAGTGTCATCCGTGTTTGTTCAGAGTCCTGGTGCAGAGGACAATTTTAGGGGGAGGGGATCGGTTGTCAAAGTGTGTGGTTGTTCGCCCCCCCTCCTTTCTTTCATTCCCTGGTTCAGAAATAAGGCTTTACCTTGTTTCGAAGCTGCTAGACGAAGGGACCCGACTTTGGCTCTTGGTTGCTCCCCCCCTCCCCAGTTTTACCAACATTATTGCAGTTGTACTTGGAAAACAAAGTGACTGCGTTTAATAATCTGGTCTCATTTTGAAGTAGGTCTCTATTGAGCAGTTATTTTATTTTTTACCCTATCTCTCTTTTAAGGAATTTTGTGACATCTCCCATTTTTTATTGCACCACGTAGCTGAAACCAAGACGCACGAGGATCATGTCGTCCAAGATCAACTTCAGCAGGGCGGCAGCTGTTGAACAGGCACAGTTCATTCCTTGTCTTCTGTTTGCAAAAGCTGCTTCCTATAAAGTTTCCTAAGTACAATCACTACTCTCCCAATCTCGCTTCGTGGAATTGTTTCAAAAGTTCCAGTACGAGAAACTGTTTTGTTTTTTTTTTCTTTCTTCTGGAAGCGGTAATGGTGCAGGCAATAATAGTATCCGGTACACCCTGTCATTAGAAACGAAGAAGGCAGCGAGGAGGTCTGTTCTTTTCTTTTTTTAAAAACAAAGCAGTTTATTCCAGAGATGCCAAGTTCTGACTGTTCTTCCCAGTTCCCACGGTGAGGGTGAACTTTGGTAGCTAGCAAGTGTTCACACGTATCTTTGCTGTTAGAGTGGTCTATATTTGCTTTGCTTGCGTTTAGAGCATTTCGGGGCAGAATCTAGCGTTAGCTTGCAGCTTTCATTCAGTACAGAGCATCTGCCACCCGACGAAAAAGCTATGGGAGTATTTTTTTCCATGCACGTGTTCGCCCAGAATTGTTCATGGAACGGGACCGCACACCAAGATCTCTTTTGTACAGCTTCCTTTTGTGGTAGCAGTTTTCTGATGCACGTCTCCGAACTTTGTCACAGTCTCTCTGTGTAATCAGCGAAGAATCTGCTTAAACTCTCCTAGAAGCATCTGCTCTGCTTTGCTGCTGGCACAAAAAAAAGACAAACCGCTTTGACAGAAAAAAAAAAAGAAAAAAAACACTCGGCGTTATATGCTACAAAAGATATTACGTTTTCCTTCCTTCGTATTTCTGTGCTGCCGACGGATGCAAATGCCGCCATGGTGAAACCGCATTAGCCAAACCTGCTGCCATCGTCTGCAGAGAACACTTTTCTCGATATTGCACAGTGAAGTGATGAAACTCGATATCAAGTGCCACAACTGGAAGTGACTCTGCCATTTGGTTCTGTGACAGCATCTAAGAGTCTAGAAAGAGCTGTGTTTCTGAGTGACTGTTTCAGCCTGACTGCATTGAAGCACAAGAAAGCTCTTCGAAGATGTGTGTCTCTGTGTGTTCAAGAAAGTGAGTGCTGTGTTACTTGTCTAGATTCATTGTAAAAAGGCTAAGTTTGTAAATTAGGAGATTTGATCTGAGCCCTCCCCCCCCCCCCCACTTTTTTGACACCCTTTTTTTAATGCCTTTGCTATGAGGCTGTATTTGTTTTGTTTTACTGTTTTTACATTGTTGTTTTTTATGCCCTCAGAATTTTCATACATACCCACAGCCCATAATGCATCGTTCTGTTAAGATTCTCATGCATTTCATCATGTGCATTTAACTTATTTTGCACATCCCATTATATTGGCATGCTCAGAATTTTTACAAAAAAAAAAAAGTTACAGCAGTTCGTTTTTTGTTGTGGACGTGTTACTTATGTGGGATACTTCTCTACGTTTACTCCAGAGTACTGTGCTTTTTAAGCTGGCCAGCAACATTGAAAGGGGACGCACGAGAACAACATATGGTCGGACGTGCGTAGTAGAGAGTGAATCGTATATTTGCAATTCAGGTGTACAACCCAGATTGTCTTGTACAATAATCAGTATTCTCCCAGTGCATTGTTCATGTGCCGTGATTTCAGTCTTGCTAGGAGGGGCACTGCAGGTTGGGACTCGTTGACAGATTCTGCAGTGTGGCACTCGAGTATTGTATGCGTTTTCTCGACCGACCCTAAGGGTGTCTTTGGCTTGATGCGTTGCCACTGTTTTACTCTCACGGCAGCCTTATACTCAGCGCAACAATCAGGAGGGTGTGGCAGTAGTGCATGTGGACATGGCACAAGTGTGGCTTCAGATAAAATACCATGCTCGTGACACTGCGTGTGTGTGTGTTGGTATTTGATCGCAGACAAATACTCAGACCCTTTTCATTTTTATTGAATATGCTCATGGAATGTAATAAGACAACTTCTGTGAACTTTCATGGCCCGAGGTTGCAAGAGAGAGAGAGTGAAACGCACACTGAACAGTATTCGTGACCATTTTTTAGGACTTTGGTGTGTAGTAAGACCGCACATCCTTTTGCAATGTCAGGGTTTGTCATTTGCAATTCTGTCACTGGAAGTCTGCAAAAAAAAAAGAACTAAAACTGAAAAATGAGACATCGGAGTATGGTCATGTGTTATCGAGAACACGAAAACAAAAGCACCATCATTCATTGCTAAGAAAGGAAAGATGTGATAGGTTTTTTTTCCTTTGTTTTAGCATTTTGGTTTGTATTGTTCTGAGACCTGAATTCCATGTCTCCGAAAATCTTGACAAATAAAGTGACTTAAAGAATTTTCCAGACCTTCAATGTTGTGCATTTATGTGTTCAATTATATACCTTGCTTCAGCTCGAGTGAAGCTTACAGGTGTCTAAAATGACATATTTGTGTGGCAAAGCAGCAGGGTAAACATGAAAGTTCAAGTGTCTACCCTCAGTAGCTCTGGGATTACACCTGCCAGATTTGGACATCCAACTAATTCTGGGGACGGCTGTCCGACCAAATGCTGGGGATATTTTTCTGTTTCAGTTGAGGATTACTATACCACAACAGACATGTAACTTCAGTACAGTATATCTAAAGTACTTTGGGGAAAGTCGACAAGTAATTAACGAAAAAGCCAAGCAGCGCTAACCTAGACCCTTCTGATTATCGGTCAGGAATACTGCCTTTATACCACACTGGCATGGCCTTCTCGTGAATTGGGGAGCCTCAAGTAAGTACCTGGGGAGTAACCTAGTACATTACTCATTTTAGAGCACAGCTCTCGGGCGCCTGTTCTTTCGTGGACCGGCGTTGTAACCGGCAGAGCGAAGTTAAGGATGAAAGTACGGGAGGGCATGAGGAGGAAAGCAGAGGTGAAGCGTACGGCGCGAGGAGGAGGGCTCGGTTGGGAAGCCGAAACGCACCTGGTTACAGTTCGGTGAGCTTCGCTTCAAACTTTCGACTGCAACCGTGGCGGCCGCAAAATTGCGGCTGTTACGGGAGCCCAACAGAGACATTGAGCAAAATTGGATGCCTATCGAAAGGCGCACCAGTCACCTGCGTTATCGATAAGAAGGCGAAGATATCTGTGGAGATGCCAGCGACCCGTTGTGCAGGCGAGTGCCACCACCATTCACAAATCGCAGCGAGGCACCTATGAAAATGTCATGTACTCCTATGCCAAGAGTCATCCGCAAAGTTGGTATACGTGGCACTGATTCGCGCTACAGACATAACCGGGCTGTACCTCACCAACGTTGGCAACGACTTGACGAACTGGGATAGGAGTGCTACCTGAAGAGAGTACTACGTGTGGAAAATAAAAACTGGTGCATAACTCAACCTCAACGGCTGCGCTCAAATTTCGCAAATCGACTGTCGTAATCGTCCAGTGAATTTTTCTTAATCCTAAGATACTCCCATTTCGTTTATTATTATGTTTCTTTTTTTTTTTTCGGGAGGTGAAGGTCGAAAAAAGGATTAGCATATATATACAACACTTTGTCCTGTGGGCGTGCGAAAGAGATCCCGGTGTCCATAAACGATTGGAGCTTCATGGATGGACGTCCCAGCCGTATACCCGCAGGATGTCCCGTAGCGACTGTTTCAAGAATTGTCCGAATCGAGTCCCTGACGGGGTGGTACATGGAGCATTTATTGCGAAAGAGAGATAAACGCCCCACCGTCGCCCTCGGTGGACCACCCTTCATTTTGACTCGCAGGCGAACAGGACTCTCGAGGAGCTCGTGAGGGACGTCCGGCTAGAGTTTGGGACTGCGACACTGGCGTCGGCTTTCGTCCCTGGTGGCGGGCGGATGAAAAGTTTTCCAGCATATTCTACGAGCGTAGAAGACGACGTTGGCAATTTCGCACGTCATCGCGTGAATTCTGTCTTGTTCGACCTACCTCAGTGAATGTGTACAATGCCTGATGAAATAACTACAGGAAACTGCGAAATATCTGTAATAAATGCTGGAAACAACTTATCCTTGTCACCACAGGTGGCACTGATGGCATAGAACGAGGGCGCCTCCTGGGGATGCCACTGCCTTTCTTTGTGAGCTGATTGGTCTTAGTGGGGAGCTTGTACATTTCGCTCTCTCTCTCTCTCTCTTTTCACTTCAAAACGCCGCGCTCATTGTCCGTTGTGGGAAATACGAGCAACAACCAATGATAATTCCTGGCCTTACGCCGCGCGAAACAAGCACCAACATGAGGGTTTTCACGTGAATGGAAACATCCACACATGGCACATCGATCAAAGAAGAGAAACAGAAAATTAATGTAGTACGTATGTCATTTTTAACACCCTGGTTTCTTTCTATAAAACTGTTAAGTAGGCCAGTAAAATGCGCCATGAGAAGTAATTCACACCACAAAGTCTTAATTATCGCAGAAATTGAATTTAAAGTACGCCGGAAAAAGCGACCGTGCGCAACGGTGGTGGAGAGCAGCACTAGCCTGTGACCATGCACTGACGCTACACCGTCCGCGCTCGCTGATTGGTTCAGAGTATATCGTGTCCTAGTCAGCATTCAGGGCTCTGAACTTCTGAAGGAACCACGGTCACCCTTTCAATTTCTAATCCCCCGCCAGGGAACCAGGTTTACCGACTACAAAAGAAGAAAGCCCTCACACACGAAAAGAAAAAGACAGGCGCTGACCGCGCAGACGTTATGCCGTCATCAGTCGTCCTTCTCCTCCACGTTACAACCCGCAGGGCTAGTCGAGAGTGAATGAGCGCGGCTGTGTGTAAGTTTTTTTTCTTTCTTTAATTAGATGCATCAAAACTTTTTGTGCTGTTCGGCAAAACGACGCATATACGTTCATCAGATATTTAAAATGAAAATATTTTGGATGGATCTCTGTACTCCTTTAAATGTGTGAAAAAAAGCGCTCATTTCTCAAAAAAAGCAAATAAAAAAGTTCCATTCACTGTAGCTACACGCAGATGTAGCGTCCTATACACATTCCTTCGACAAACAGGCAGGATCATGTTAACACATCCAGAGGATCCCGAAATTCCGGCCACGTGGATCTTTTTGGGTCACCCTGTAGACGTCCACCCGTCAAATAGAGCACATCCAGCGGACGTCCACAGGACTGCTTCGTTCTGTTTGTGATGGCCGGTTCCGGCGATGGCAAAGGTACCGCATCAATACAGATCTACATCTTCGCCCTCAGGAGACACAAGTAAACACATTTCTATACGCGATGGGTCGCGAGAGTGAAGACATTCTTGAAGAACAAAGTAAGAGCTATGATGCAGTTATGGCAGCATTTCAGAAGCACTTCGTGCCCCGCACAAACGTCATCTACGAATGACCCAAGTTTAATCAACGACGACAGGAACCACATGAAAGTGTAGAATCTTTCATGACGGACCTTCACAGGATGGCAGAAGCGTGCCAGTTCGGCGAACTGAAAGAGCAACTCATACGGGACCGTCTCGTCGTAGGACAGCGGATATGCACCTTTCCGAGCGACTTCAGCTTAACCCAGACCTCACTTTAGAGATTGCTGTAACAGCTGCAAGAAACTCGGAGACGATAAAGCAGCAGCAGAGAGATTTGCGCTCGTCCCGCGATGCGGAGGAAAGGGTCGAAGAGGTACGAACGACCAAGGCACGTCAACGTGATCGCAAGAAAGGAAAAAATGCGCCACAGAATCGACGACTATGCGGTGCAGCACAGGCGCACAATTTTTTTTATTGGGTGTTAGCGCCGCGAAGCAACTGTGGCTATGAGCGACGTACAGATGAGGACAGACGGAGAGAGGATGCAGGAAGGAGTGGGGGACAGTGGGTTTAGTATGCGTCCTGGGCCGACTTCAGGGGGAACTCTGCCGACATTCGTCTGGAAAGTCTTCGGAAAACCCAGGGAAAACCTCAGACAGCACAGCCGGCGGTAGGATTCGAACCCATCACCTCCCAGTCTTGAGCACGACCTTGGTTACCACCAACGAGCGGACGCCTTAGCCCACTCGGCCATCCTGCTGGTACAGACGCAGAAAAGAGATGTGTGCCCAGCGTCCGGTAAACAATGCAACAACTGCGGCAAAACTGGACATTTTGCTTCTGTGTGCAAGTCGCAATCACAGCGGACGACACCAATAGGCACCAGACAGCAGCGCAGCGCAACCATTGGGGAAGTCTACATATAGGACAGATAATACTCGGTACAGGAACGGAGCCGTGGACAGTGAGAGCAACGGTTGACGGGACTGAAGAAACATTCAAAGTTGACCCAGGTGCCGATGTGTCAGTCCTTCCAGCACATCTCTATGACAGTACCAAAATGACTCAACTGAAGCCGCCATCAAAAGTCCTCCTGGGACCTGGCGAAACACGCATCAAGACTCTATGAGAAGGTTAAAAAGCGATAAAAACCGGGCTGTTTGGTGGTATGTACATCTAAAAGCGATAAAACCACACAGTGCTTCGTCTGTGTTGTCTCTTTGTGTCCCCTGCACCGGGGTTTTATCGCTTCTAGGAGAAGCTTGCATGACGATCAAATGGTATGAACACACTACGAAGGACAATATGTGTTCATCGTTGAAGGATTACGAGAACCACTTCTGGGAAGGCCAACGATCAGGGCGTTACATATCCTAGAGTATCTTCACGAGGTCACAACCTCACAGAACAGCCAAGCAGAGCACAGCATCCTCGATGAGTACCCCAAACTACTGTCAGGACTAGGACTCATGAAGACGTCGTACAGAATTGCACTAATTCCGGTGCATCACTAAGGCAACCCAATGGTGTGCATCAATGGCTGTTGCGAAGAAACAAAATGGCGAACTGCGCATTTGTGTCGATTACTGTGAACTCAACAAACAAGTAGTACGCGAACGAATTCAAATGCCCACCGTAGAAGAATGTCTCGCAAAGCTGGCCGGAGCCAAGGTATTCAGCAAGCTGGATGCCAGATCAGGATATTGGCAAGCGCCATTGACCGAAGACTCGCAGGAATATACTACATTCCTTACGCCTTTCGGACGCCTCCAATTTCTCAGGCTGCCTTTCGGAATTTCAACAGCGCCGGAATTCTTTCAGCGGGAAATGCTCCGAGTACTGGAGGGGCTTCCTGGCTTGACATGCCTCCTTGACGACGTTATCGTTTTCGGGAAAACGCCGCTTGAGCATGACGATAACCTCAAGCGGGTACCAGAACGTCTGCAGGATGCAGGTATCACACTGAATGCAAGCAAGCGCACCATTCGGAAACCCGAAATCAAATTCTTGGGCCAGGTTGTTTCAGCTCAGGGAGTAAGTGTGGATCCCACAACGCTCACGGCCATTACAAGCATGCAGCCACCGGAAAACGTAGCAGAACTACGTTCGTGCCTGGGTATGATCAACCACCTCGCAAAGTTCTTACCGGGACTAGCCGAACAAACAAAACCACTGAGAGACCTTCTACGACAGGACGCAGACTGGATATGGGCAGAAGCCCAAAGCCAAGCCTTCCAGCGCATCAAACAGGCGCTCACTACCACTCCAGTCTTAGCACACTACGATCCACGAGCCAACCATACATTGTCAGTCGATGCATCTGCATACGGTTTAGGCGCTGTACTTCTGCAGGAAACCAATGGCCATCGACGTCCGGTAGCATACGCCTCAAAAACACTATCGGAAACGGAACAGCGCTATGCACAGATTGAAAAGGAGACGCTGGCACTCACTTGGGCGGCCGAACATTTCCGAACGTATCTTCTCTGTCCGCGGTTCCACATCGAGACAGATCATAAACCCCTCGTACCACTACTCACCACAAAACGGCTAGACGAGTTAAGCCCTCGTTTACAACGCTTTCGTATGCGCCTACTGGAGTTCGACTATACTATGAGTCACGTTCCAGGAAAGAACACCCACACAGCGGACGTGCTATCTCGTAAGCCGCTGGCGGAACTGAGCACACCAGCCCATGACTTCGGCGAAACAGTAAAAGAACATGAGGTACTTTGGAACATTAGGAACACATTGGAACTACTTCCAGCATCAGAATGTATGACAAACCGCATTAGGAGGCAGTCTATGAATGACTACACATTATCAAGAGTAATGCACTTCATTACAACGCAATGGCCCAAGGAAGGAACACTTCCTCCAGAACTACACCGCTATGAAATGGTAAAGGAGGAACTCTCCCTAGTTCAGGGTCTCCTGTTCAAAGGGAACCAGCTAGTCATACCACATAGCCTCCGCAATGAAGTGCTCAGCAACATCCACACAGGACATCAACGAGTCACTAGATGTAGAGCCAGAGCAAGGGAATCGGTCTGGTGGCCAAACATTGGACGACATGTTCAGCAGTTTGTACAAGATTGTCCAACATGCCAGGAGAACAAGAAGCCGAACCCAGCCCCACTCCTACAGACTCCACTGCCACAGAGACCATGGCAAGTCATCGGAACTGACTTGTTCTGCCTCAATGGAGAGAATTACCTAGTGGTATGGATTACTTCTCACGATTCTTCGAACTAGTAAAGCTTCACAAAACGACAACAAAAGACATTGTCTGTCGACTGAAACCGATCTTTGCAAGATTTGGGACCCCCGATATTATCAGACCAGACAACGGGCCTCAATTTACCTCTAGAGTTCAAGACATTCACAAAACAGTGGGACATAACACACATCACTTCAAGTCCGTATTACGCACAGAGCAACGGCGCGGCCGAACGGACGGTTCAAACAGCGAAGCAACTCATTAAAAATCGAGCGACATACATGTGGCTCTCTTAGCCCACAGGGCAACACAGGAAAGGAGGGGTACTCCCCAGCAGAGCTATTGATGGGCCGTAAGTTGAAGACCAACGTACTGTGGAGACCAACGACGACGACTACCGCAGCAGCAGGCACGCGCTACGTGCCCGCAGAATAAACAGTTGATCTCTGGGATTCCTCCTGTGTGGCTGACTGCTACTTAGCTCCCACAGTTGGTGACCCGAACATTCGAACACCTCGAACTATTCGGCCTTCTTACCACCCTGAATTCTCCATCTTCTGCACCGAGCTTCCCAGGCCCGCTCAACGTCATTCCCAGGAGGAAGCTGCCTTTTTCACCCGGCAACACAGGTCACTCACCGCACGGCACACCACCACCATGCGCAAATTCCACCTTCGGCAGCCATCGTCGTCAGCTGCACGTCATCAGGCCTAGACACTATCTTGGAAGGTACGCACGCAAGACACCCCGCATTACCATCACCTGCCGGCCGTGACACCAGAACCTCGTGCTCGCCGAGCGGTCCCGCTCGTCTCGGCAGCTCACCACCGCGGCGAACAACGCCACCCACGCGCAGCCAACACGGTTTCCCTCCTCACTTCACGGCCCCGCATACCTTCTGGCGCACACCGCCAAGGGCCTCTCATGCCACTCATCGAGCCAGCACGCATTCATTTTCACGACTCCTTCAGCCCCGCACCTGCCTTCCTGGACCACATCATGCTGCGTCCTCTTGGCCATACTCCCCTACATACACCAATTGCTTATAGCCTCTCCAATAGCTCATAGCCTCTGCTCGCATTACCACAGCTGCCGCTGTGCCTAGGCAGGGGAGTGCCTGTGGGGACCAACGACGATAACTACCGCAGCAGCGGGCACGCGCTACGTGCCCGCAGAATAAACAGTTGACCTCTGGGCTTCCTCCTGTGTGGCTGACTGCTAGTTAGCTCCCACAGTACCTATGGTAGCAGCCAAGTTGCAGCCGAGGGGGGATAAGGATTATAGGAAACGTCTGGAAGTACAAAAGACCAAGGACGCTCATTACTACAACAAGCGCCGGCGAGTAAAGGAGTACGAACCGCTGATGCCCAATACGCGCGTGAAGATCTTCACCGGGGCAGCAGCGCACGGGACAGTGGTGTCAGCCGCATCAGCACCACGGTCTTATGTCATACGTACCGAAACTGGAACTACCAGACGGACACGGAGCCATCTACAACCAAGGAAGGAACGCCTCGGAGTCGGGCGTCCCTTCAGTAACACTGACCAGAAGTGGACGACTTGTCAAACCTCCCGATCACTTACAACTCTAAGGTAGTGACACGGTGCTCAAAGAAAGGGGGGTGTCGGGACAGTTACCTGCCGCGCTGAACTGAAGGCGACGATGTGCGCGAGCAAGAAACTGTCAGGGAACATTCTGACGTGTGCCTGGAACAGAACAGGTCACATGGGGGACGTGGCCTTTTGTTAGGGTTTCGAGTGAATAAAGGTTTGTCTACCATACGAATTTGGAGCGATCTCTACAGGTTAATTGGGCGTCCGGTTTTGGGAGCGAGGGCCACAGATGTAAAGAATTGGAATTAACACTTGACTAAAACGAGATGTAAGTTTAACGGTGCTTGCTCGCTTATTCATTTTGCGTGACTCCTCGTCCTCTGAGCACAGCACCGGATATACGTGCTGTTTTTTCCGCGTGCAATATGCACAGTTGTTCACGTGAGGAGTGCTGACCGACGCGATATCTTTTCTATACCGCTTCCAGAGTGGGAGAAAATGAACGTGCATGACGTGAACACGAACGGACATGAAAGTGAACGAAAACACACACGGGAAAATGAAGGAATTCTGCAAACGGCAGTCACGTACACAGTTCCTGTGACAACCACGAGAAGGCAGTACTAATGGCGCCGCCGGGACTTTACGCCGCCCATTCCTTGAATCGCGTTTTCATGTATAAGCTCCGCTCTAAGCCACGAAATGTGTACTATTTCACCGAAGCGAACTGAAAGAGGTACCCACTCGTCGCTCCATGAACGTCGGAAAAGTAACAGAAACAGAAATATGTTAGAAACCATCTCAGAGGATTTGCTTGCCCGCTTCTCCGTCAGTGTGTTTCCTTTCCTTCTTCTCTCTCTCTCTCTCTCTCTTTTTTTTTCTGTCTTGCGCTTTTATTTTAGTAACCCTTTGACTCGCGTTGCTCGTTACGCTCGTATTATCTCCACTGATACGACTGCTAGACTTAAAAAAAATAAGCATGATTTTGGCGCGGAGTTGTGTCTGCCAAGTACACATCCACACAATTATGTCAGAGATGCGTACTTTATTAACTGGAGAAGCGTAGGGTTGCAAGTAGGATTTAGTCTTCATGCCCATGAGTCTCCCCAACTATACGCTGAAAGTGCTTTTGGCATGCCTGAAAAAGAAAATATATTTAATTGAGCTTAAATTGAGCCGTCTACTTCGGTGTTCTCTTTATTTATTTATTTATTTTTTCGCATGTGCAGCTGGACTGATTTCAAATCTAGGTACGCAAGGAGCTATACAACGAAGATATGCTACACAAAATGTTTAATTCCCGTGAAACTGAGGCTTTGGGCGGCGTACAGAGGTGGACGGGTGGAGAGAGAAATGCAGGAAGGGTGCGTCCTAGGTAGACCTCGTGGGGTACTGTGCCGACAGCCGGTGGCTGGATTCGAACCGACCAACTCCCAGTCTTCAGCATGACCTTGGATCTTCGAGCAATGAGTTGACAATATAAACTCGCCAATGCCGCCGGTTCTACACTATTGGAGAACACCTCATCTTAGAAACCATTAATAGTTCAGCGATTTGTGACTGCGTGTCGGACCTTTTTTACCCTGAGGTACGAAGTTTTCATTTCGTATGATGTCATGCAAGCACTTGTAGAATGTACGCTGTTCTCATCGTGCGAATTAAATGAGCATTGAAATGACAATTGGGATTGAAGCTCCGTCAGATACAGTCATGCAAAATATTTTCGCTGAACGTTATCTCATCGCTGCTCAATTCAATTTACCAGAACGCCCACAAAAGTTAAATCAGACTTGAACATGTCATGTATACATAAAACATTGACAATAGATACGACGCTAGAAAGTTACTGATTGCTATCGATCGTCAGTCGGCCTTATGGCGGACCAATAGCGGAGCGCAAAAAACGGAGGATTTTGAACTCGTTGGCACAACGGCGACGCGCGCGGGAGGGCGCTCATTCCTTGAGCACCTATTCATATATTCTTACGATACGAGGCCTCGTATTTAGGCCTTGCTTGGTGCTATTTATTACGCAACGTTGCATAAATCGTGTAAGCGCAGCCCTTTGAAGGCAGAGGTCGTTGTATTTGTGATATGTGCTGAGGTGATCCATGAGCGGGTGTCACTGCGTCAAGTCCGTGTGCTGCCGTGCGCATCGCATAAGCGGAGTCGAAGTATTTGAAAATGCATACATTCAGGAGGGATCGTTACATTGCCCTCGATGTATACGAAAGGCTCAAGGAACTATATGGTTGCGCAAGACGGAAAGTATCGCGGAACTTCCGATCACACCTGTTTAGAACATAACCGCGCGCGCGCAAAAAGTCAAGAAGGATCACCCTTCACTGCGTTTTGGAAGTTTCATACCGAACTACAGATTCCACTGTTTTCAATAAGCGTAGGCTTCACACATGCGGCATCTATAAAATCTCATAATACTGCCAACGGACTTATCACTCTTAGGGCAATACACAGGTTCCTCTGGAAGAGAACGCCATGATGTGCCAAAGCCTCCCTTAGGAAGAGCGAATATCGATCCATGTGTAAACGCATTCTTTCTGTTAAAACGTCCTTTTGGGCACGATGGCTATAGTGAACACATTTCAAGGCGCCAGAATGCCTTGGTCGAAATACAAAACGCGCTATACAAGTGTATGCGCTAGACTTTCAATGGTATGCACATGACTATACCCTCTTTCGTATAGCCCAGAGGTACTTAGGTGTCCAGTTCTTTGTTGTTGTTTTTTATGCATATGGATATATTAATTATTTTCCCCAAAATTGTAGATCTGTGGTAGCAATCCTTTCCCTGAGTAAAGAGTCTGTAGCCTGCGGTGACAATGAAATCCACAGTCACTCGCGGCCCACGCGGAAAATAAAAACGCCCTTGTGGAAGGTCTTCCCCTTCCCAGCAGACCCAATGTGTCTTCAACAGGTGATAAGATAAATCTCATGATGCGCTAGGTTTCCGTTAGGGTATGACCATGCCTATTTGCAGCTTCAGAAAATGAAAAATCTTTCCAATAACAGAAATGTCGGTACTTTCATGGAATGTCATTCTTCTGTTTATCGAATAAAGTTGCCGTTTATGCACTCACATGAAGATGGTTCTACAATTGGCTCATAAATATAAGTCAGCCAATGAGAGACCCTCAAGTGTCGTCTGCTAGATCTGCCGCTCTGCTGCGACGCACATCGCTAGACGCTTGTCAGCTCCTGCATCTCCAACAAACAAAATAGTTCAAAAGAAGGTTTTTTTACTGCCGCTTGATAAGTTTCCTGGTACAGCACCCGGAGTTCTGCAACAACCAACTCATGCGGGGGCAAACCAAAGAAGACAGGAGGCAGATACAGGAGGACATAGATTCCTGCCTAAACTCCCTCGGCGGCATAGTTACAACAGCAGCCGGGTGGCAAGTTTTATGAAAAAACTGGAGGTAACGCGTCCGCAGAAATGCAACAGCAAGCCTAACGAACATCTTAAGCACTGGTGGAGGTGTCGGCATGGCCATACATGAGGGAACAGAGCCCTGAGAGGAAAGTATGTGGACGAAATACGCGAACCGCATCACCTTCACCGATGCCCACATCCGCTAAATATGCATAGAGCTCCGCCATGTTTGAGTTCTCGCGACTCTTACTGGCGACGAATGAGATTCCGTCGTCTGTCACCCCCACGCCGATGACGGTAACCGAGGAGCGCAGCGAAGGTGTGGAACTCAGTGAAAGTGGCCCAACACCGCTTTAGCTGCACGTGACGACGAGTGTCACACGGACGTGCCGTTGCTCTAGCAACGGTGACGCTCACCCACGAACGCCAACAACGCGCCCCAGGCTGCTTTAGCGCTAAAAAAAAAAAAAAAAAAAAAAAAAAAAACACAGGGGACTGTTGTAACCACCCCATCAAGGTGCTTACTGAAGGTATGAAAACATACCCACGGGACAACATCTACTTACACAAAAGTTAAAAAAGGAAGACCGCAAATATATAAAAACTCAAGCAAGCGAAGAAGCGTTCACGGATGACTTCATAGTGCAAACGAAGCAGACGGGCCGGTTGTGAAAAATCCTGATTACAGCACCTACCTAGGAAACGTCGTGAACTTTCGGCGTCAGTGAATTACTGCGTCACTGCTAATGCATGCGGTAGATAACTGTCTGCCCACGCAGACTCTCGGTGTGTTCTGCACCTGTTTGACACTTCAACCAATCAACAACACAAATTGCTTGAACACTGTGCGGTACTATCTTGATGCAGGCCCCAGACATATACTCTGCGTCTGTTATCAGCCAAACCCTTCCGCGGTGTACAAACAAATTACGACATGCGGCTATTGCCGGACGACGAAACGGCAAACACGTTGTCGTATCATGCTGATAGTACTGCGTAAAACAAAACTGCCACGCGCGTTTTTCAAAGTTTGTGCGAAGCTCCAAACTTCCTTGCTTGATCTCGTCGTGCGCCTTTATCAGGAAACAGCAAACTAAATAGAAAAGCAGATAAAGGAAAAGATAAAGCGGAGCTTACCTCTAACAACTCAATGTGAGTTTACGTTGAGTAGCAAGACGATGGGGAACAAATGCGACCATACACAACACGTCATGCGGCTTCGACTCGACAACTTGAACATGCTCGCCATGTTCAAATCTCAAATGGCGATGACGACGGCAATTGATTCGCCTTGTCGAAGCGAATTTGTCAGTAGCTGTCATTACGAAGAAAATTCAAACAAATAATTTTGAATGAAAGTCGAATATCTTTACGAAAATTTTTCATGCGTTTTCCTCTCTAATAAAT